>NC_090229.1:1602026-1937130 GCF_024489055.1 Chanodichthys erythropterus
CACCCGGGAGTTGAGGAAAACCTGTGCCTTCCCACCCACCAACAATAAAACCTTCACTTTTGGACCAATTGACTCTTGCAGAGGAAGCTCTTTCATACAAACCAAGAGTTTGATTTAAAATTGTGATGTCATCCTGATTTGAAATAAAAACAGTAATGTCATCTGCATATGCTGATAAAAATAACTTAAAATTGTCCTGTGAATTAGGAATTGCTATTCCATTAAGATTCTTCCTCAACCTGCACAACAAAGGTTCTATGACCAGGTTGTATAGTTGTCCAGACAGTGGACATCCCTGCCGGATGCCTCTGGACACCAGGATCGGCTCACTCAAACCACCTCCTGCTTTCACCAGCACAGACACATTAAAATACAGCAAATTAATGTAAGATATAAAACTGTCACCAAATCCAAAACACTTTAAAACCTTAAAAAGATATTCATGATCAACTCGATCAAAAGCTTTTTCTTGATCTAACGATAAAAACCCAAGATTTCCATGATAAAACTGATTAATGTCGATCATGTCTCTTAATAAAAACAGGTTGTCCGTAATTGATCTTTCAGGAATGCAGTATGACTGGTCCTTGTGAATCAACTGGTCTAAAACATTTTTCAGCCTGTTTGATAAGCATTTGGAGAATATTTTGTAGTCCGAACACAGTAAGGATACAGGTCTCCAGTTCTTTAAAAATCCCAAGTCCCCCTTCTTTGGAAGGAGAGACAGGACGGCTCGTCGACAGCTTGTGGGAAGTGTTTTGTTCTTGATGCAGTCCAACAATACTTCATAAAAATCTGGTCCTATTATATCCCAGAATTGCTGATAAAAATCCACAGATATGCCATCAATCCCTGGAGAACGGCCAGTGTGTAGCTGATGCACTGCTTCCGTGAGTTCTTTAAAAGAGATTAAAGTGTCCAGTGCCTCTTTCTGCTGGTGCTCGAGCTGAGGCAGTTCCTCCAGCAGATCCTCAACGCTTGCAGCATCACAGCTCTCAGCGCTGAACAGCTGCTTATAGAAGTCTCTCGCTAGCTTCCTCATTTCAGCTGGATTTGAAGTCACCGATCCATCTTGCCGACGGAGATGACACATTTGCTTCTGATGGACACTTTTTCTCTCTAAATTAAAAAAGAAAGCACTTGGAGCGTCCATGTCCTTGACAGAGCAGAATCTGGCTCTTATCAACGCTCCCTTTGCCTGCTCCTGCAAATAAGAGTTCAGTTCTTGTTTTTTCTTTTTTAAAACATCGCAATGCACAGCTTCACTACTGGATACAAGATTTCTTTCCATCGACTCAATGTCCTTCTGTAAAGTCCTTACTGTGTTTTTCACTATAGTTGATGTTTGGGAAGCATAATTCTGACAGAAAAGTCTTATGTTCACCTTTCCCACATCCCACCACTGACACAGACTTTCAAATGAAGACTTTTTCAACTTCCAGTTGCTCCAAAACACTTTAAAACTTTCACAAAATAAAACATCATTTAAAAACTTAACATTTAAAAGCCAGTAATAATTACACTTTTGTGTCTTCTTTATGTTTAAAACCAAAGTAATCATGTGGTGATCTGAAAAACCATTGGGAGAAATAGAAGCATCAATAACTCTATTACTCCACATTTCGTTCAAATAAAACCGGTCTAATCTTGCTCCAGAGACTCTATCATCACACACTTTCAGCCATGTGTATTGTCTCACACCCGTGTTTCTTGTTCTCCACACATCTATTAGCTGAAATTCATGAATAAAACTTAACAGGGTAGCAGCAGATTGACTGTGAGGCTCTTCACCATTTCGGTCTACAATAAAATCAGTTGTGCAATTCCAATCACCACCAATTACCAGACACACACTCTCATCATACTTCTGGACAGCATCTCTTAATTTCCTAAACAGATCCTTGCGTTCTGGACCGTTATTGGGAGCATATATATTTACCAGCACAAACACAGTTTCTTCATATTCAATTTCTGTTAGTAACAATCTGCCTTCAACAATCTTGTCTATATTTAAAATGTTGATATTCATGTTGGAAGAGAATAAAATGGCAACTCCTGCACTGTTGTTTGTGCCATGGCTTAAAACAAACTTGCCTTCCCACCACATTCCCCACTCAATTTCATTGTCCTTGTTAGTGTGGGTTTCTTGTAAAAAAGAAACGTTAACCTTTTTAATTTTAATAAACTCAGAAACCATTCCTAGTTTTCCCCGGTCTCGTCCACCGTTTATATTTAGAGATCCCACCCTTAAAACATCCATGTAGGAATATAAAAATAAAGAGGACAGAGACAGAAAGAGACAGTAAAAAGTAAAGTTCACCACGTGATGTTTAAACATTTTGGTGTCTTTGGGAAACAACTTTATCTTTTCTCAATTTTGTTACCATTTTCTTCAGTCTAAACCTCTTTTTCTTGTCTAAAGCCTCATAACTAACCGTTCTCTGAAATAACAGTACCGACGCTATGAACTTCTCAGGGTCTGGGAAAAAATCAGTGACATCGAAAGCCTTGCCAAAAGTCATGTCTAGAAAATCATTTATTTCTTTTAGAGTGTACACGTCCCTTTCTATCTGCGAGCCCACATCAGAAACCTCAGAAAAAGTATCATCATCTTTCATTTCTGTCTCACAGTTTTCTTGACTCTTTGATAGATCAACACTTTCCATTTTAGTATCTCCACGTTCACTCACATCGTTTTTCGTTACACTGTTTTCACCTGCTTCTGGTTCAGCACCAGCTTCCTCAGTATGACTGTCATTAATTACGCTTTCTGCCTGTTTTCCACTGTGATCCTCCCGCTCCTCCACAGCTGAAGGCAGCGCGCTCTCTATCGCGTTCTCCCCGCCGCCCGCGGCACTCGGCCCGGCGTTCTCTGACGCGTTCTCCCCAACGCCCGCGGCACTCGGCCCGGCGTTCTCTGACGCGTTCTCCCCAACGCCCGCGGCACTCGGCCCGGCGTTCTCTGACGCGTTCTCCCCAACGCCCGCGGCACTCGGCCCGGCGTTCTCTGACGCGTTCTCCCCAACGCCCGCGGCACTCGGCCCGGCGTTCTCGGACGCGTTCTCCCCGCTAACACCAACCTTATGTGGGCACATTAATCGCTTATGGCTAACATCCCCACATACAAAACACTTCATACTCCCTGTGTTGGCATAAATCATGTAAGCCTTCCCCTCATGCATCACCCTAAACGACACGTCAATACTCGGCTCGTTTAGGAACATGAACACTTGTCTTCTGAAAGACATTACATGTTTTAACGACTCATTCTTACAGCCGAGTGGAAGCGCTTTCATTGCACTAGCGAATTTCCCGTAGCGCGAAAGTCCACGCTCAATCTCCTCGTTGGGAATGAATGGAGGCACGTTTGACACGGTTACTTTTGTGGTTGGAGCAACAAGCGGTGAAACAATAATAAATTCTCCACTTACCACAATCCCGTTTGTAATCAACCGGCCTACGTGCACCTCCTCCTTCACAAACACCACCACCGCTTTATTCATACGAGACGCAGATGTAATATTCTCATATCCAATCTCCTCTCCTACCGCGACCAACACATCCTCCACCGCCACACCTGACGCAGGAACACACCTGACGCCATGACGGAGGGACACAGGTGGCGTCACCCTCATGGAGAGGGACGCCATCCCGATCCCAAACAAAACACAAATACCCTCAAAAATAAACTATAATCTCCTTTACAAAATAATAATTTAGTTTTAGTAGAAAAACGAAAGAATAGTAATAGAAAAAACCAAAAAGTCGCCCTCTCCACGTGGGAACCCTCGGACACCCAACCCTCTCAGACTCAGAAAGAAAGAGAGAGAGAGAGAGAGAGAGAGAGAAAGAGAGAAAGAAAGAAAGAAAGAAAGAGAGAAAGAAAGAAAAAGAGAAAGAAAGAGAAAGAAAGAAAAAGAGAAAGAAAGAGAGAAAGAAAGAAAGAAAGAAAGAGAGAAAGAAAGAAAAAGAGAAAGAAAGAGAAAGAAAGAAAGAAAGAAAGAGAGAAAGAAAGAAAGAGAAAGAAAGAGAGAAAGAAAGAAAGAAAGAAAGAAAGAAAGAAAGAAAGAAAGAAAGAAAGAAAGAAAAAGAAAGAAAGAAAAAGAAAGAAAGAAAGAAATTTGATTTTGAAAAAAGCTTTATTACAAATACACCATAAACCCTTAACACAAATAGGTTAACCAAACCATACAATCAACAATAGCACATTAGCAATTGATAATAATAATGAATCTTAAAACTCAGAAAAAAACCAACACACCTTCATGTACTGCACACAAAGCACCATGGCTACACTATATTTGCTCAAAAGTGGAAAGATCATTCATGGTTTTATAAAACTGAAAATCAACCAACAGTCTTGATTTAATAAAAAGATACAAAACACAGCATAACATCATCACTAGACTTTTGTTCAATCTTGTTTTTACGACTAATATACATAGCCAATTTAGCTTGTCCTAAAAACAAAATTCAACAACTGACAGATAAAACATTTTTCTGGAAATATTTGAAACCCAAAATGACCGTTTCCATAGAAAACCCTTCATTAAATTTAAAAAACAATTCTTTTAACTTAATAAATAAAGGCTCTAACATAGTACAAAACATAAAAGCATGAAACACAGTTTCTCTTTGCATACAGAATGGGCAATCAGGACTGACTTCTGGATTCAACACAGAAATAAAAGAATTCACAGCAATGGCACCATGGAGAATTCTCCATTGTATATCACCTACCCTCTTTGATAATGGTAGTTTATATAGAGATCTCCATTCAGGTTTTACATTGTTGCCCAGTTTAAGAACAGAACGCCATGGTGTGTCAAATTTTCTGTCAAAAAGCTTCTTATTAAACACTAAAACACATGCTCTATACAGTTTTTTTCCTACACATGACAAGAAATCCAAGCACAAAGAATCACATGAAAAAAAATTAAAACTGTCAAGATCAGGCTTAACAACTAAACAGGGAAAAGGATCCTCAATATCAGGAAAAACACTCCCTGTAAAGAAGTCCTTCAACAAATGGTCTTCATCAACTGTAAGACATGAATTAAGTTTAACCAAAAACTGAGATAACAAACGAACAGATCTAATTCCCAAAACCTTGGATGTTGCCTCCACACACTTAAAATAAGGTCCAGTTAAAGTCATTAAGTGTTCCAAAGTGAAAACCCTAGAAGCCTGAAAAGAGGTACTAAACGCCGGTAAGTTGCAATGTGTAGTCATATCCAACCGGGCCCCACAGATCAATGGTTCCTGTAGCAGCCAGTAAAGAGTAAGAATTATCAGTCTTAACACGAAAGAGGCTCCACACTTTGTATTTATTGGATTTGCCGGTTTTTTATCGGAATCTGTTCAGTTTCCTTGGGTCCATTAAAAAGAGGGATTTGTCCAGTCAAAAACCTCCAAGGGTACGCAAAATTGTGCAGCTGATAGCACGCCAGCTACAATCTGTTGAGCCGTACAAAAAACGCTGCAGGAACTGTAAACATAAAGCAGCAGTTCTACTTTGCAAGTGAATTAAACCTTGCCCACCTTCTTCCTTGGGGAGGTATAAAACACTCTGTGGGACCCAATGTAATTTGTCCCAAAAAAAGTTCACAAGAACCGCTTGAACTTCAGCTAAAAATTGTGGCGAAGGGTCAACGCATGCCAACCTGTGCCAAAGAGACGACACCACTAAATTATTAGCAATGAGAGCACGCCCTCTATAAGACATGTTCGGTAATAACCATTTCCATTTATCCAAACGTGCTTTAACTTTGTCCAACACCCCCTCCCAATTTTTCTGTAAAACACTGTCATCTCCTAAATAAACTAGATAAAATAAACTCCTAAGTATTTTATACCTCCCTTGCTCCAACACAACTCATCCGGAAGGCAAGGTTTTCCATCAATCCATTGTCCTAACAATACAGCTTCACTTTTTTCCCCAATTTATTTTAGATAAGGACAGTGCTCTAAAATCTTCAGCTAGGTTAAACAAAACCTGTACATCGCTTTGCCTAGTGACAATCACTACAATATCATCAGCATAACCGCAAACCGCAATCTAACTTTAACAGATTAGAGACAGAGAAAATGTCCCTAATTAAGGAAACATTATCAAAAATATATCTACCAGGGACACAGTAAGTCTGGTTATCCGGATGGATAACCTGATCCAACACTCCAGCCAATCTATTCGCCAATGCTTTGGAAAGCAGTTTATAGTCACTACAAAGTAATGAGACTGGGCGCCAGTTCTTAATGTCAGTAAGGTCCCCCTTCTTTGGAATAAGAGTGATTACTGCTCTTCGGCAACTCAACAGCAACCTGCCCTTTGACAAGCCGTCATTAAGTACCTCTAGCAGATCCATTCCCAACTCCAACCAAAAAGCCTTATAGAAGTCAACTGGGAGGCCATCCACTCCTGGTGCCCTTCCTGACTCCATACTTTGCAGGGCCTTATGAAGCTCTCCCAGGGCCAATACTCCTGAAAGAACCTCATTACCCTCCTCAGAGACTCTTGGCAAGTTATCAAGAAAAACACTATCCACACAACACCCTGGCTCAATCTCACTACTATAAAGATTTTGATAAAAATTGACTGCTCTTACGAATTTCGGCAGGATCTGACATTAACACTCCATCTTCAGAGCGCAATGCAATAAAACGTTTCTGCCCATTCTTCCTTTCCATGCTGAAAAAGTATTTGGACGGTACATCCATCTGATCAATGCTTTGAAAACATGAACGGACCAGAGCCCCCTGTGTTTTAAACCCCAGTAGATCTGCTAATTGAGCCCTCTTCTTAGAGCATAGCTCCAAAAAATGACTTTCACCAGTAGATTGAGCCAAATTCATAAATTTAATTATTTCTTTTTCTAATAACTCCAAGGACCGATTCAACTCTCTAGTGACGTTGTGAGTATACTGTTGAGTGAACTGTCTTATCTGGACCTTACCAAAATCCCACCACTGTTGCAAAGAATAAAAAGAACCCTTCATTGTTTTGTACTCTTGCCAAAAACTCTTAAAAGATTCTTTAAAAAATTGATCATTAAGCAAATTGGTATTAAAATGCCAATAAGCACTTTTTGGTTTTAATGAAGTTAAAATGAACTTACAATGCACCATACGGTGATCTGAAAAACTGGTGTGATGTAACACTTATTGAAAATGTTGAAATGATGGTTAAAACTATAAAATCTACCCAGTCTTGCTAAAGACAAATCATTATCACGCGTATGAACCCAAGTGTACGGTCTTTCATTCCCATTTAAAATCCTCCAAATATCACATAAATCATACTTTTTAATCATATGAATGAGACGATTGCGGGAAGCCAAATGAGGCTCAATATGATTTCTATCTAGATTGAGTTCAGTACAATTGAAGTCCCCACCTAGAAACAAAGTCAAATTTATCATCAGGACAATTCCGAATTAAATACCCAAATTTACCACAGCCAAAACACTTCATCTTCAAAGAGGTGACAAAGATAGCATACTCAAAGTCATCAACTCTAAAATTCAAAGTCAAGTCTAGCTCACCGTCATCCTTGATAACCATATAGACGAAGCGTCTAAAAGAGACAATATGTTTCAGCAGAGGCGATTCACAACTGATTGGAGAGAGGGAGAGAGAATTTGAATTTTAACCAAACATTTATTTCACCATTTTTAACACATTCAAAACAATTCTAACACAATAATGACTCAATCTATTTGACAATGGGATCAATCATTGTAACAAACAAGAAAAATATAAAAGTTCATCAACCACAGAGCAAATAGCATCATTGTAACACCACTGACCCAAAAAGAAAGAAAAGTCTTTCATCATCTTGTAAAACTTAAAATCAACCCACACTCTTGCTTTTATCCTATTTTTACAAATAGATAAAACCTCCCATCCTTTATTCCCTTCAATTTTATTTTTCCGGCTTATATAAATCGCCATTTTTGCTTCTCCCACAATAAAATTTAACAGTTGACATTTCATCTTATTTTTTGCAGAATATCGAAATCCAAGAATAAAACTCTGTTGTTTGGTAAGTTAGATGAAGTTTTTACTGTTCAATGTAAGAAAATCAAATAAACAGCATAATCTTGTACATTCCATAAAACAATGAAAAATTCTCTTTTTTCCCACAGAAAGGACATTGATTACAAACAATAGGGTTTATAACATGCACAAAGGAATTAACAGCAACTGCGGTTCCAAGGGATCCTTTCCATTTGGAACTACTTTTCCTTCACCAAAACTTTTAAGGAGAGATTTTTCCTCTGCCGTAAACCTCTGTTTTAAAAGATCCAGTAATTTCCCTGCTAATCTTGTTGATCTAACTCCAATGCAAGCAGCAACCTCCTATGAGTTATTTAACTCAGGACCCCCAGCAGCTATTATATGACACAATTTAACTTTTTTTGCTCTGCACATTGCAATTTCAAAACCACATGCAGCTTCACTTGAAACATCAAATCTAGCTCCAAAAACAGTGGGTTCTTCTAATAACCAAAATAAAGACAATCCAAAAGCCCCCCTTCTTTTCTTAAATAAACTCCATATTCTAAAGACACCTTTATAGAACCGAGTCAGTCCATTCAAATGAATTTTCCTGGAGTCCATTAAAAACAAAGCAGAGTCCAGTCCCAGGCCTCCAGCTTGACTCAAAACAAATTTAGCATCATTCCTCCAAACAAGATCCTCAGGCCCAGTTAAAAATCTTTGAATAAATTGTAAGCAAAAAGTTGCTCCTCTGCTGGCTAGATGTACTAGTCCTTGTCCCCCTTCCTCCTTGGGGAGATATAGTACACTCTGCGGTACCCAGTGAAACTTGGTCCAGAAGAAATCCACAATGAGAGCTTGTAGTTTTGCAAGAAGTCCACTTGGAGGCTCAGTACATGCCAAGCGATGCCATAATGTTGAAGCCACCAAATTATTGATCACTATTACACGACCTCTAAATGACATTTTAGGCCACAGCCACTTCCACTTTTCAAGCCATCCTTTTGTTTTTTCTAAAACACCCTCCCAATTTTTTTGTAATACTGAGTCATCTCCAAGGTACACACCCAAATATTTTAAGCCATTTTTCTTCCATTCAAGTCCAGCAGGTAAATTAGGAAGGCATTTTCCTTCCCACTTTCCACATACAATAGCTTCACTCTTTGTCCAGTTTACCTTAGCTGAGGACAGTTTCCCAAATGGCTAATGGCTAAAAATCGTGACCTTGCACTTAATAAGTTCTTAAAATCTAGGAATAATACTGACCATCTAATTTTCACTGGTCTTAGGAACAAAGTCACAAGTGAGCTGCGCAAAGCAAAAACAAAATATTTTATAAAAATGATAGAAGCAAATGGAAGCAGCTCCAAACTATGGCAACATATAAACAAATTGACAAGTTCTAATAGGATAAACCATCAAATGACAGATTGCCTTAAAATTGATAATTACATTAATGACAACCAGTTAATTGCTAACGAGTTCAACAAATTTTTTGTTGAATCAGTTTACGATCTAGCTAAACCTTTCAAGGGCAAATTACCTTTTGAAAACAAAGTTCAGCTTAGCAGTACAGATCTTTTAAAAATCAGAGAAGTTTTGCACGATAAAGTAAGGAAAATTATTGTCAATATGAAAAATTCTACATCAAGAGACATAATCTGAATGTAGATCTAATTAAAAAACATCTAAGCAGTTTACTCGACCCCATTACTTACCTTGTAAACTTGTCAATACAAACAAATACTTTCCCACAGAGCTGGAAGATTGCTGTAATCACTCCAATTTATAAGTCAGGCGATAAAGACCAAGCCTGCAATTACAGGCCTATTTCCATTCTCCCTGTCATTTCCAAAGTGTTGGAAAAAATTGTGGCGGAGCAATTAATAGAACATCTTGAAAATAACCAATTGTTGCACCCCCAGCAGTTTGGGTTCAGACAAAAGCACAGCACAGAAACAGCCAACTGTTTCTTGTTGGAACAGATAAAAGGTTCACTGGACAAAGGGAATGTCGTAGGCGCTGTGTTTTTAGATCTGAAGAAGGCTTTCGATACAGTGGACCATTGTATCTTATTGCAGAAATTACAGCAATTTCAATTTTCAGCTGAAGCTCTGTTATGGTTTAAGTCCTACTTGGAGGGTAGAGAACAATGTGTGAAAGTAGGAACTGTTAAATCCAACCTAAGTCCTAATGACATGGGAGTGCCTCAAGGGTCAGTTCTAGGACCATTATTGTTTTCACTGTATATAAATGATCTCCCAGATTGGTGTCAGGATGTAAATTGCCAGCTTTATGCTGATGACACAGTTATTATATGTGTTTTTCTATCAACCAGAGGTCCCCTGACAGCATCTTTGAGGTTCATTTAGACCATGAACTCATTCACGAGGTTCATGAGATGAAATACTTGGGCATAATCTTGGATAAACACCTGAAGTTTCAAAGTCAAGTAAATCATGTTTGCAGGAAAGTTAAATCAAATCTGAACTGTTTTCGTTTTGTTAGAGGAGAGTTGTCACATCACACGGCTGTATTGTTTATGCATGCAATGGTTTTCTCACATTTGTCATACTGTATAACAGCATGGTCACAAACATCAGTGTCCACATTGAAACCAGTTATTTCTCTATATAAACAGGCAATTAAGATATTTGACAAAAAACCAATGAGATGGCATCATTGTGATATCATACAAAAGCATAAGCTTTTTACTTTTGAAAATTTTGTAAATTTTAGTATTTTGAAATTGACTTTTAAATGTTTGAACAACTGTGTGTCACCACTGCTCTCTGGCCTCATGGAGAGGCGTCGGGGCTCTTTTAGACCTTCCACCAGAGCCTCAGTTAGTGGGGATTGTGTGCTCCCGAAGTTTAGAACATCTTTTGGACAGTCTAGCTTCTCCTTTAGAGGGGCTACACTATGGAACTCTCTCCCCACAGGATTCAAATTACAGAACAATATTAACATCTTCACCAGAGAGCTCAAAAAGTGGCTTAAATCGGGCCAAAGTTGTTCCCATGTGTAAATTGTGCTGGGTTTTGTTTAATAATGTGTTTTTTTTTTGTTGTTTTTTTCTGTTATAAAAGTCCCTATGGACAGGTGTTGAAAATTAGCACATGTGCTATAACACTTTAAACAATGCATCTGGTTTGTCCAATGTTATTGCTATGTCCATATTAAATAAAGAAACTTCTTCTAAGCAGACAACTTTTAAAATCACATTGTGGTATACTCCAACTATCAATCTTTGTTCTTATTTTCACTAACAGTGGTTCAATTGCTAAAGCATACAACATGCCTGACAAAGCACATCATTGCCTTATGCCCCTTGTGATCTTAAAAGGAGCACTCAGGCCACCATTAATTTTAAGTACACTCTCAATGTTTCTATACAACACCCCAATCATTTTAATAAAACTCTGATTGAAACCAAACTCTTAATGTCTGCCAGAGGTAGTTATGTTCAACCCGGACAAAAGCCTTTTCTTGGTCCAAGGAAATGAGACCAACATTTAAACCCATTGATCTAGAGATATCTATTATGTCTCTAATTAAGTAAATATTATCGAAAATAGATCTATTAGGTACACAGTATGTCTGGTCCACATGGATGACCCAGCCAATTGCCTCTTTTAATCTAATTGCCAAGGCTTTGGATAAAATCTTAAAATCAGAACATAGGAGTGACACAGGTCGCCAGTTCTTTATGTTTTTAAGGTCACCTTTCTTCGGTAAAAGGGTAATCACTGCTCTTCTACAGCTCATAGGCAGCAACCCTCCGGTCAGGCTGTCATTGAGCACCTCCAGCAGATCATCCCCTAAAACAGCCCAAAAAGATTTATAAAACTCGACAGGGATTCCATCGATCCCCGGAGCCTTCCCACACTCCATACTCTTTAGGGCATCATATAGTTCACCTTTCGTAAAAGGTTTCTCCAGTTCAGCATTTGCTCCTTCTGGAACTTCAGGTAGACCCTCATAAAAGCAACTGGCTATCTCTTCCACCTCTTTGTATTCACTCCTATACAGCTCTGAATAAAAAGATACCGCTCTTTTCCTAATTTCCTTAGGCTCTGTAATTTCTATGCCAGAATCCGAAAACAAGGAATGCATGATTCTATTTAGGCCATTCTTTTTTTCAAGTCTAAAGAAAAACTTGGTTGGGCCATCCATTTGTGCTGCACTTTGAAACCTTGACCTTACCAGAGCACCCTGTGCCCTGATACCCAGCACATCATCTAGAACTTTCTTTTTATTTTTTAGAACTTTAATACGTTCTTGATCTCCCACAGATGCCAAAGAAGTTTGTAACTCTAAAATTTCTCTCTCTAGATCTTCCAACGATTGGGAAATGTTTCTAGAATCATTGAGAGTATACAAACGGCACAGTTGCTGTATCTTTATTTTTCCATTATCCCACCATTGCTGCAGAGAATCAAAAGAGTACTTCTTATTCTTAAAATTTTCCCCCAAAAAATTAAAAACATCACAAAAAGAATTATCTTTTAAAAGACTAGTATTAAAATGCCAATAAGCACTTCTTGGTTTAACATTATTAATGAAAATATTGCAACTGACCAAACAATGATCTGAAAAGCCTACAGGTGAAATCACACAACACTTAATTGTATTAAAATTATGTTTAAAACAATACTACCTGTCTAGTCTAGCCATTGTTACATGATATTCTCTCACTTGTGTCCATGTATACTGCCTCCGTGTTCCATTCAACACTCTCCAAATATTGTACAGATCATGTTCTTTTGTAATTTGTCTCAAAACACGTTGTGATTCCATATGAGGTTCTTTATGGTTTCTATCAAGGCTATCATTTTCTGTACAGTTAAAATCACCCCCAATAAATAAATACTCTTCAGGTTTGCACTTTTCTATTACATCTTTAGCTTTGTTTAAAAACAAAACCCTTTCACCTCCCAGAACCGGTGCATAAATATTTATAAATACAAATATAAAATTTTCAAACTCAACCTGTAATTTCAACAACTGTCCCTCAACTACATTTTCCACTTCAAAAGAAACTGGAATTATATTTTTTCTTAGTAAAATGGCTACTCCTCCACTGATATTAGTCTTATGACTCATAAACACCTCCCCTTCCCATTCTACTTTCCATTCATTTTCATTCTGCACATCAGTATGAGTCTCCTGAACAAACATGACATCAACATTTTTTTGCTTAATTAGCTCAAACAGCATTGCTCTCTTCCTATGATCCCTTGCACCATTTATATTCAAACTGCCCAGAGAGAGAGAGAGAGAGAGAGAGAGAGAGAGAGAGAGAGAGAGAGAGAGAGAGAGAGAGAGAGAGAGAGAGAGAGAGAGAGAGAGAGAGAGAGAGAGAGAGAGAGAGAGAATTTTTAAATTTTACACAAGCTTTAATAAAACAGTTATAAAAAAAACAACAATCATCAAATAATTAAAAATCACATTAAATCAACACTCTTGAAAATTAAATTATTCTCCACAACAGAGCAGAGCACATCCTTATAACACCATATATTGGAAAACTTTTCCAGATCATTCATCAAACTGTAATAATTAAAATCTATTTTTAAGCGAGCCTTCAACATTTTGACAAAAACAAAAACAGCATCATCATCTGTAGAACCTTCTATCTTATTTCGTCTACTCATATATACAGCCATCTTTGCTCTTCCCAAAATAAAATTAAAGAGTTGACACTGCTCCCTCTTTTTTTGGGAATACCTATAACCCAAAATAAACAACTCTCTAGAAAAAGCCAGATCAAACAATTGAAAAAGATCTTCCAACATAGAAAACAGTGGCAAGAGACGACAACAATTCATAAAACAGTGAAAAACTGTCTCACGAAGAGTACAAAAAGGACAGTCATGATTAATATCAGAGTTCAAAACAGAAATAAAAGCATTAACAGCCACGGCTGTATGTAAAACCCTCCATTGCAAATCAGCAACTTTCTTCAACAATGGTGGTTTGTACAACGCCCTCCATTCAGGTCCAACATCATCATTCAAACCTAGGTGAGCTCTCCATGAAGTGTCAATTTTACCATTTAATTTATCTTTGTTTAAAATTTTAACAATCAATATGTATAATAATTTCTTATCAGCATCATGCACAGATATACAAGGATTATTAGTTTCTAAAAAAAAAAAACCTGTACAGTCCTTAAAATCTGGGAAAATCTTCAACAAGGGAAACATATCATCAACATTTGGTTGTACAGATCCATCACAATAAAATTGCAACAATGTAAGTTCAGAATCTGTTAAAGCTTCTTTCCATTTTTTAATCAACAAGGAAATTATACGAACAGAATGAACCTTTAAATGAGAGGCAAGGAGAAAAGCATTGTCCATGTTTGCACCTGTAAACTTAATTACATGTCCCAAAGTCACTACATTAGTCGTACAGAACTGTCTAAGAAAACTGGGACTTATTTGCCAGGTTGCACTCAACCGTGTACCATACACGACTGGCTCTTGAAGAAGCCAATACAGTGAACTATGATGTTCTGCCCTCTCCATTTTAAACAAGTTCCAGACTTTGAACAGCCCACGATAAAAACTTGGTAGTCCACTAGTGTTGAGTTGTTTTAAATCCATCAGAAACAATGTTCTGTCCAGACCAAGACCACCTAATTGGTTCAAAATGGTACATGCCAGTGGTCTCCACACCAAATCTGTTGGACCACACAGAAACCTCTGCACAAACTGGAAACGAAAAGTTGCCCCTCTACTGTTCAGATGGATTAAGCCTTGTCCTCCATCTTTTGGCAAAATAATACACTTTGGGGAATCCAATGTAAGCGGTCCCAAAAGAAATCAACAATAAGTGCCTGCAAAATCTGACAGCAAATCTGAAGGAGGATCAATACATGAAAGGCGATGCCATAAAGTGGATAAAATAAGGTTGTTAACAACAAGAACTCTGCCTCTATAAGACATTTTTGGTAGAATCCACTTCCATTTAGCAATACGACCTTTAATTTTCTCAAGAACATTATCCCAGTTTTTAAGGACAAAAGGTTCATCACCCAAAAAAACACCCAAGTATTTTAAACCCCCATCTGTCTTCCAATTCAATCCTACAGACAATTTAAAATCTTTTTCAAACATTCCCCCTATACTGAGAGCTTCACTTTTACTCCAATTTACTCTGGCTGAAGAAATTATGCCATACTGAGCTATAACATTTATTAATGTGTCAATATCTTGTTGATTATCAATTATCAATACTAAATCATCTGCATACGCAGACAATTTTAAAGGTACATTGCACCCTGGTAAAATCACACCTTGTAAAACAGTTCTAAGTTTATGTAATAAAGGTTCAAAAGCCAGAGAATATAACATTCCAGACAGGGCACAGCCCTGTCTAATTCCACGCTGGACCCGAAAAGGAGCGCTCAAAACACCATTGATTTTCAAAACACTCTGAACATCACAATACAAAGTCTTGATTTTATTGATAAAACCAGGAGTAAAACCAAAAGCAATCATTGTTTGCCATAAATATTTATGTTCAACACGATTGGTCTCAAAATGGGAATTGTTTCTATTGATCAGGAAAAAGCCTTCAAAAAGCTTAGAGATTTCTAACAAGTCTCGAATGAGAACAATATTATCAGAAATCAGCCTACCAGGAACACAATAGGTCTGATCAGGATAAATAACTTGTTCCATCACTTTACTAATTCTACTTGCCAATACTTTGGAAAGGAGCTTATAATCAGTACAAAGCAGGGACACGGGTCTCCAGTTTTTTATGAGCTGCAGGTCACCCTTTGTAGGCAGAACGGTAAGAACTGCCCTTCTGCAACTTAAAGGCAAACGTTCACTAGTTATACTATCAATCAGCACTGCCAAAAGATCTTCTCCAATTACAGACCAAAAAAACTTGTAAAAATCAACAGGCAGGCCATCTAATCCAGGAGATTTTCTGCTCTGCATGCTTTGCAAAGCTGCATACAGTTCACCCATGGAGATATCTGCTTCCAACACTGCATTACTCTCTTGTTTAACCTGGGGAAGACCAGTATAAAAACTTTGGGCTATTATCTGCTCTTCTTGGTACTCACATTTATACAAATTACTGTAAAAATTGACAGCATATTTACGAATATCAGCATGATCAGACAACACATGTCCCGAATGAGGCTTTATACTATGAATCAATCTTTGACCATTTTTTTGCTCCAATCCAAAAAAAAAGTGTGATGGAACATCCATTTCCACTACATTTTTAAAACGGGACCTAATCAGAGCCCCTTGTGCTGAAACCCCAAGCAAATTAGTCAACACAGATTTTTTTACTTCAAGATCTTCCAAATAGCGTTGATCTTTTGTGGCTTCAGCTAAAACCTGGAGTTCTTCTACTTCAGACTCCAAAGCTTTTACAGACCTCATCAAAACTTTGGTAACATTACAATGATATTGTTGACACAACTGTTTTACTTTAACTTTTCCGAAGTCCCACCACTGTTGTAAAGACATAAAAAAATTTTTTGTATTTTGATGATTTTTCCAAAAAGATACAAAAATATCTTTAAAATTTTTATCTTCTAGTAAAGCTGTATTAAAGTGCCAATAGGCACTACTAGGCTTTACACATTTCAAAAAGACACAAATCACAACAAGTGAGTGATCAGAAAACCCAACAGGGCTAATAAAGCAGTTTTTAACAACATTAAAATGATATTTAAAACAATAAAAACGATCAAGTCTGGCCATGGACAATAAATTATCTTTACAATGAGTCCAGGTATATTGCCTTTGATTACCATGTAACCCTCTCCACACATCATATAACTCATGGGTCTCTAATAATTGAATCAGACGAGTGCGAGAGGCAGGATGAGGCTCTACATGGTTTCTATCAAATCTATTTTCAGTGCAGTTCCAGTCTCCACCTATAAATAAAAATTCTTTATCATTACAATCTCTAATATCATCATCCACAGCCTCCAAAAAAGTCAATCTCTCTAAACCAACAGCTGGAGCATATACAGTGATAAACACAAATTGCACATTTTCATGTGTTACTCTAACTTTTAACATTCGACCTTTAATAACTTCTTCACATTCAACAGACTGAGGATTGAAACTTTTGGAAAAAAGAACACCCACTCCACAACTATTACTTGTTTTGTGACTTAAAAAAAAAAAAAATCACCCTCCCATTCTCTCTTCCAGTCAACTTCGTTATCAGCAGTACTATGAGTCTCCTGTACAAAGATAACGTCCAATTTTTTAAGGGAGCACAGTCTAAAAAATGAAGCTCTTTTTCTTTCATCTCTAGCTCCATTTAAATTTAGACTACCTATTTTTAACTCACTCATAACAACAAAAGAAAACAAAAGAAAAACAAAAGAAAAACAAATTAAAAGATTTACTAAACATATTCACCATCTTCTAATTGTCTTTTGGCTTTCAAAACAAGTTTCTTTAAACGATAAATCTCTTGTTCAGTAAAAACTTTCTCTCCTGCGCTTTCAGAACTTTTTTGAAAAGTCTTAACTGAATCAATGAAAAGTTGTAAATCAGGAAACACATTCTCAATTTTCACATTCCTGGCTCCTTTAGAACTCTTAAGAAACTTCTTAATACTCAACAGAGTAGCCACTATTTTTCAGTGGCAAGGACTGTGAAGAAGCTAAAGAATCAACATCAGAGTCTACCTCAACATCACTGTCAAAAGTCTGAGAACAATCACGCAAAGGAACATTTTTCATTTTATCAGGAAGTTGATAAACATCTCTAATTTTCCTTTTCCTATCATTAGAGTTGTCATCCACAACCATCTCACTTTCTTCGTCCAAAGAACCTCTTACTTCCTCCACTTCCTTCTGCAAACTACTACTAGCCTCTTCTTCAAAATCAATATCACAGTGTTGACTGTTCTCAACAGAGTTCTCTCGAACAACTGAATCTGGCCTTTGAACTCTGTGTGATTGTTTCAGTTTTATTCTGTCTGATTCATTCTGTTTTTGTCCTTGAGATTCATTTAATCCATTTTGCTTTTGCCTCTGAGATTAATTTAGTTCATTCAGCTTTTGTCTTTGAGATTTATTTGAATCATCCAATTCTTGTCCCAGAGTTTCATTTGATTCACTCTGTTTTTGACCCGGAGATTCATTTAATTCATTTTGTTTTTGCTCTAGAGATTTGACTATTTTGTCCAATTTCTGTCCCTGAGGTTCATTTGATTCATTTTTCTTTTGTTTCTGAGATTTATTTGACTCACCCTGTTCTACAGTTTTAACATTAATCTCAGCAGCAGTTTTTTCTGGGCAAGAACGAATGAGATGACCCTCCACTCCACAACCAAAACATTTCATTTTTTCTGAGGTTACATAAACGTTGTAGTCATAATCATCCACTCTGAATTTAAACACTAAGTTTAATTCTTCATTGTTGTTTTTTAAGATCATAAAGACTTGCCTTCTAAAAGAAACAACATGTCTCAATTGTGGAGATTTACAGCCGAGAGAAATCGGTCTAATCTGCGACATTAGCGGTCCATGTCGTGAAAGTTCTCTTTCTAACATTTCATTACTAATGCACGGAGGGACTTGCGACAAAATGATCTTTTTTGCCGGATTAACAAGCGGCACCGCTTGAACGAATACATCCTTAATTATTACGCCTTCTTCAACAATTGTTGCAACTTTATCAAAGCTATCCACAAAAATCACAACACCATTGTTCATTCTAGACGCGGATTTAACGCTATCGTAACCAACAATCCCTCCGACTGCCAACGCGCAATCCTCTACAGAACAATCTATAGTCGGACAAAGTTTAAAAGCATGCCCCACACTGCCAACTCCGCGAACCGGCATAATTCCCGGTTACACGGGCTGTCTACCACCAAAACACTAAACCACTTAAACTATACCACTAACAATAAACAAAACTCTTAAATAAAACTAAAAAAGCATAAGAAAAGAGAAAAAGAGAAAAAAACACTCACACAAAACCACGCTCCCAATCTCGCATCCACTCACTTAACTTCCGCTCAGACAGAGACAGAGACAGAGACAGAGAGAGAGAGACAGAGACAGAGACAGAGACAGAGAGAGAGAGACAGAGACAGAGACAGAGACAGAGAGAGAGAGAGAGAGAGAGAGAGAGAGAGAGAGAGAGAGAGAGAGAGAGAGAGAGAGAGAGAGAGAGAGAGAATTCCGTGAGATTTGCTGCGTCCCAATTCGCATACTATCCGTCCTAAATAGTATTCGAAAAAATAATTAGTATGTCCCAAATCGTAGTATGTTGAAATGAGTATTCCAAAGATACCCGGATGGTCTACTTTTTCCGGTTAGAATTCGAAGTGCAGATCCGTGCACACTTCTAACCACTAATATTGCCCATAACACATTGCGCTGTGGACGAGGATTCGATTAGAACTACAAATACGAGTAAAAAGTGTTAAAAAACTACAAACATGACGGATGTGCGAGACCGACGGTTAAGCAGAGCGGTTAAGATAAAGGGGCTTGAATGATTAATAATCAGTATCTAACCTGACGAAAATATGTTTATTAAATGTTATCCACATTATATTTCATCTGCAACAGCATTGTGAACTTTTATAACGATGCGTTTGGTCATTAATTTTTAAATGCATCATTATGTAAAGACGAGGAGAGTTATTGCATGAAAGACCCATGACTGGCAGATCAACGTGCGACTACATTTATCTCAGAAACGGTAGGAAATTAAATTTAAATAAATGTGGAGGATTTTAACTGTGACAAGATGATTGACAGGGTAGTTTAAACAGTTACAGGTTGCGTAACTAAGCGACAGAACGTCCGTTAATGACGCAATTATGACGAGGTAGTATGTCCCAAAGCTTGCATACTCTTCTGCTACACACTCAAAATTATGTACTTTTTCTTTACAAAAACAGTACATACTTTTAGGACGTAGTATAAGTAGGCGAATTGGGACGCAGCAATGGTCACACTTGAGTTGAGCTCCAGATAAATTACGAAAAATGAGAATAATTTTATCAACAAATTAGCAGAAAAGTAGAAGATTCAACATAAGACAACATTTAGACCAAAAAAGACAAAAGTTTCAGTTGATTTTTTTTTTT
Source organism: Chanodichthys erythropterus (assembly GCF_024489055.1). NCBI lineage: Eukaryota > Metazoa > Chordata > Actinopteri > Cypriniformes > Xenocyprididae > Chanodichthys > Chanodichthys erythropterus. The sequence continues at coordinate 1,622,133 of NC_090229.1, forward strand.
TTTCTCCACTTTCACACCTGAATCTGAGGAAAGTTCAAGAGGAAGTTCAAGAGAAGATAATCACAGCACAACCCTCTGCAGAAGAGGATATTCAAGTTGAAAAGGATAACAACAAACAACAAAAACAACAACAAATAAGAAGAAGAAAACTTACAAGAAGGGAGAGGTGAGGACATTTTGAACAGACTGTGCTATTTCATATCTCTGGGTTTTTGCTTAGAGGAACAGCACAAGGAGAGCATTTTGGACAGAACTGGAACTTTGTAGACATTTTTTCCCCCCCACAAAATCAGTGAGGGTAATTTTTCCCCTTTTGGGTTATTTTTCATTTTTCTCTCTTTATATCCTCAATGAGAGAAAATAAACAAAAAACTGGCAGTTAATTCAGTTGATTGTTTACATTCTAAATCAACTATGGCCAGGGCATCATCTTGGCCCCGCCCCTTCATCTACCCTCAGAAGAGTTCCGAACACTCCAGGCAGCTGCTCAGACACAAGCAGATGAAGGAAAGGCCTGATACACTGTTTGCTGAACAACACCACAGTGTCATGACCAACCTGCTCTTCTACACTGAACACTGCTCTTTATGGCACACTGCCTTCTGTCAACATTTCACCTTTACCAAAAAAAGAGGCATCTGTAAAGGCAGACAGATCTTAGCATTTGAAGATGCTGAAAAAAATGATGAAACAAGATATTTAACCCTGAACTTGTATCAAAATGGCACTGTCATGGTCCAAGGATCAGAGTCTGCTCTCAAAGTCTTCATTGAGGATTTTGAACATATAAAAACGCTGGCGCTGTCTGATGAAGGTGACTACAAGGACGTGAACACTGATGCCTCCCCTGGAAAATCAGTCAGAAAGATGACAGTGACCTCAGCAACTGTGATTCCATCTCCAATATCAAGAATGAAAGACAACTTTTCACTTCTGGAGGTAGAAGTAGTGGAGCTAAAAGAATTGATACTGTCCCACCTGAAAGACAACAACATGGAACAGCTGACAATCGACAAAGAATCTAAGACAAGAGGTTGAATATCTGCAGAGACACAGAGAAGAAATGTCAAAAGAATTTCAGCAAACTAAAGATGAACTGACTGAAGTAAAATCAACTTTAAGAAGACAACTAACAGAAGTAAGAATAGAAATGCAGGAGGAGCTCTCTGCCTTGAAGTCAGCACTCCGCACCAAAGATGAACTCATCAACAATCTGAAAGAAGAACTCAATTCTGTTTCTAAACCCTTGATATGTCCAGAGATGCTCACAGAAAATCCTCAACCTGAACAGCTTCCAGTGGAGGAAGAGTCTCACTGCTCGACTGATCCAGCATCCCAGATCAACAGCTCCGCTGCAGAGGACCCGAGAGAAACACAAGCTCTTATCCTGACTGACTCAAATGGGAAATACATCAATGAGAAACTTCTATTCCCAAATATGAGAACCAAGAAAATCTGGTGCCCAAACACAAGTAGTGCTTTTCAGATCCTGTCTGAGAGAAACCTGAATGAAAACTATAAACACATCATTATCCACACAGGGACAAATGATTTAAGGGCCATGAAGGGACATGTGGCTCCTGTGATCAGAGAGGTGGCGATCAGAGCCACACATCGTTTCCCAAAGGCTAAAATAACTCTGTCTACACTACTACCACGCACTGATGTGCCATTTCACGTGATCCATGGAAATAATGTGGAGCTTTCCAGAAGTTGTGCACTTATTCCTAAATGTCCACCTCGCCCATCACAAAGACATACGGCCTCATCATATGTATGACCATGTACATCTCAACAAGCAAGGAGTGAGAGTCTTTGCCAGAGTGCTGAAAAGCACAGCCCTTGGAAACACACCAAGAAACAACAGAAACTCCAATGACAAGAGAAGACCTCAGTCACCAAGAACCATCCATCCTCCAGCAGAGTTCAGAACAGCCACAGGACCTCAATCACAACACCAGAGCTACACAGCGGCAAGAACCATCCGTCCTCCAGCAGAGTCCAGAACGACCACAAGACCGCCATCACAACACAAGAGCCATGCAGCGGCAGTTCAACAGCCACAAAACCCTGCAGCTGCTGAACTCAACCAGATAAGACATCTACTGAACATCATCTGCTCCAGACTGAGGACATAACCTGTATAACTCACACACATATGTATACTGTGGGATTACAAATTTAATAATCTGTTTAAGATCTGTTGATTCTACATCCTGACATCACCTCACATGAATTACTAAGGTGAGGTATATTGTGTTTTCCATTTTGAGGTACAGATAATGACATTCTAAAGGAGATCAAGGCAGGCAGTCCAGATGTCTGAGACATTAACATTTTGTCTTCCTGACCATTTGGCATGACAAGCTCAAGATACAGCGGTGCTTTTGTCTCTATGATAATGTAAAGGTATGGGCGATACTGTCAGACTGATTGGATTAGCACCTATGCATTTGAATGACACAGTTATGCTGATTAGATCATGGCTGGGAAATGTAGGGAATGGGCTGATCCCTCCCCCTTGAATATATATGAACTACCAAGTACAATGCCTTAGTTAGATTTTGGACCACAGCGACGCACAGCGTGTTTTTCAATAAAGAGTAACTTCTGCTTCAAGAGATCCCAAAGTCTCCTGGTCTATGCTTCTGAGATTTCCAACAATACACACACACACACATACACGCATTACAGAAAAATCTATCCATGAAATCATTTAAAATCAGTTGTTGGAATATACAGGGTCTGCACTCTTCTACTTTTGGTAACAAGACTGCAGACCAAGACGTACTCAACAGTATAACAGATATGGATATCTGTATCTTTCATGAGACGTGGTGTCGTAGTAATTAGACTTTACATTGTCCAATAGGATACAAGGAAATTGTTGTTCCTTCATCAAAATATTCTAAAATAAAATGTGGCCAAGACTCAGGTGGAATACTTATATGGCACAAAGACAATTTGAAACATTCGATTAAAATTGTTAAAATTGAAAAATCTTCTATTTGGCTTGAAGTGAAATCTGTCATATCACAGTCTAATCTTTACCTCTGTGCAGTCTATATTCCACCTCATGACTCTCCCTATTACGAAGAGCAAAGCTTTTCCAAACTACAGACTGACATCTTACACTTTCAGTCCAGAGGAAATATCCTCATATGTGGAGATTTAAATGTCAGAACAGGGAGAGAAATTGATTATGTAAATATTGTAGATAATGACCATATACTCAATGACACCATGTTTCACTCCTCAAGTATCACACTAAGAAACAGCTATGATAGTTTAGTTAACATTAATGGAAAGCAAATATTAAAACTCTGTAAAGGTTTAGGGATATACATAATTAATGGCAGAACTAGAGGAGATACATTAGGAAGATTCACCTATTGCTCCAGATCAGGAACCAGTGTGGTTGATTATTCAATAACAGATATTGATCCAAATTTTATTAATGCCTTCACAGTCAGACCTCAGCTCCCGATTTCCGATCACTGCCAAACAGTGCTTTACCTGAAACCTCCATGTGAAAGGAGCAACACTTATCCAATAGAATCTGAAAAAATGTTTCCTTTGAAACCCAAACTAAAGTGGAACCAATCCACCTCTGAACAATTTAAAGAACACATAAACAATCCTACCATATTAAAAATGCTGGATGACTTTATATCCACTAATTTCACCTTAGATGTTAATGGGATAAATTTTAACAAAAAACTTAAATGACATATTCAAAACATTGGCAACTCTATCTAACATTAAACGACAACGCAAACGTAAAACAAACCAACAGACATTAAGAAAGGATGTTTGGTTTGATGGTGAATGTGTAAGTCTCAGAAAAGAACTAAGGAGACTTTCTAACAAAAAGCACAAAGATCCATCCAGCCAGACATTACGGCTTACTTATGCTGACTGTCTGAGAAATTACAAGAGACTAATGTGGAACAAAAGAGAAAATTATTTTAAAACCAAAATTGAGGAAATTGATGAATCAGTTGATCAAAATTCTTTCTGGAATCTATATAAAAAAACTTGAAAACCCCAAATCAGAAATATCATTACAGAGTGGCACAATTTGGAAAACTTATTTCGAAAATCTTTATCAAAAAATTGAACATACTGACCTTAACCAGCCTCAGTGTAAAATAAAGAAAACACTAGTAGACTTGGAGAAAACAATTAAAAATGATCAAAATCCATTAGACAAATTTATAACAATATCTGAAATAACAGAGCATATTAAAAGACTTAAATTAAAGAAAGCATGTGGCCAAGATGACATTAGCAATGAAATGCTTAAACTCAACAGTCCCAGCATGAATAAAGCTCTAACTAAATTATTTAATCTGGTTTTATGGTCCGGTAACTTCCCTGAGATCTGGTCTGAGGGACTGATCACCCCCATATTTAAAAAAGTGATCAATTTGACCCCAATAATTATCGAGGCATCTGTGTGGGCAGTGTGTTAGGAAAACTGTTCTGCAGCATCATAAACAGCCGGAATGTCACACACATCTCCACACACAACATTTTAAATAAAGCACAAATTGGATTTTTACCAAAACAACGCACATCCGACCACATCTATTCTCTTCACACACTAATTAAAAAAACATCAAGGACAAACAAAGAAAAATATTTGCATGTTTTGTAGATTTTAAAAAAGCATTCGACTCAATTTGGCATGACGGTTTACTGTACAAACTCCTACAAATTGGCATTGGTGGGAAAACTTGACACTATACAATCCCTGTACACCAACAGTAAATGTGCGGTGAAAATCAATAACCACAGAACAGCGTTTTTCCAGCAGGGATGTGGAGTGAGGCAGGGATGCAGTCTGAGTCCGACTCTATTCAACATCTACATAAATGATCTGGCATCAATGCTAGAGCATTCTACTGTCCCCGGCCTCACTCTACACCACACAGAGGTCAGATGTCTGCTGTACGCAGATGATCTGGTCCTGCTGTCCCGCACACCTGAGGGTCTCCAGCAAAGCCTGTCCCTACTGGAACAGTACTGTCATGAGTGGGCCCTGACAGTCAATCTGGACAAAACCAGAGTAATGGTGTTCCAGAAAAAGGCCAGATCTCAGGCAAACAAACACCAGTTCACTTATAAAGGCCAGGTCCTAGAGCATAGCACCAGCTACAGTTATCTGGGCATCGACATCAGCGCTTCGGGAAGCTTTGGTCCGGCTGTCAAAAAAGGCTCGGAGGGCTTTTTATGCTATAAAGTCACCATGCGGTCACTTAAAATTACCCATTAAAACTTGGATAAAGTTATATAATTCAATAATAAAAACAATTATTTTATATGGATGTGAAATTTGGGAACCAATACAAAATTTTAAAAATTGGGATAAAACTTCAGTAGAAAAACTACAATTGGAAATTAGCAAAAACATTTTAGGGGTTTTACAGAAGCACATCCAATGACGCCTGTAGGGCTGAATTAGGTTTGTACCCACTGAACATTGAGATCCAGAAGAGATGTGTTCAGTTCTGGCATCACCTCCATCAGTCTGATCCTAATTCAGTCCAATATAAAGCCCTCCTCGCCAATGAAACCTCAGCACAATCTCATCCTCTAAACACACTCGCTCTTCAACTTGTCCATGAAACTCAATTCCCAGTGGACCACAGCTACAACCCCAAAACTATTATTAAAGAAATTGACAAAAATCTAAAAGATACTCATGATGAATCACTAAAAGCACATTTTGAGATCCAAAATAAACTCCAATGTTACTCGACCCTAAATAGAACCACTAAATTGGCAAATTATTTATCAATCAAACAATCTAAAGAAAGACAAATCCTCTCCAAATACAGATTAAGTGACCATGATCTAGAAATAGAGAGAGGAAGACATAGACAAACATGGACAGCGAGAGAGCAGAGGATCTGTAGACACTGTGATCTACAGCAAATAGAGGATGAGAAACACTTTCTACTCATCTGTCCTAAATATCACAATGCAAGAGAAACATTTCTCTCCATACTTGGAACACTGATTCCATCATTCATTGAACTTAGTGATACTGAGAAAATGCCCTTCATGCTTGGTGAAGATGATAACACAGCTACACTAGCTGCAAAATGTGTGTTAGCCATTCACAACATTAGAGATGGATAACTCTCTAGAGACCTGCTTTATTTATTAATTTACTAAGATGGATTTGTTTGCATTGCTGCATGTAACATGATGTATACATATATGTTTTGTTTGTTTGTTTATTTTATTATTTATGTATAATATGTTAATGCTTTGGCAACACTGTGATTCACAGTCATGCTAATAAAGCTCATTTGAAATTGAAATTGAATTGAGAGAGGGAGAGAGAGAGATCCGTTGAAGAGCAGCAGCAACAAATTGAGCTCCTGATTATTTTACTTTTAATATTGTTTTAAAATAAAACAGACATTTAGTTCTGATAAGTTTTAAAACAAAAAGACTTCCTACAACTTATATTACTCATAAGAGGACTTTAAATCAGAAAAACAGCAGAAGACAACTCACTGAGAGCAACCCAAAGGGCCACACAACTGCCACAACGGCCACAGAGAGAAGACCTCTCAAACTGTGACCCTTCCAGACCAAGGCCTGTATGAAGTTATTCACAGACTGAAACCTCAGAGAAACAAAGGAGGATATCAAACATCAACAGCAATGAATAAGGAACAGCCCAGAAAGTAGGGAAGTAACTTTTTGAAACAATATTTAAGCTACTTCAGGAGGAATGAATTTATATATATATATTTTTTTTTTTTTTAAACAATATTCACTTCAGGAGGAATTTTTTTTAATGTTTTTCTATACGACAGTGACAATGAGGATGGTAATTGGTCTTGTTTTACTGTCTATGCACAGATTTTGATCAATATTTTAATATTGTGGACATTTTGATCAATATTTGTATATAGTTCACAGAGGAACTCTCAAAAACAAACAAAGAGAGTTTTTTCAGTTATTTGTTTACATTCTAAAACCAGCAATGGCCACTGCAGCATGCAAGCCCCGCCCCTTTGTGTACCCTCAGAGGAGCTCTGAACATTCTAAACAGCTCCACAGGCATAAACAGATAAAGGACCATCCTGAAACACTGTTTGCTGACTATGACCACAGTTCAATGACCAACCTGCTCTTCTACACTGAAAACAGCTCCTTATGGCATACTGCTTTGTGCCAACACTTTACCTTCACCACAAAGAGAGGCATCTGCAAAGGCAGAGAGATCCTGGTATTTGAAGATGCTGAAGGAAATGAGGAATCAAGAATTTTATCTCTGAACTTCTACCACAACGGCACTGTCATGATCCAAGGCTCGGAGCCTGCCCTCCAAGTATTTACAGCTGACTTCATACAAATTAAACAGCAGGCATATCTTAATACAAGTCTCATACAAGATCATACAAATATAAAAACAACCCCTTCTCCTGTAAAAGACATCCAAAAGAAGAAAACAACTGCAACAGCCTTAATTCAATCTCCCATGTCAAAAATGAAAGAGAAATTTTCACTCCTGGAAATAGATGTGGTGGAACTAAAAGAATTAATAATGTCCCAGCTAAAAGACTACAGTGACTTGGAGCAGCTTACAAAGGACATGATGAACTTAAAACAAGAGACTGAATACCTGCTGAGAAACAAAGAACAGATGTCAAAGGAACTTCACCGAGCCAGAGAAGAGCTGAAGGAATTAAAATCAACTTTCAGAAGACAAGTAGCTGAAATTAAAACAGAAATGCATGAAGAACTGTCTGTGTTGAAATCAGAACTTTGGAAGTTGAAACATGAAGTTGTTCCTTCATGTCATTTATAAGTTCATCTTTCTTTCAAAGGATCTCACACTAAACACTTGACCCGTCTCCCCACTGACAATCACCAATCACCTGCAGTGGACGATCCTCACTCTTCATCAGATCCACAGACCAACATCCACAGCACCGTTACAGATAACCCCACTGAAACAGAAGCTCTTATTCTCATTGACTCCAATGGAAAATACATAAATGAGAAACTCTTGTTTCCAAAAATGAAAGCACAGAAAATGTGGTGCCCAAATACAAGCAGGGCTCTTCAGATCTTATCTGATAAAAATCTGAAAGAAACTTACAAGCACATCGTAGGCCACACAGGGACAAACGACTTGCGTGCAACAAAGAGCAACATGGCTCCTATGCTCAGAGAGGTAGCCATCAGAGCCTCAGAACGCTTTCCAGAAGCTAAAATAACCCTGTCCACGTTACTGCCACGGAGTGATGTGCCTTTTCATGTGATCCATGGAAACAATGTAGAACTTTCCAGAACCTGTGCATTCATTCCAAACGTTCACCTGGCCTACCATAAAGACATTCGGCCCCATCATATGTAGGACCACGTACACCTCAACAAGAAAGGAGTACAACTTTTCGCAAGAGTGCTGAAAAGCACAGCATTTAGTAAAACAGAAAACAGCAGAAACTTACACAGCAAAAGTAGCTCCCAACCACAAAGAAATGTCCATCCTCCAAGAACCAGACAGGACTCGACCCCTGGAGCGCCATCACAGAGCTACGCTGCAGCAGTCCAACAAACACAGAACCCTGCAGCCGCCGAGCTCAATCAGATAAGACACCTGCTCAACATCATCTGCTCCAAACTTGTCAAATAACATACAAGAGTAATACACACACTTAAAATGACCCTGTCAATATCAATGTGGAATATTCAAGGCTTAAATTCAACAGCCTTTGGACTAAAGAGTTCAAACACAGATTTTCAGAAGAACATCAAAGAGATGGATATTATAATTCTACAGGAGACATGGAGCAGGGCAGACGCCATCACCCACTACCCACCCAACTACAGAGAAATCATCCTACAATCACAAAAACTCAACACAGTTCGACAGGGAAGAGACTCAGGAGGACAAATAATCTGGTACAAATCAAAATTCCACAACCACATCAACACAGTAAAGCAGGGCAAATACTACAGCTGGCTTAAAATCCACAAGGAACTGCTCCCATCCAGAAAAGATATATTCCTATGTGCCATATACATCCCGCCATCAGAGTCCCCCTACTACAGCGAAGACATGTTCTCCACATTAGAGGAAGAGACAAGCCACTTCCAGGCACAGGGAAATGTGCTCATCTGCAGGGACCTGAACGCAAGAACAGGACTACAGCCGGACTTCACCGACGCACAAGGAAGCAAATATATCAACAACAAACTGACTGTTATTAATAACACATTCTCCCATATCCACAGAAATAACCATGATCATATAGTAAATAAGAATGGAAAAGCCCTTCTGCAGCTCTGTCGAAGCCTGGGTCTGAATATCATCAATGGTAGGTTACGAGGAGACACTTTAGGGAGATTCACATTTTGTTCGCCTCTTGGGAATAGCACAGTTGATTATATGATAACAGACATAGATCCTTAATCTCTCAGATCATTCACTGTTAAAGAACTAACCCCTCTGTCTGATCACAGTCAAATCACTGTGTATCTCAAAAAGACAGAAAATATCATTAACACAAAGCCCAGTAAGCTGTACAACATCAGAAAACCATACAAATGGGCTGAAAACAGCGCTGAAGAATATCAGAAAGCACTTAGCAACCAAAAAATACAAGCACTGATAGATAACTTTCTAAATAACACCTATACTCACACTAATGAAGGTGTCAATCTTGCTGTCAGAGACATAAATTACATATTTGAAAAATCTGCAAAACAATCCAAATTGAAAACAAAAATATGGAGAAAAAAAAATCAAATACCCAAAAACGACAAAAATTGGTTTGATCAGGACTGCCAAACTATTCGCAAACAACTGAGAACATTGTCAAATCAGAAACACAAAGATCCAAATAATGTAGAGATCCGCCTTCTTTACAGTGACACACTAAAACAATACAAACATACACTCAGAACCAAAAAAGTTCAATACACCCAAAAACAACTGACAATAATCGAAAAGTCTGTGAACACAAACCAGTTTTGGGAAAATTGGAACAATCTGAAAAAAACTGATCATGAAGAATTGGCAATCCAAAAAGGAGAAATATGGGAAAGTCGTTTCCAAACATTGTTTAATAAAGTACAAACAAACACAAACTGTGAGCAAATTCAAACAATCAACCAGTTGAAAAAACTAGAATTAACAAATCAAAAATAACCAAAACCCATTAGATTTCCCAATAACTGATAAAGAACTTAAAGAAAAAATTAAAAAACCCCAACACAAAAAAGCATCTGGACCTGATGGGATATTAAATGAAATGATAAAACACACAAGCAGTAAATTCCAATTGGCCATTCTAAAACTATTCAATGTGGTTCTGAGTGTAGGTTACTTCCCTGACATCTGGAATCAAGGCTTGAGAACACCAATCTTTAAAAACGGAGATAAATTTGATCCTAACAACTACAGAGGCATCTGTGTAAGCAGCAACCTGGGAAAGTTATTGTGTAGCATAATAAATGCTCGACTATTAGACTTCATCATCACACACAATGTACTGAGCAGAAGTCAAATCAGATTTTTACCAAATTACCGTACATCTGATCACATCTATACGTTACATACTCTAATTGAAAAACATGTTAACCAAGATAAAGGTAAAATATATGCATGTTTTATCGACTTCAAACAAGCTTTTGACTCAATTTGGCACCAAGGACTATTTTACAAAATTATTGAAAGTGACATAGAAGGTAAAACCTATGACCTTATCAAATCAATGTACACTCAAAGTAAATGTGGCGTAAAAATCAGCACTAAACGTACAAGGTATCTTTCCCAGGAGCGTGGAGTGAGACAGGGCTGCTGCTTAAGCTCAACATTATTTAACATCTACATCAATGAACTGGCAGGCAGTCTGGAGCGATCTGCAGCCCCTGGCCTCACCCTACACAACTCACAGATCAGATGCCTGCTGTATGCAGATGATCTGGTTCTGCGGTCTCCCACTCAACACGGTTTACAGCAGAACCTGGACCTGCTACAGCAATACTGCCAGACCTGGGCCCTGACGGTCAACCTGAATAAAACCAAAATTATGGTGTTTCAGAAAAGATCCAGATCCCAGGTAACACAACACACATTTACATTAGGCACTAACCAGATAACACACACATCACACTACAATTACCTGGGTTTAAAAATCACATCCACAGGAAACTTTAATAATGCTGTGACAGAACTGAGAGACAAAGCATGCAGGGCCTTCTACACCATAAAACGGCAATGTCCTATACAAATCCCTATTAGAATTTGGCTGAAAATATTAGAATCAGTAATTGAGCCCATTGCACTTAATGGCAGTGAGGTATGGGGTCCACTGACAAATTCAAATCAAGATCTCACCAAATGGGAAAAACATCCAATTAAACTCTGCATGCAGAACTCTGTAAAAACATACTACATGTGCACCGGCATACAACAAATAATGCATGCAGAGCAGAATTAGGCAAATACCCTCTAATCATTAAGATACAAAAAAAGGCAATTAAATTCTGGAAACATCTGAAACTAAGTGACCCCCAATCATATCATTATAAAGCCCTGCAATACCAAGAGATGAACAAAGAAAGCAACCCCTTCCCTCAGCTGATCCAGAGCTTCAGTCCTGATGTTTCACAAACATCTACTGATGCTCTGAACCACAACATCAGAATCAATCAGATTACTGCACAAATCAAACAGAATTACATCACTCACTGGCAAACCCAAACACAACAACAGGGTAAAATGCAATGCTATTCGGCCCTAAAGAGAGTACAGTATGGCAGAGTATCTGTACACAGTGTCAGATAAGAAACTCAGAAGCACGTTGACCAGATACAGACTCAGCGGACACAAGCTGATGATAGAGACAGGCAGACACAGAAAAACATGGCTGCCCCCGGAACAGAGATTGTGTTTATACTGTGATCTGAATCAGATGGAAACAGAACTACACTTCCTGACAGAATGCTCCAAATACACGGACATACGGACAGTGTTCTATGATAAAATACAGCAGATCCATCCGACATTTAAAACTCTTTCAAACTAGGAGAAACTGCCATATCTGTTAGGAGAACGAAAGAACTGCTGTGTGTTTGCTGCTCAATATGTGTCTGCCTGTCACCATAGAAGAGAAAACACTCAATCTGCCCTGATCTGATGTTTCCAGCACATTTTGCTTCTGTAAATATGTCTAATCCCTCAACTTTTTTCTCTCTCATTTCTAGTTTATATGCTTACATACATTAGTAATTCATTTTGCACTACATGCTTAATACTTTTATATATTATTATTACTATTATTATTATTATTATTATTCTTTTTTCTGTTAATACATATATGCACTATTTGTAAGCAGTCCAGCTGCAATTGCTTTGGCAATACAAATGTATAGTTTTTGTCATGCCAATAAAGCACACTTGAATTGAAACTGAATTGAATTGAGAGATTTGGTTTTTAGAAAAAACTTTATTACAAATAACCAGAAAACAAAATACATTATTTTACAAAATTACATGTTTTTTTTCTTCTCTTTTTGTATTAATTGAAATTAAACACACTCTTTTTGTGCATATTTAAAACCAAAAATAAAAGTTTCAGGATAAAAACATACATTAAACTTATTACACAACTCTTTTACCATTACAAGCAAAGGTTTAAGTCTGAGGCATTGCATAAAAGCATGAAAAACAGTCTCTTTTTGAGAACAAAAAGGACAACCTGAGTTACTCTTAGAATCCAGAACTGAAACAAAAAGAATTCACCGCAATAGCTCCATGAAGTATTCTCCACTGTAAATCTCCTGTTCTTTTTGATAAATGGTGGCTTGTACAATACTCTCCATTCAGGTCTTACCTAATCACCTACTTTTAAAACAGAACACCAAGGGGTATCAACTCTCTTATCAAGTGTCCTTTTGTTAAATAAGAGCACACATTTTATATAAATCTTTCCCCACACATGGGGAAAAAAAAAAAAAAAAAACAAAAAAATAACAACAGATGAAAACTTTTTAAAATCAAAGAAACAACCTGTACACCCTTCAAAATTCGGTTGGATTAACAAACAAAGAAACAGATCTTCACTGTCAGGGACATTAGTCCCTAGAAAAAAATCCTCTAACATCATTTTTTCTTCATCCGTAAAAACTTTTTAACTTAGTCAGATAACGATTAACTGACCAAACAGACCTTATTCCCAGTCTTTCAGTAACAGCCTCCACATTCTCAAAGTGAGGCCCAGTTAGGCACATCAACTGATTTAAAACAAAAACTCCAGAGTCTTTTAACGTCTTACTGAATCCTGGTAGAAAATTGGACGTAGAAAGATCTAATCTTGCTTTAAAAAACAAAGGTTCATTCAGCAACCAAAAAATAGAATGGAAATTTTCAGTCCTTTCAATATGAAAAAAACTCCAACTCTTTAAAAGATGTTGATAAAAAGACGACAGCTTTGAAAAATCCAAGCACTTGGGGTCCATTAAAAAAAGTGACTTATCCATCCCCAAATTTCCAACAGTTCTCAGTAAAACACAGCTTATCGCCCTCCAACTAACATCCATGAGTTCATCAAGAAGTCTTTGCAAAAAAATGTAGCCGAAAAGCTGCAATCCTGCTCTGGAGATGGACCAGTCCTTGGCCCCCTTCTTCTTTGGGTAAAAATAAAATACTCTGTGGTATCCAATGAAGTTTGTCCCAAAAAAAAGTCAACAAAAACCGCTTGAATCTCAGCCATCAATTTCACTGGAGGATCAATACAAACCAATCTGTGAATAAATGTGAAGCAACCAAATTATTTACAATAAGTGTTCTTCCCCTATAAGACAGGTTGGACAGAATCCATTTCCATTTGTCTAAACGACCTTTAACTTTTTGCAACAAACCATCCCAATTTTTTTGTAAAACATTATTGTCTCCTAAAAAAACTCCAAGGCATTTCAAACCCCACCTATTCCAACACAAACCTTCAGGAAGACTTGGTTTCCCCTCATTCCAATTCCCTAATAAGAGAGCTTCACTTTTTTTCCAATTTACTTTTGCTGAAGACCATTTACCAAATTCCTCTATTAGTCTAGATAAAACATTTATATCACTTTGTTTATTAACTCCGAGGTCCGAAAACGCAGCAAAACAGACTTAAAATACTCCATTTCTTGTCATAGAGACATAAGTAATATATCAATTGAAACTATAGAATGTCTTTTATTTGTGTACACTCAGAGTAAAAACACAATGTTGTGCTTCTTGTAAAATAAAGAAAACGAACATGATGCGTGATCTCTCCTCTCCCTCTGAACGAAGTCCAATCTGATAGTTCTCAGAAAATGAACTGTAACTTATGAATACTAATGACAAAAAAAAAAGAAGACATTTATGTCTAAAGAAACGTTGAAATGTCAGGTTTTAAATCGTGCAAGTCAAATCGAAAACAAACATTCTGTGTTTATGTAATCTGTATGAAAAGAGAGCCATGTCAGAAGTCCGAGATTCAGCTCATTACCCGCTAATGTGGCCACGCCCACAGAGCCAGCGCTAGTCAGACGCAAATTCAGAGGCAATACATGTATACATCGTCTCAATCGTATATTTATTGTCTTGAAAAGTGTTTATTTGGATGTTAAAGCCATGGTTAGCGATCTCTAGAAGACATGCCGTTAGTTCCTAGTTCCTTTTCTTCTTTATATGAATTTGTGGCCTAAAGGTGTACAGAGCGCCCTCCGGCTGCAAGTATGAATTGAAAACACTGTATCCAGCACTCATAGTGATGACAATAAATATTACTTCTCAGTATAGAAAATTGACAAATATATAAGAAGCCATCAATATTTCTCCAAATGTGCATGCTTTTAAGCTAAAAGCCTATATGAAATGCCATAGAGGTAACATAATTGTTCAGACACTTTGCATCACAGAAATACATTATATTTTAAAGAATATAATAGAATACCATTATTTTAAATTGTAATAATATTTCACAGTATTGCTGTTTATGATGAGCTGAGACATTATTACAGAGGGGGTTTTTTTCACAGCCTACCTGACTGAAAGGCCTCATTAATATGCAAGTCATTTCAGGTCATTATTTTGTGATTCTTTTGTCTTAGGTGTAAATGGCCCATTATTCATGATGATTCACGCCTCCACGCATACGGTGTTTCTCGACAAAATGTGTCTCGACAAAATGTGTCTTACAAAAATATATTGTTTTATATGAAGGAGTAGGCAGCATAATTTTTACATAATTCTGAAGCAAAAACTCTAGTCCACAACCTCCAAAACCCAGAAGTCTTGTGAACACAGATTTAATATACTTTTACTTAAGTTTTTTTTTTCTTCAATAACCACGCATAAACATTCCTTCAAAAATACAAACATGTACATACATGTTCCTCACATATTATTGTATCCTAGTTTGTGCTGAATACAGTGTAATGATACTTTTGTCATTTATATGTTTATGAACAACTGAAAAAAGCACAAATGTTAGGGCATGTCAAAACTTCTCCAAGCACCAAATCAGCCTCAGACTCCAGAGGGTTAATAATTATTATAAGGTCATCAGCATAAGCTGATAAACAAAAATTAACATTACAATGTGGTACCTTAAAACCATCTAAGTTCTTCCTGATTGTTTGTAGAAGTGGTTCAATAGCAAGAGAATATAACATTCCTGATAGTGAACATCCTTGTCTAATACCCCTTCTGACCTTGAATGGAGCACATAAGCCACCATTAATCTTAATAACACTCTCAATGTCACTATAAAGAATTTTAATCATGTTTAAAAACTTTTCATTAAAACCAAAGGCTTCTAAAACATTACACAAATAAGCATGCTCGACCCGATCAAAAGCTCTCTCTTGGTCAATAGATAACAAACCACAATTGATATTAAATATTTTGGAAACCTGCATAATGTCTCTGACTAAAGTAACGGGACAGGTGATCCATCCGGATCAATCTTATTGCAGGTCAATATTTGACAATATTTCTTTAATTAATCTATTAGCTAAAGTTTTAGAAAATAATTTATAGTCACTGCACAGAAGTGATACCGGCCTCAAATTCTTAATCTCAGTTAGATCTCCTTTTTTAGGAAGAAGAGTAACAACTGCCCTTCGGCAGCTCAACGGCAACCCACCCTTCAGCAAGCTGTCATTGAACACCTCCAGCAGGTCAACTCCCATTTCCGACCAGAACGCTTTCAGAAAATCCACTGGAAGCCCATCTACACCTATAGCTTTTCCAGACTCCATATCTTGGAGTGCCTCATACAGCTCTGCCAGAGATAGGCCACATTCCAGTTCTTCATTGGATTTTTCTGAGATCTTTGGTAGATCATCTATGAAAGGAGATTTTCCTTCATTGTTTGACTCAAGTTCACTACTGTACAGAGACTGATAAAACCGCATAGCTATATCACAAATCTGCCTGGGATTAGATAACAAAGTACCATCCTCAGAACGCAGAGCATGAATAAAACGTTTTTGCCCATTCTTCTTCTCGTGACCAAAAAAATACTTGGAAGGTGCATCCATCTGATCAATATTTAAAAAATGAGCACGAACTAATGCTCCTTGTGCTTTATGCTCTAACAACTCTTTAAGTTCAGCTTTTTTCTTAAAAAAGGTTTCCATAAAATTATCACTTGAGGTTTGAGCCAATTTTTGTAAATCCATCAATTGTTTTTCAAGCCTTTCTAAAGAACGATTCAATTCTTTTGTGAAATTTTGAGTATACTGTTTTATCTGCACCTTGCCATAATCCCACCATTGTTGTATGGATTTAAAAGTAGATTTTTTCTCTTTAAAATCTTTCCCAAAAAAATGTAAATGATTCAATAAATTTATCATTTAATAAACTCGTATTAAAATGCCAATATGCACTTTTAGGCTTTACTGAATTAACAATAAATTTACAACTTACCATACTATGATCAGTAAAAGACAAAGGTGTGATAAAACATTTGATAAACACATTCAAATGAAGTTTAAAAACATAAAATCTGTCTAACCTAGCCAATGATATATAATTATCACGTGCATGAGCCCATGTATATTGCTTTTCATCACCATTCATTACTCTCCAGATCACATAAACCATACTTCTCAATCAAATGAATTAAACGTTTGTGTGAAGCCATATGAGGTTCTACATGATTCCTATCTATATCCAGTCCAGTACAATTAAAATCACCACCCACAAACAACAAATCTTCAGTACAACAATTTTCTAGTGCTGAACAAAGAGTATCTAAGAACAATATCCTTTCTATTAGGTGCAGTTGGAGTATAAACACAAAAAAAAAACAAATACAAATTTTTCATAAACAGCTCTAACTTTTAACATTCTACCTTTCACAATTTCATCTACATCATAAGAGATTGGTTTAAAATTCTTACTAAATAAAACAGCAACCCCACCACTCACATTTGAATAATGACTTAATACAGATGCACCACTAAATTCCTTCATCCAGTCAACCACATTAACTATACTACTATGAGTTTCTTGTAGCAAGATTATGTCTATGTTCTTCTGTTCTATTTCTTCAAAAATCTGTGCTCTTTTTTTTGGCATTGTTTGCGCCATTAACATTCATAGACACAATGTGTACTTCACTCATAATAGAGAGAAAGAAAAAGACAAAACAATTTACCACACAAAGAAAAAAAATTATTCTCTTTCTTCATCTTATAAAGCATCATTATTTAAGGTGCTGTTTATGTTCCTCACAATTTTCTTCAGCCTATACACTTTGTTGGTAAAAGAAACACTAGCCATCCAACTCTTTGCTCAATCAACAAATTGCTTCAGATCAGGAAAATATTCCTGCACTTTTACACCCCTTTTATTTTTTGTTGATCTGAGGAACAATTTTATGTCCTCAAGACCATAACTGCGAGTAGAAGTTTCACCTTACGAAAAACTCACACTGCATTCAGACGAGTCACTGTCACTTTCAGTCTCTTGCATTTCCTCACCTGGCAATTCAATTGTCTTGCTAATTTTAGCGTCTAGCAACTTATTTTTCATTTTCCTCTTTTGAGTTGCTCTTGTTCTACTGTAAGCTGTGCATCTTCAGTCACTACACTGGATTGATTATCTACACCATTTGCAACTTCCTTTTTACCTTCTGAAGATGAAGCCACTGTGTCAGGGACACCCACGCCATTAGTTGTAGTTAGGACATTAGAATTTGCATCTTGCAACTTCCTTGATCTGAGAAGAAACTGATTTACCCTCAACTTCTACTGGATGATCCACAACCTCCTCTGTCAAGCTTGCTTCCTAACCTTCCACCTCAGACTGCTTTGCCCCGTTTTCTTCATTATCCTGTTCAATTGTTCTGCTTTCATTCCTTTCCTCCATCTCAGCATTTTTATTTGGACAATTCCTAATTAAATGCCCTGCATTACCACATCCAAAGCACTTTATTTTTCCAGTGGTGACGAAAATAGCATAACTAAATCATCAATTCGAAAATTCAGTGTCAAATCCAAGTCAGCATCATCCGGAATAATCATGTACACGAACCGTCTAAAAGAAACAATGTTTCAATAAAGGCGACTCACTGCTTATGGGAATCTTCTTTATTGGGGACACCAACTTCCCATATCGTGTCAAAGCCTTTGTTAGAATTTCATCACTAACAAAAGGTGGCACATTCAATAGAATAACTTTTTTCGCTGGTAAGGAGAGCGGGAGAACAGAAATGAATTCCCAGTCAATGACAATTCCCCGTTCTACCAACTCATTTGCTTTGTCTACGCTGTCCAGGAAAACCACCGTTGCGTTGTTCATTCTAGAAGTGGACAAAACACTAGCATGTCCCACTACCTCTCCAACAGCCAAACAACATTCTTCTGCACTCACCGTAGATGCCACCTTAATCGCATGACATCTCGTGAGTGAACTCAACCCCTGCGTTTGTTGGGCCGACATGCTTCCAGATGAAGGACAGCACGCGGCCCACAAACTAAACTAACAAAACTTACAAGTAATAAACAATCAATCAAAGGGATACACAGAAAGAAGAAAAAAAGTTTCACTCACACCACTCACGCTGCTCCGCAGAGAGAGAGAGAGAGAGAGAGAGAGAGAGAGAGAGAGAAATGCAATGCTATTCGGCCCTAAAGAGAGAGTAGAAGTGACGTCACACGGCTCTTCACCTCCAGACACAGTGAATGTCCATGTGAAGGACCTCACTCACACACAGCCACTCTCCCACAGAACACCAGTGGTTCTTCTGATGGACTCGATTGGGAAAAACATAGAACCAGAGAAACTGTTCCCCAGACAGCGAGTTCTAGCGCTCCACTGCAGAAACACAGAACGTGCTCATGAACTGCTCACTCCATCATAGTTCTATAAGACCATGGCACCTGCATGACGGTCTCCACCTGAAGCAGGATGGAGTCAGGATTTTTGCCAAAGCTATCAAGGATGTTGCCCTTGGACGCTTCCCAACTGGCTATAGAGGAAAAAAAAGAAATCAGATGAGAATGCAGCCGTTTGATCCATCTGGACCTTCACCTCACTCAAGACCACCACAAGACCTCCAGAGACGACCCACAGCTTCACGATGGTCTCACAGACAACAAGAGAGACGACCCTACGCCGAAGCACCACCCCAGCGCCATCCACTTGGGCCGCCCCAGCAGACACTGACCTACGCCCAGGTAGTGTCACGACATCAGCCGCCCTCATCATCCGCTCATGACCTCTCCTCCAGTGATGTGGGGGAAATTAAACGACTGCTTAGTCTCCTGTGCAACAAAATGTTAAACTGAAATGCACAAAATCTATTTAAACCACAGCTGATGAAATAATATTTAGAATTCTTTAATTATCATTCACAACACAATGATTATTATTATTCTACTTGTTTATTTAAATAATTATTCACAAAGATTTATTTTCAACTTAACCGGTTTTACTACTGTTATACATACTTTAATATTACTATTACTTATTTTCTTTTTTTGAATATTTAAATTTACTCATTAACACACCACACAATGGTTAAAAAATATTATTATTGTTTATTTTATTTATCATTCATATTTAATATTTATTTTTAACTTAATCGATTTTACTACTGTTATACCTGCTCTACTGTTACTATTACTTAATTTCCTTTATTTATTTATTTATTTAAAATTTATTATTTTATTTTATTTTATTTTATTTTATTTTATTTTATTTTATTTTATTTTATTTTATTTTATTTTATAGGTTCTTGGTTTTGCCTTCAGATAAACAGCAGTATTTTAATCTCTGATCATATAAAATGTTAAACATTAGCTTTTGGAATATTCAGGGTTTGTGCTCTAAAACATTTGGATTAAAAAGCACAAACACAGATTTCTTGAATAGCATCACAAACGTTGACATATTAATTCTAATTGAAACATGGTGTAGATCAGATGTGTCCACTCAGTGTCCTGCAGGTTACTCTGAAATCATAGTGCCCTCGTGGAAACTCAACTCAATACACCGTGGCAGAGATTCTGGAGGTTTAGTTATATGGATAAAAAAAATTATCTTGCTCCTTTTACATCACCAGTACAGCAAGGCAAAAATCACATATGGTTAAAATTGGATAAAAACTTTGGAATTCTGGATAAAGACCTTTTTATCTGTGGAATTTATATTCCTCCAGATTCTCCATACTACGACGATTAAATATTTCACACTTTGCAGGGAGAAATTTATCAATATCAAAATCAGGGGAAAATTTTACTATGTGGAGATTTAAATGCTCGAACTGGTTTAGAACCAGATTACATTGATAATTCAGGAGATAAACATCTGTTCACACAAATACCCCAAGACCTCTTTAATACCCTACCTAGAAGAAATAACCAGGATACTGGAGTTAATAGACATAGGAAGGAGATAGCTCATCTTTGTCAAACTTTAGGCCTTTATATCCTGAATGGTAGAATCAAAGAAGATTCCTGTGGACACTTTACCTATGGCTCAAATCTTGGGAACAGTGTTGTAGATTATGCCATATCAAATATAATCCTCTCCTATTTCCGTGCATTTACCATCAAAGCTCAGTCACCTTTGTCTGATCACAGCCAGATCATAGTTTCCATTAAGGGTGAAAACATCAAACCAAGAGAAATACATAAAAAGCCAATTCATCTATATAAACTTAACACATCATATACATGGACTCATAGCACTGCTGAAACATATCAGCGTGTTAAACTCAGATGAAATAGTCAATTCCATAACATTGTTTAGCAATTCAACATTTGATATTAATCGGAAGGGAATTGACTTAGCAATTAAACATATTAATGACATTTTTGAAAATATAGCAAAAAAAAGCTCATTTAAATAAAATGACACCATGTAAACACAAAAAAAGCACTAAACAAAAACCTTCTGAAAAATGGTTTGACCATGACTGTAAAACAATTAGACAAGAGCTACGATTCATTTCAAATCAAAAACACAAAGATCCAGTTAACACCGAGTTGCGCTTAAAACACTTTAACACTTTAACTTCTGAAACAATACAAAAACACACTGAGACAGAAGAAACTGGATTATTATAACAACACGCTTCAAAAGATTGAAAACACAATTGATCAGGGCCAGTTCTGGAGCATGTGGAACAGTTTGAACACCACAAAGCCACAAGAACCAGCCATACAAGATGGTCAAATTTGGAAAGATCATTGAGAACCTCTATAGCCATCAAACTGACCCTTTAAGTAATCCCAACCAATTAAAAGTCCTTGAAAAATTGAACGCTCTTGAGTCATGCATCAAAAACAACCAAAATCCACTAGATTATCCAATAACCCAACAAGAACTTAGTGGAAAACTGAAATCTCTCAAATCTAATAAATCCTGTGGCCCTGACAAAAAAAAATGAGATGCTAAAAAACAGCTCTCCTGAACTTCAGAATGCATTGCTCAAACTCTTTAACTTGATTCTGAGTTCAGGTGTTTTTCCAGAGGTCTGGAATACAGGGCTCATTTCTCCCATCTTTAAAAGTGGAGACAAAACAGACCCTAATAACTACAGAGGAATCTGTGTAACCAGTAATTTGGGAAAAGTATTTTGTTCTATAATTAACTCTCGGATTTCATTTTTCTTAAAGCAGCACAATGTCATCAGCAAATCTCAAATTGGCTTCCTCCCTAAACATCGAACCACTGATCATATTCACACATTACACACATTAATAAACAAACATGTACACCAAAAGAAAGAAGGAAAAATATTTGCATGCTTTGTAGATTTCAAGAAAGCTTGACTCCATTTGGCATAAAGGATTGTTTTATAAAATCATTCAAAGTGGTATTGGGGGCAAAATATACGACTTAATTAAAAACATGTATAACCAAAATAAATGTGCAGTAAAGATAGGTCAACAGAGAACAGAATATTTTTCCCAAGAGCGAGGGGTCAGACAAGGCTGCTGCCTCAGCCCAACTTTATTTAACATTTATATTAATGAATTGGCAGATCTACTGGACCAATCAGAGAGTCCAGGACTACAACTATTTGACACAGAAGTCAAATATTTACTGTATGCAGACGACTTACTAATTCTATCTAAAACGGCGGAAGGTCTCCAGAACCACCTAGACATTTTAACTAAATACTGCCATGACTGGGCCTTAGAAGTCAACATCCAGAAAACTAAGATTATGATATTTCAGAAAAAACCCAGAAATCTAGAACATAAACATGCATTTACTGTAAACAACACCACTCTTCAGCACTCTTTACAATATAATTATCTTGGTTTGGTTTTAACACCCACTGGAAATTTCAATTTGGCTATTAAAACATTACTTATAAAAGCCCGCAGAGCAATGCATGCCATACAAACTAAATTATTCAAAATAAACATTCCAATCAGAATTTGGACAAAGATTTTTGATAGTGTGATACTGCCCATTGCCTTATATGGAAGTGAGATCTGGGGTCCAGCGAGTAACTACAGCCATAAGGTTTGGGACAAACATCCTATAGAAGGTCTACATGTAGAGTTCTGTAGAAGCATCCTTCATGTCCACAGAAACACACCTAATAACGCCTGTAGGGCGGAACTAGGCCGTCTTCCCCTCAATTTAATGATTAAAAAAAGAGCTTTAAAGTTCTGGATACAGAATGCCGCATAAATATAAATATAAATATATATATATTTTATTAAAAAAAACATGAACAAATTTCAATAATTTTCCTTGTTGTACATACAAGATCACATTTCAATAAAATAAATAAATATATAAAATTTTAATAAAAAACTTCTGTATTCAAATTAACAGTTGAATAGGGCTGTCTGTCACTGAAAAAAAAATGTTAAATTTAACATGAACTTAGAATTATGAATAGGGGCCGTTCACATATCGCGTCTAAAAACGCGTGGAAGGCGCGGCCGCACCGCTTCTCCTTTCCAAAGCGCTTGCGCTCCCGTGGCGTCGGTCGTTGCTATGCAACCATGAACTGAGCTCTCCAAGAAGATCAGGATGTTTCTGCAAAGGATAAATGATTTCTAGCCCTTACATTATCTACGAGATATATTGATGGAGATAAGATATAAAAACCACCATGTACATCTATGATCAGCTGTTCGGCTGAGCTTTTGATGTTTTGTTACGGAAAGGCCATAGCTGATTGGTTGATTCTTGTCACACGACCTGCGGTGAGCTTGCGGCATTCTGAGAAGTTGAGAATTGCATGCGCGTCGCGACCGCGTTGATCCCATAATGAGCGCGCCTGCCGAGCGGCTACATTTGAAAATAATAACTGACTTGCACGCGGAGAAGACGCAATATGTGAACGGCCCCACAGAACTTCTTAAACCAAAGCATCGCAAGCGTCTTTTGCTTTTCTGTGAGCACAGCTGTTGCTGTGCACTGCGGTGAAAGAAAGCCACGACTTTTCTCACGCAACCATGCAAGAGACTGACATGAGAAACGTTTAAACCTGCTTGCAAGATTCAATGTGTGCCAGAAACACTTACTGAACTAGAGAGCTGATTAAGACACACCATCTACGATAAATCGTTACACCCCTAATACTTATAGTAATTTAAAAATGTGGTAGCATTGGATCTGGACAGGAAGGATAACTCTGGGAGTTGGAAGGGGTGTGTCGCGATTCTGCCTTCTCACATCACGATACAGGTTCGTGGACCTGCGTATCGCGATTTCGGTTTGATAATCGCATATCGTTACAGCCCTAATTTTTTATTTATATATATATATATATATATATATATATATATATATATATATATATATATATATATATATATATATATATATATATATATATATATATATATATATATATATAAATGCATTTTATATATATGTGAATGCATTTTATATATGTTCTTGTTTGTATGTTTGTTTTGCTTTATGCAATGCTTTGGCAATATGTACCTAAATATGTCATGCCAATAAAGCAATTTTTGAGAGACACAGAGAGAGAGAGAGAGAGTGTCAAAAATACATATCAATTAGAGATCTCTACTTCACTCATGGCTGTAAAGTTCTTTATTACGTTACAGAATTTGGTGAAGTAGAGCAAATAAAGTTAATATTAGGAGAGGGACCGACAGCAGCACTGGCTGCGAGATACGTGTGGATGTGCCACAGCCTGAGAGACAGCAGGTGAATGTGTGTAATGTGTGTGTCTGACCTCAGTGTGTTTCCCTACCGTCCACCACAGTGACCCTCCGTGCATGTGTGTGTATATATTTGTTTAACCACTGTTAAACAAATGTTCAGACATGTTCTATTGTGTTACACTGTTAATTTAAGTTTAAGTTATGTTGTAATATTTGATAGCATTATAATATTTTATATTTTCTTCTATTATACAGATGTTTTTATTATTGTTATATGTATGCTTTGGCAATATTGTATTATTTACAGTCATGCCAATAAAGCAATTTTTGAATTTGAATTTGAATTTGAGAGAGAGAGAGAGAGAGAGAGAGAGAGAGAGAGAGAGAGAGAGAGAGAGAGAGAGAGAGAGAGAGACAGAGAGACAGATAATTTTTTTGAATTTTAATACACCTTTATTAAACCAAAAAAGGTTTCACAATATTACAAAATCACAAAGCAAAAAATAAATAAATAAATAATAAATCAAAATCAAAATCAAAAAGCAAGCATTAATTCTTCAACATCAACTGTACAAAGGACCTCATTTATCCCCCAAATGTACATAAAAGACTCCACACATTTAATCATTTTATAATAGGCATGCTCTATTCTAAGCCGAGCTGCGACCAAGCCTTTAAAAATCTTCAACACATCCAGAGAACCCAGACAACTTATTTTTTCTTGATTTCCAGATAGCAAGTTTTGCTGTACCAGACAAAACATTCAATAAAAATCAACTGACTTTTCCTTTTTTCTGTATACTTTGGACCATATATAAACATTTCAAAAGAGAAGAAGCTTCACCAATTTCAGTAAACCATTGAGATAAAAATGAAAACAATTCATTTAGCCGAGTACACTGTACAAATAAATGAAAAACTGTTTCAGCCTCTGTACAGAAGGGACAACCCACCCCAACAGAAGGATCAATGTGCACCACGTATCTGTTTGTGGCTATCGCCTCATGTACAATCCTCCACTGAAGGTCACCTGTTCTTTTATCAATTGGGCATTTGTATAAAGACCGCCAGCAGCCTCTAGGGGAAGAAACAACTCCAAAAAATTCAGTCCATTTTGTTGAAGTCAGTCCACTCAAAAAATTAGCATTAGATGCTTTTACACAGGAGATATATAGGGCTTTTTTTCCTACTTCTTCAAAAATTCCAAGCTGAGGGGTTTTAAAAGACAAAAGACTCTTTCCATCATCTTGCCAATCTCCCACAGCAATAGTTACATTAAGAGAGGGGAAAACATAAGGAATCCCTTTTCTCCATTGATCAACTGCTATGGAGTCATTTGTCAAAGTCTTATGTTCCCCATGCAAAGACGTTAAAATTTCAGTAGTAGCTTGTTCCAGCAGACGCAAGGATCTCACCCCAGTCCTTTCACTCAGTTCCTCTGTGCTTGTATTTAAAAGATGCCCCAACTTTGTACATCCAGCAGCCGTAAAACATGCACGCAGACTGATACCAGACATAAGTCTTGAAGGTAGAAAATTGTTCAGAAAAAGTGGCTCTTCAAAAAGCCATAATCCATAATTTGTGTCTGATGAACGTGAAATGGTAAAAACCTTCCATGCCTCCATGACTGATTTATAAAACAACGTAAGACTCGCCCGATCTTCATTCTGAAGCTCCATCAAGAACAAATGTTTGTCCAGTCCAATACCTCTGACCCGCCTGAGAAGAGCAGAAGCTGTCTTTAGCCATGATACATCTGTATGATACAACAGTCTTTGAGCTGCTTGTAGCCGGAAAGCCATAATTCGGGCTCTTATGTCTATCAAACCTTGACCTCCTTCTTGAACAGGAAGGTATAAAGCAGCAGCACGTATCCAATGTTGTCCAGACCAAAAAAAAGTCACAAGTTTCCTTTGAATTTCTTCAATAATTCCAGCAGGTGGTTGTAACACACATACTTTGTGCCACAAGGTAGAAGCGACTAAATTATTAGTCACTAAAATCCTCCCCCTATAGGACAACTGAGGTAGCAACCATTTCCATTTAGACAACTTGCTGCACACTTTCTCCACTATACCCTCCCAATTTTTCTTTTGAAAATCATTTGACCCCAAAAAAACTATTTAAGTCCCTCCTTACCCCACTTAAGGTCCCCAGGTAATTTTGGGAGATTCTCAGATTCCCCTTTACCAGCCCAAAAAGCTTCACTCTTAGCCCAGTTCACTTTAGCTGATGAAACTTTCTCATAAAGACTGAGCACCTCAGATAAACACTTAATATCTTGAGTGTGATTCACAAAGACTGTAATGTCATCAGCATAAGCAGAGAAAGAAATGTTTGAGTCTAAAGAAAAACCAGGCACTTTAAAACCTGACAGTCCTTCTCTAAGTTTAATAAGCAATGGCTCAATTGCTAAACTATATAGCTGACCAGACAATGGGCAGCCTTGTCTAATACCCCTTAAAATAGGAATTGGCCGACTCAAAGTGCCCCCCATCTTAACCATACATGATGCACCGTTATATAATAACTGTATCAAATTTAAAAAAGTTTCACCAAAACCAAAAACCTTCAATACATTAAAAAGATAATTGTGATCAACACGATCAAAAGCCTTCTCTTGATCCAGAGCAATTAGTCCAACATCCACATTAAAACCATTGCAAATATCTATAATGTCTCGTACTAAAAACAAATTGTCCATAATAAACCTCTTTGGAATACAATATGATTGATCCTTATGTACAACCAAACCCAAATAATTTTTTAATCTATTTGCCAGACATTTTGAAAATATTTTATATTCTGTTGTAAGAAGAGCAACAGGACGCCAATTCTTCAATAAGGCTAAATCTCCTTTTTTTGGCAATAATGATAAAACAGCATACTGACAGGTAGTAGGTAAAACACCCTCTTTTATAGATTCACATAAAACATCAAAATAATCATGTCCAATGCAATTCCAAAACTTCTTATAAAAGTCTGCTGGCAGTCCATCTATTCCAGGGGATCTTCCTGAACCAAGTTGTCCCACAGCAGCAGTAATTTCCTTAAATGTTATATTAGCATCCAAAACAGTTTAAGATTCAGAGTCCAGCTGAGGAAGACCTTGAAGAAGTTGTGTCATCAATTCATCATTGTCACAGTTTTCTGCAGCATAAAGATTTGAATAAAAATCCACAGCATGTTTTCTCATTTCTATAGTCTTATATGTTATCCTCCCATCAGGGAGTTTAAGACATGGCATTTGTTTTTGTTGAGCCACCTTATATTCCAAGTTTAAAAAAAAAAAAAGAAGTTGGTGCATCCATCTCTGCTAAAGACATGAAACGGGACCTTATCAAAGCTCCCTTTACTTTTTCATTTAGGACCAGACTTGGCTCTCCTCTTTTCTTTCGTAAATCTTCATACAGTACAGAATTGTGCGCATCAACAAGCTGCAATTCCATCAACTGAATTTGCTTTTCAAGTGATTCAATCACATTCTTTATTCTACTACTACAGTTGGCTGAATACTGCTGACAAAAAGTTTTAATTTGAGTCTTACCTACATCCCACCACTGTTTCAAGTTTTCAAAAGAACTTTTTTTTTTTTTTTCAATTTTCCCAAAAGAAAACAAAATTATCACAAAAAACAGCATCCTGAAGCAATTTAACATTAAAATGCCAAAAAACAGACTTTCTAGGAACATCTGACATGGTCATTGTCATAATAATTAAATGATGATCAGAAAAGCCTACAGGACAAATGCAACATTCAATTACTCTACTACTGAAATATTTAAAAACATAAAATCTATCTAGTCTGGCAGCACTAACTCTATTATTAAAAGTCTTAATCCATGTATACTGTCTATCATCAGGGTGTTTTATTCTCCACATATCCAATAATTGGAATTCTTTTATAAGTTTTGTCAATGCACTTGAAGACTGTATATGAGGTTCTTCAGTATTACGATCTATAGTAAAATTTATTGTGCAGTTCCAGTCTCCACCAATAATAACACATCCTTCACTGGAAACCTTTTTTAGACTCCTGTCCCACTGTTGGCGCATAAATATTAATTAGAAAAACAAGCATTCCTTCAATCTTAGCTTTAACTACCAATAACCGACCCTTTACTGGTTCCTCTGTACTTATAATATCTACCCTTATGATTGGAGAGAAAAAGATTCCTACCCCTCTGCTTAAATTTGTACCATGACTAAGTATTTTATGTCCCTTCCACCACAAATTCCACTCAATTTCATTCTTTATATCACTATGAGTTTCTTGCAGGAAGACAATATCAAGTTTTTTTTGTTCAATTGTTTCATAGACTACAGCACGTTTTACACTATCCCTCCCACCATTAATACTTAAAAAGCCTATCCTCAAAACCTCCATACTCAAGATTAAGATGGAAAATAAAGAGTAAAGCATGATATGAAAGCAAGGAAAAGACACCATGTGATACATGATTATTTTAGATTTTAGATTTGCTCTTTTTTCTAGTCATTGCTTTGCCTTTTCTTATAGTGGTAAGATGCTTTTTCACCCGAAAACGCTTCTTCTCACTAAGTTCCTCAACTCCAACAGTCCTCTGATAAAACATAACAGATTGAACAAATCTGTCTACATCAGAAAAGAAATCATTTATGTTAATTTGTTTACCGTACGTCTCATCCAGGAAACTATTGATTTCTTCAAGACTATACAAGGAATCTTTATTGAAACCTCCTGAAAAAACTGCCTGAGACACATTAAATGCAAGTCCCTGTGAACCACCATCATTTTCACACATAGAAACTTGTGACTCTGTATCATCCGATTGCTCCTCTTCCACATCCTCATCATTCAAGGCGCCTAAATACGATTTTTTTTCCATTCCATCATTTGCAATTTACAAATGTTTAGTACCTCTAGCTACTTCATCAGTAACATCAGGAGTTAAATCCATTACGCAATTCTTTGGGCCTACATTAACTACATCACCGTCATTTTCAGTGTCAACAAGTAACGCATCATCTGAATTACCAGCACTCACCTCAACAAGTGGAACAACCTCGTCTTTGGATGCCGCAACCAGATCAACGTTATTATTTGCGACCCCATTCTCTGATCCTGCCGCGCTCTCCTCACCTGTTTTCTTGTGTGGACACGTAAGACGCTTGTGTCCGATGTCTCCACACTCGAAACATCTTATGCTGCCAGTAGTTGCATACACCATATACAACCTTCCTTCATGTTTCACACGGAAATTAATATCCAGTGTATTCTCAGGTGATTCTAGCACCATGTAAACATACCGTCTGAAAGACGCAACGTGCTTCAGGGCCGGATGTTTACATCCAAGCGTAACAGTTTTAAAGGGACTAACAATTTTCCCAAAACGCGCTAACTCACGTTGCAAAACGTCATTAGATATAAAAGGCGGGATATTTGAAACTGTTACTTTCGTTGTCAAAGTATACAACGGAGAGAGTTGCACAAACGCATCATTAACAGTAAGACCAGTTACAATTAAACTGTTGACAAGATTTTGTTCCTTCAAAAAAAACAACAACAGCCTGATTCATGCGTGATGCCGATACAATATTCTCATGACCAATCTGATCACCAACTGCAATTAAAACATCCTCCACAGTAGAATTATCCTCAGGAACGCACCTGAAACCATTACGGAGTGATAATGGCGGCGTCTCATCAAGAGACGCCATTCTGCCAAACAAACACCAGTATTCAACTATTTTACAATTTCCTTTCTAAATCATGTATTTTCTAGACAGAAAAGCAAAAATAAATAAAGAAAAGCTAGATTTAGAAACTCTCACCACACCGCAGCTCTCACCACCACCACTCTCACCAACTCCCAGCATGCAACAGAGAGAGAGAGACAGAGACAGAGAGACAGAGACAGAGACAGAGACAGAGACAGAGACAGAGACAGAGAGAGAGAGAGAGAGAGAGAGAGAGAGAGAATTCCGCTGAGCAGCAGCAAGAAAATGAGCTCCTGATTTTTTAGTTTCAATGTTGTTTTAAGTTAAGACAAACATTCAGTTTTGATACATTTCAAGAATACAAGACTTCTACAACTTATTAACTACAAAAAGAAGTTCAAATTTATCAAGAAAAATCAACAGAAGACAAAGAGGACAACTAGCTGACAACTAGCTGACAGCAGGCCAAAAGGTCTTACAACTGCCACAGAGAGTAAAGAAGAGCTCTCAGAGTGAGTACAGATATACTACATGAGATCTGCAATCAACTGCCTATATTTTGGGAAAATATTTGCCTAGAAACTGTTTTTTGGACAAATTAAGCTACAATATAAGGCCTAACTCCAGTGGATATCTGCATATTCATAAAACAACAACAACAAACTGTCAGCAACTGTTGAGCTCCAGATGAATTGCATGAAAATTGCATGAAAAATGAGAAAAGTTTGCCAATAAACTAGAGAAAATAGAAGATTAAACATAAAACAACATCTTGACAACATCTAGACAAAGCTTTTGTTGGATTAGAACAGTTTTTTTTTTTTTTTTTTTTACTGTCACCTGAATCTGAGGAAAATTCAAGAGGACATAATCAAAGGACAACCCTCTGCAGAAAGGATATTCATGTTTGAAAGGATAACAACAACGAACAACAACAACAACTAAGAAGAAAACTTTCAGAAAAAGAGAGGTAAAGGCATTTGAAGAGACAGTGATATATTTCTCTCATTGGATATTTGCTTGAAAGAACAGCACAGAAAGAAATTTTGGACAACAGGAATTTTGGAGAAAGGATTTTTTTTTTTTTTTTTTCCCATCTTAATCAAAGAAAAGTCATTTTAGCTTATCTATAATTTTTATTATTATTATCTTCACTGAGAAAAAATAAACAAATAACTGGCAGTTATTTCAGTTGATTCTGTTTTGATTCTAAATCAACTATGGCCAGCACATCATCTTGGCTCCACCCCTTCTGCCCTCAGAAGAGTTCTGAAGCCTCCAACCAGAGCGTTAGGCCTAAACAACACCCATCTGTGGAGGTCATCACACTGCACTATCCCAAAGATGTCACAAATGAAACAGCACGGAAAGTCTACAAAAACAAAAGACTAACTGACAACCCAGAAACACTTTTTGCAGACCTACATAAGGATGGCAGCATAAGTAACCTGATATTCTACACCAACAAGCCCTATGCATGGCACAAGGCCATCATTACACACTACCCCTCTGCTGAAAGAAAAGGCATCTGTGGGGGTTTCCAGCTAAAAATAAGAAACGAGGAAGACACAACTACCACCAATGTTAATATCTACAAAACAACGGGTATAGTGGTGGTAAAGAGCATCAATGGGCTCTTTGAACAAGACTTCCTCTGCATTAAAGACAGAGCACAGAAAGAGACCATAACCAGCAACCAACTTATCACTCCTGAGGAGTCAGTCTCCCACACCATCCACACAGATGAGGACCAGACAGAACAGAGAGACCCTTCGAGCATAAACCAGACCAAAGACCCCCATTCACACTGCTATTGCACTGACATGAGGGAGAGGTTCACAGAGCTAGAAGGAGAAATGGTACAGCTCAAGGAGATGATCTTTTCCTTGCAAAAAGTTCAGACAACAGACCAGACCAGCAACAGCCCCACAGCCAAACACAGAGAAAGGGACACCCTCAGGAGAGAGCTGTCTACACTGCAGACTGAAGTGAAGGAACTCCAGCAGGAGAGAGAGGGGCTGAGGGCCCAGCTGGAGACACTGGAAACACTGTTCTCACAACAGACTGAGGTACACAGGGCGCAACTAACAGCAATGAGGATGGAAATAAGAGAACTGAGGCAGGACAGAGGAGCACAGCACAGCGAGTTCAGCTCATCGGAGGAACCGGTGGAGCAGGACATCCTTCACCCTGATCACAGCTCCCAAACAACAGAGATACATCACAGCCAGTATCCTCCTCTCCCATCAGACATTTCCCCCACATAACACTCAGTCGACCCCTCCACACCAACAGAAGGAGCAGTAAAACCAGAAGTCGCTCTTTTAATTGATTCAAATGGGAAATTTATTGATGAAAAGAAGCTCTTTCCCAAACACAGTGTGGTCAAACTCTGGTGTCCGAACACTCAGAGTGCACTCAAATCGCTAAGTGTGGACAAACTGGGATCCCCAAGCCATATAATAATCCACACCGGCACAAACGACCTGAGAACCCAACAGGAGAGGGTGGCTACATCATTACAAACAGTGATTGAAAAGGCCTCAACCACCTTCCCACACGCTAAAATTACCATCTCCACACTGCTGCCCCGAAAAGACTTCCACCCTGACACTATCCACCGGGTGAATGCCAACCTCTCCCGTACCTGTGCACTTAAACCCAATGTGCACCTAGCACACCACCCCACCCTGGACTTCACATGCCTCTACGACCATGTCCATCTGTACAAAACAGCTGTTCCTGTCTTCGTCAGGACCCTAAAAGATGTGGCCCTGAATCGGAACCGCAACAGCACCCCCAGGAGCAACAGAGTCCAACAACATCTACCCAGACCTGTAGGAAAGTACAGTGTACACCCAGAGAGAACATCCAGAAGACTTCCATCACGACAACAGCACTCTCACATGCTGAGACCACCCCAGCCAACACCTGAGCATCTTCTCCCAGCCCTCACAACCACACATTCAGTGCATCAGGCCAGACCAAAGCCACTCCTGCCTACCCCCTACCCCCCTCATATACAGCAGACCCCCGGCAGCCACAGCTATGCTCAGATAGTGAGCAGAAAACCAACAACAGGACCAGTACAAGCCACAACATCAGAGCTCAGAGACATCCGTCAGATGCTCAACCTCATCTGCTCACACCTACTGTCATAGTTCAAAACATATCAACAAAACTAAGACCCTATGGACAACAAAGCATTTATAATATCATGTTGGAACATTCAAGGCCTGAGATCCTCTACCTTTGGCCTCAAAAGCAAAAATACAGATTTCAACTCAGAAATAAGAAATTCAGACATCATCCTGCAGGAGACATGGAGCAGAGATGGACCCACCGGCTGCCCCAAAGACTACAGAGAACTCATCATCCCATCCATTAAACTGCCTGGAGTGACACAAGGAAGAGACTCAGGAGGCATGCTTATTTGGTACAGATCAAATCTTGTCCATGCCATCAAAGTAGCTAAAACAGGACAATTCTATACATGGTTAGAAATTAATCGGACAGTCACTGCAACAGAGAAAAATATCTTCCTATGTGCCACTTATATCCCTCCAGCAGAGTCTCCCTATTTTAATGAAGACAGTTTCTCCATTCTTGAAGAAGACATTAATTACTTCCAGTCACAGGGAAGTGTACTGATTTGTGGAGACCTAAATGCCAGAACAGGAGAAGAAATGGACACACTTAACTCTCAGGGGGACAAACACCTGCCTGGAGGTGACATCCTCCCCCCACCTATACACACACGAAGACACAACTATGATAAAATAACAAACAAAAGCGGAACACAACTTCTTCATCTGTGTCGCACACTAGGTATGTACATAGTCAATGGCAGACTAAGAGGAGATTCCTACGGTAGATACACCTACAGCTCACCTTTTGGTAGCAGTACAGTCGACTATTTTCTTACAGACCTTAACCCCAACTCCCTAAGAGCGTTCACAGTCAGCCGACTAAACCCACTATCAGACCACAGTAAAATAA
Organism: Chanodichthys erythropterus; assembly: GCF_024489055.1. Taxonomy (NCBI): domain Eukaryota; kingdom Metazoa; phylum Chordata; class Actinopteri; order Cypriniformes; family Xenocyprididae; genus Chanodichthys; species Chanodichthys erythropterus. Next base: position 1,656,462 of record NC_090229.1, read on the forward strand.
CCCTCTACTTAACCAGAGCAATGCCCAACCAAGAAGCATCTAAACAAACCAAGCTTCACTCACTTAGAAACACGTATAGATGGAAACAAAACAGTAAAGACACATATACAAGTACAATTAGTCAACCAAAAATTCAAGTTCTGTTAGACCAATTCCTTGCCATTCCTTTCCTGCATAACAGTGAAGGTACAGACCTAGCAGTAGACAAGCTGAACAGAATATTTGAGATCTCAGCAACATTATCAAACCACATGCCACTGAGAAATGGTTTGACAATGACTGCAAAAGACTTAGGAAAGTAGTAAGAATTCTATCAAACCAGAAACACAGAGATGCTGACAATGAGAACATCCGTCATCTCTATCATGAAAAACTTAAACAATATAGGAATACTTTAAGAAAGAAAAAAGAACAAAACACAAAAAGTCAACTCAGAGAAATTGAAGAATCCTTAGAATCCAACCACTTCTGGAAACATTGGAACACACTAAACAAATCGCACCATCAAGAGCTAGCCATCCAGAATGGAAATGTTTGGATAAACCACTTCTCCAACCTTTTTAGTAATATAGACAACAATCGGGAACAAAATGCAATGTATGAAAAACTAAAGGTTTTAGAGAAGACCATCAAAGACTACCAGAACCCTTTAGACTATCCAATTACACTAGCTGAACTATTAGACAAAATACAAACCCTGAAAACCCAAAAAGCCTGTGGAGTCGATGGCATCCTAAATGAAATGATAAAATATACAGACCACAAATTCAAATTAGCCATCCTCAAGCTATTCAATATCATCCTTAGTTCAGGTATATTCCCCAACATTTGGAACAAAGGCCTAATTACCCCAATCCATAAAAACGGAGACAGATTTGACCCTAATAACTACCGTGGCATATGTGTAAACAGCAACCTAGGTAAACTTTTCTGCAACATCCTAAACAGCAGACTAACTCATTTTCTCAGAGACAGAAATGTCCTAAGCAAGTGTCAAATTGGCTTCCAACCAAAATATCGCACATCAGACCATATATACACTCTCCATACCTTAATTGATAAGCAAATAAACCAAAACAAAAGCAAAATTTTCTCATGCTTTGTTGACTTCAAAAAAGCTTTCGACTCCATTTGGCATGAAGGTCTTTTTCTTCAATTAATCCAGTGCGGTATCGGAGGAAAAACATATGACATCATCAAATCAATGTACACAAACAACAAATTTGCTGTTAAAATTGGTAACACAAACACAGAATTTCTCCCTCAGTGTCGTGGAGTGAGACAGGGCTGTAGCTTAAGTCCTGCACTGTTCAATATATACATAAATGAGTTAGCGAGGGCTCTGGATCAGTCTGCAGCACCTGGTCTTACTCTACTAGACACTGAAGTCAAATGTCTCCTGTTTGCTGATGATCTGGTGCTGCTGTCTCCCACTAAAGAGGGTCTACAGCAGCATCTAGACCTCCTGCACAGCTTCTGTCAGTCATGGGCCATATCAGTTAACCCCAAAAAGACAAAAATAATGATTTTCCGAAAAAGACCCAGCTGCCAAGACCAACATCATAGTTTTAAATTAGACAAAATGCTCCTTGAGCACACGCAGAACTACACTTACCTTGGCATAAATATTAGTAACACAGGGAACTTTAATAAAGCTGTTAACGACCTGAAAGACAAGGCACGGAGAGCTTTTTACGCTATTAAGAGAAATATTAAAATTGACATCCCAATCAGAATCTGGATAAAAATAATCAAATCAGTAATAGAGCCCATCGCGCTCTATGGATGTGAAGTCTGGGGCCCACTCACAAACCAAGAGTTCACTAAATGGGACAAACACCCAATAGAGACTCTACAGACCGAACTATGCAAAGTTTTGCTCAGAGTACAGCGCAAAACCCCAAATAATGCCTGCAGAGCAGAATTAGGATTCTACCCACTTATAATCACAATTCAAAAAAGGGCCATTAAATTCCATGCCCACCTAAAAAAATAGTGATAAACAGACCCTCCATCACAAAGCCCTGAACTACCAAGAGCTGACACCAGGAAGAAACGCCCTCGGCCAATTGGTCTTAGAGTTGACTACACAAACAACAACATGTCTGACTGAAAATAAAAACTTAGCCAGACCAAACCAAATAATTAAAACACAAAAAGAAAAATACCTAAATCATTGGACAGATGCAACAGCCCTACAAAGTAAATTGGAATGCTATTTGGCCCTAAACAGAGAATATGAATTGGCAGGATACCTGAGTACAGTGAGTGACCCTAAACTGAGAAAAGTCCTGAGCATGTACAGACTCAGTGAACACAATCTCACCATAGAGACAGGCAGACACAGACAGACCTGGCTACCAAAGGAAGACCGGCTGTGTCCCCACTGCACAGAGAATGAAGTGGAAACAGAACTGCACTTTCTGACATCCTGCCCTAAATATGCACAAATTAGGGACGCTTTCTATCCCCATTTCACAACCCACCACAAAGACTTTCATCAGAGATCAAATATGGAAAAACTCCCATAGCTGCTAGGAGAAAGCCCAGCAAGCTCAAACCTGGCTGCCAGGTACGTGAGGTCCTGTCACGACGAAAGAGCCTCCAGCGGGACAGAACTAGCAACACACTCACTAAATGCCTAGAGACACTTCTATAAATATTATAAGATTGAACATTTTTATTGCAATTTTATTGCTGATTTTTTCTTTCTTCATTATTATTATTGACTGTTATTAATGCTTTGGCAATGTAAGGATTCCTTTCTCCATGCCAATAAAGCTATTTTTGAATCTTAGAGAGAGAGAGAGAGAGAGGTAAAAAAAAAAAAAAGTGAATTTAGATTTGATCGTTTTTCCTAACATTACTTTCCACAATTCATTGTTTTTCACTCAATATACTATACATATATATTTTTTCTATCGATCTCTTTTCTCAAAATGGCAAACAAACCATATTGTTTAATTTAAAAGTTTGTGATGAAATCACTCAGCTTTTCTACATGGAATATCCAAGGTCTAAACTCCTCAATCTTTGGTCTAAAAAGTAGAAATCCTGACTTTATGAGAGAAATTCAAGACATAGATGTCATAATCTTGCAGGAAACCTGGTGTAGAGGAGATGTGTTCACTGGTTGTCCCTCAGGATACAGAGAGATCATATTACCATCAGTCAAACTCACATCAGTCACACAGGGGAGAGACTCGGGGGGGATGATAATCTGGACTAAATCTGAACTATCCATAGAATCAGTCAAAAAAGATCAATATCACCTGTGGCTGAAAATTAAAGAAGGAATAATATCAACATCTCAGCCTGTCTTCCTTTGTGCCACATATATACCCCCCCTCGAGTCTCCGTACTTCCAAGAGGAAACCTTTCAAACCATAGAACGGGAAATCAGCCATTTCCAGGCCCAGGGAAATGTGCTGCTTATGGGTGATCTGAATGCCAGAACTGGAGAAGAATTTGATTTCTTAGAATCACATGGTACAAGATTTATCACTGGCAGTAATAACCTATTCCCTTGTTACCCCACCAGACAAAATTGTGATCACACAGTGAACGCTCACGGACGGCAGCTGCTGCAGCTCTGCCGAGGACTGGCTCTGTACATCGTCAACGGAAGACTGCGAGGGGACTCGCTCGGCCGATACACCTACAGCTCAGCTCTTGGTAACAGCACTGTAGATTACGCAATCACAGATCTCGACCTTTCTTCTTTGAGAGCATTCACAGTCAAACCCTTAAAACCTTTCTCAGACCACAGCCAAATCACCCTTTATATAAAGCAATCTGAAACATCACCCAAACCAATTAAAACACCATATCAAATGAACAAAATAACATCATTTAAATGGACAGAAAACAGCGCCACTAATTACATCAATGCTGTTGAATCTTCAGAAATTCAATCCCTTTTACATTCATTCCAAATACAAGTATACCCTAAAAATCAATTCGGCATCAATCAGGAAGTACAAGATCTAAACAACATATTCTACAAAACAGCACGAAAAAGTAATTTGACAATTGTTAAATCAAAGAAAAAATATTTAGAAACTGACAAATGGTTTGATTTGGACTGTAAGGCTCTGAGAAAAAACCTCAGAAATTTATCAAATCAAAAACACAGACAACCAGATAATCCAGATGTCCGCCTTCATTACTGTGATGCACTAAAACAATATAAAGCCACACTCCGTCGGAAAAAAGCACAGTTTTTGCAAAACCAGTTTGAAGAAATCGAAAAGTCTATAAATTCACACAAATTTTGGGATAAATGGAGATTACTATACAAACCAAATCAAGAAGTTCTGGCAATCCAAGATGGGGAGAAGTGGAAAAACCACTTCCAAGAATTGTATAGCCCAACTGAAATTCTAAATTCTAATCAAAATGAAATAATAAACAAACTAGACAATTTGGAAAGATCAATTAAAGCAAATCAAAACCCCTTAGATTTCCCCATAACAATAAAAGAATTGGAAGACAAATTACGGGTCCTTGAGTCCAAGAAAGCCTGTGGTGTTGACAGCGTCCTGAATGAGATGCTGAAACACACAGACCAAAGCTTCAAACTGGCCATGCTAAAACTGTTCAATGATGTTCTGAGTGTCGGGTTTTTCCCTGAGATCTGGAACAAGGGCCTCATCAGCCCTATCCACAAGAATGGTGACAAATCAGACCCCAACAACTACCGAGGCATCTGTGTGAACAGTAACCTGGGGAAGGTTTTCTGCAGCATCTTGAACACAAGACTCCTAGACTTCCTTATGAAGCACAATGCCTTGAGTAAATGTCAAATTGGCTTTCTTCCAAAATGTCGCACATCCGATCACATTTTTACATTACAAACACTAATTGATAAATATGTTCATCAAAACAAAAGACAAATTTTTGCTTGTTTCGTTGATTTCAAAAAAGCATTTGATTCAATCTGGCATGAAGGATTATACCTAAAACTTATTGACAGTGGAATAGGGGGAAAATTCTATGATTTGATCAAATCAATGTACACAGCCAGCCAATGTGCGGTTAAAATTGGAAACACGAGAACCGAATTTTTCCCCCAGGGGCGTGGAGTGAGACAGGGCTGCAGTTTAAGCCCCACCCTCTTTAACATTTATATCAATCAATTGGCCAATATTATAGAAAACGCTCCCATTCAAGGTCTCACTCTACACGACACAGATATAAAGTGTCTTCTCTATGCAGATGACCTGGTGCTCCTGTCGCCCACTAAAGAAGGGCTTCAGGACAGCCTGAATCTGCTGGAGGATTACTGTCAGTCCTGGGCCCTGACAGTCAACCTCCAAAAACTAGAATCATGATGTTCCAGAAACGCTCCAGATCTCAGGGACCAACACACACATTCACACTATCACACAGAACCATTGAAAGCACAAAAACATACACTTACCTTGGCCTGAAAATAACTCCAACAGGTAACTTTACTTTGGCTGTGAATGAACTCAAAGAGAAAGCTCAAAGGGCTTTCTATGCCATTAAAAGATCAATTAAAATTGACATCCCAATCCAAATTTGGCTCAAACTTTTCAAATCTATAATTGAACCTATTGTTTTATATGGCAGTGAAGTGTGGGGTCCTTCTATAAAATTTGATTTCTTAAATTGGGAAAAACATCCGATTGAAATTCTACATTTAGAATTCTGTAAAAGAATACTGAAAGTCCAAAGAAAGACGCCAAACAATGGATGCAGGGCAGAATTAGGCCAATACCCTCTCCTTCTAAATATCCAAAAAAGAGCCATCAAATTCTGGAAACACCTAAAAACAAGCGACCCCAACACATACCATTACAAAGCCCTAAAACACCAAGAGCTGAGCGTAAGTAAGAGTCCCCTGTGCCAGCTGGTGCTGAGACTGACTGACCTCACACCCGCTGAGATCTGCCAGCCTCAGGACTCACACACACTCACACACATTCGGCTTACACAAATTATAAACACAGAAAAAGACAAGTACATCACCCATTGGACAAACACCACTAAAAACCAACACAAACTGGAATGTTATTCGGCACTAAATCGAGAATACGCTATTGCGAACTACCTGAGCACAGTTAGTGATGCGAAACTCAGGAAAACACTGACGGTGTACAGACTCAGCGAGCACAGTCTGGCCATAGAGACGGGCCGGCGCAGACAGACCTGGCTCTCCCGTGAGAACAGACTCTGCTCGCACTGCATCCTGGGAGTGATGGAGACGGAGCTGCATTTCCTCACAGAATGCCCAAAATACCAAGATATCAGAGACCACTACTTCCCCAAAATTAATAAAATATTCCCCCAATTTAACTCCTATAGCCCAATCCAAAAACTATATTACATTCTTGGCGAAGAAGCCAAATGTTCCAATATAGCTGCAAGATTTGTTGCATCTTGCCATCTCCTGAGGGACAACCAGAAAGAAACAAACAGCCAGTAAACACATCCCCATTAGACCTACACACTGTATATACTGTATATAATGTTCAAATTCTAAGTTCAGTTATTACTACATGATTTCTGTATTATAATCTTTTTTATTTATTATTTTTTAGAATTATTCTATTCTGTTACTAAAATTATTTTTATTTATTTTATTATTTTCTCTACATAGGCTTTACTCAGATGTTCTGTTATTCTAAATATTTTTTCTATGTTGGTTAAATGCTTTGGCAATACAAAATGTATCTTTTTGTCATGCCAATAAAGCTATCTGAATTGAATTGAATTGAATTGAATTGAATTGAGAGAGAGAGAGAGAGAGAGAGAGAGAGAGAGAGAGAGAGAGAGAGAGAGAGAGAGAGAGAGAGAGAGAGAGAGAGAGAGAGAGAGAGAGAGAGAGAGAGAGAGAGAGAGAGAGAGAGAGAGAGAGAGAGAGAGAGAGAGAGAGAGAGAGAGAGAGAGAGAGAGAGTGTGAGAGAGAGAGAGAGAGAGAGAGAGAGAGAGAGAGAGAGAGAGAGAGAGAGAGATTTTTAACCCACACTTTTATTACATCAATAACAAAGAAACAAACCAAAAACAATCAGCACAACAAAAGACTAAAAATTAACCCCCCCTCAAACACAGTACAAAAAACCTCATTAAAACACCACTGCAATACAAAAGTATCCAAATCCTGCATCTCTTTATAATATTTAAACTCAACTGAGATCCTAGACCTAATAAACGCCTTAAACAACAATACACAATCTTGGCCATGTATACTTTTAATCTTGTTTTTCCTTGAAATATATATGGCCATTTTTGCCTGGCCAACCATAAAATTAATCAACTGCCATTTAAATCTTTGATTGCGGGTATATCCAGCCCCATAAATGAAAGCCTTAGGGGTAAAACTTTCCTTAAAGCCTAAAAAAAATTGTTTTAACAATACAAAAAGAGGCTTAAGCCTAATACATTCAAGAAAACAATGAAAAATTGTTTCTCTTAACCCACAAAAAACACAACCTTCATTAACATTGCAGTTAATAATTGAAACAAAAGCATTAACAGCAACAGCCCCCTTCAGGATCCTCCATTGAAGGTCTCCTGATTTTTTCATCAATGGTGGTTTGTATAAAACCCTCCAAAAAGGTTTAACGTCATTTCCAATGTCAAATTTCTCCCTCCAAACATTATCAGTTTTATCACACAGTGAGGACTTGTACAATATCTTAACAAAACATTTATAAATCACTTTTCCATTTACTTCTTTTAATAATAAGTCCTGAAGCCCATCCAAGTTTAACAAAATACCAGACATCTCCTTTAAATCTGGTGTAATCCAATGCTCAGGAAAAGGGTCTCTCAAATCAGGAAGCAAATGTCCTTCCTCAAAACTTTTAAGAAATGACAATTCCTCTACTGTCAGTTTCTTTTTCCATAACTCCATGATTGTTGAGGTTTGTCGCAAGGACTTTTGTCCCAATAAAGATGCCACAGCCACAATGTTTTTCAACTCAGATCCGGCCACTTTAATCATGTGACCAAGTTTTACAGTCTGAGTGTCACACAATCTCTGAGACAGATTTGGCACTTGATCTGTAATGTCCAAACGAGCCCCCTTAACTAGAGGCTCTTCTAACAACCAGAACAGAGAAGTAGTATTTTCTGGTCTTTTAATGATGAAAGATCCCCACACTTTAAACAATCCATGATAGAATGAAGATAGTCCACTCAAACGTAGCTTTTTGGTATCCATTAAAAACAAAGCAGAATCTAGTCCAAGTCCATCCACTCTGTGAAGAATGCTTTTCGCAACTTCTCTCCACATCACATCCACAGAGCCTGTTAAAAACTTCTGAATGAACTGTAACCGAAACGTTGCATATCTGCTTGACAGAGACACCAAACCTTGTCCTCCCTCCTCCACTGGCAAGAAAAGCATACTTTGAGGGACCCAGTGCAGCTTGTCCCAGAAGAAGTCCACTAAAATTGTTTGTAAACGTGATAATAGTCCTGTGGGGGGTTCCACACAAGAGAGCTTATGCCACATAGTTGAGGCTATTAAGTTATTCAGAATTAGTACTCTCCCTCTAAAAGATAACTGGGAGTGAATCCATTTCCATTTCTTTAGTCTGCCTTCCATTTTTTCTATAATCCCATCCCAGTTTTTCTGCTGCACAGATTCATCTCCAAGATGCACACCCAAATACTTAAGACCTCCCCTTTTCCATTTCAACCCACCAGGTAAAATCGGTAAACCATTCTTCCATTTACCTTTAATCAGTGCATCACTTTTCTCCCAATTCACTCTTGCAGCAGAAATTGCACCAAATTCATTAACAGTTGCTGACAAATTAATAACATCATCTTTTCCATTGATTAAAATCATGACATCATCCGCATAGGCAGACATTTGATGTTGAACACTGTAATTCGTTAAATTAAATCCTTGAATACAGGAACGCAACTTATTTAACATTGGTTCTATTGCCAAGGAATACAGCATTCCAGAGAGAGCACATCCCTGCCTTATACCTCTACCAATTTTAAAAGGGGCACTCAAACCACCATTGATCTTCAGTACGCTCTCAATGTCTGTGTACAATACTTTAATCATTCCACTAAAATTAGACCCAAAGCCAAAAGAATCAAGTGTGTTCCAAAGATATTGATGCTCTATTCGATCAAAAGCTTTTTCTTGATCAATTGAAATAAACCCTATATCAAGATCAAGGTAATCAGAGACATCCAAAATATCTCTGATAAGATTAATATTATCCATAATCGACCTTCCGGGTATACAATAGGTCTGGTCAGAATGAACCACTTGTCCCATAACATCTTTTAATCTATTAGCCAAAGCCTTAGAGAAAATTTTTAAATCTGTACAAAGTAAACTCACAGGTCGCCAATTCTTAATTTCCTGCAAGTCACCTTTCTTTGGCAGTAAGGTGACCACTGCCCTCCTACAACTTAGAGGGAGGGAACCCACAGTCAAACTTTCATTTAAAACATCCAAAAGGTCTTTGCCCATCACACCCCAAAAAGCCTTATAAAACTCAATGGAGAGGCCATCAATACCTGGTGCTTTACCAGTTTTCATATCTTTCAAAGCATTAAAAAGCTCCTGCTCCGTAAGAGGCTTCTCAAGTTTTACTACAGAGTCATGAGTAATTTTTGTCAAGCCATCATAAAATTTGGCAGATAACTCATCATTCTGTTTATATTCACTACTATATAACTTAGCATAGAATTGTACAGCCCTTTTCCTAATACTTGTGGGCTCTTTCAATTCCTGCCCATTCTCTGTTCGAATAGAGTGAATAAATCGACTCTGCCCATTTTTCCGTTCTAAGCCAAAAAAAAACCTTGATGGGGCATCCATTTGTGTGAGCATCTGATAACGTGATCTAACCAGAGCCCCTTGTGTCTTTATACCCAGCAGGTCTGTAAGAAATGACTTCTTGGATTTAAGAGCATCAAGACATTGTTGTTCCCCAGTAACTTCAACCAACTTTTGCAAGTCAATAATCTCAGATTCAAGTTTCCTCATTGAGTGCGTAATATCCCCAGAGACATTGAAAGCGTACTGTTGACATAATGCTTTAATTTCCACTTTCCCACAATCCCACCATTGTCTTAAATCACTAAAACAATTTTTCCTATTTTTGAAAATTTCCCAAAAATTACAAAACACATTCCTAAAATTCATGTCACCCAACAAAGATGCATTAAAATGCCAATAAGCACTCTTTATTTTAACATTTGCTATAAACACTTCACATAAAACCAAACAGTGATCCGAAAACCCAACTGGCATAATTGAACACTTTTTAACAATATTAAAATGATATCTAAAACAATAAAACCTATCAAGTCTGGCCATTGAAATAACATTATCTCTGGAATGTGTCCATGTATACTGCCTATTGTTGCTGTTCAATTCTCTCCACACATCACACAGACTGTGGGTTTCAGTCAATTCACGTATTACACAACTTGAAGCAGCATGAGGTTCCAAATGATTCCTATCAAGAGCATCATTTTCCGTGCAGTTAAAATCCCCCCTCCACAAAAAGATAATCATCTGAATTACAACTTTGTAAAAAACCACTGACATTTTTAAAAAAGGCAATTCTTTCAGTACTGTTGGTAGGAGCATATATATTTAGAAAAACAAAATTAAAATTTTCAAATTTTGCTCGTAAAAATAATAACCTACCAGGTATAATTTGCTTTATTTCACATGAAATTGGCAAAAACCTTTGCGCAAAAAGAATGGCCACTCCGCCTTTAATGGAGCTCAAATGTGAGAGGTACACTTCCCCTTTCCATTCTTTCCTCCAGTCAATTTCATTCAAGCAATCACTGTGTGTTTCCTGTATAAATGTTACATCAATATTTCTCTGAGTAATTAACTCAAATAATAGTGCTCTTTTTTGAATATCTCTGGCACCATTCAAATTAAGGGTGCCCACTTTTATTGCACTCATTTGATTAAATAGCTTTAAACAACATATAAAAACACACAGTAACTTGAAAAAAAGAATCCTATGTAGTTTCAAATCCATCTTCATTCTTTAATTCCAACTTCACTTTAGAAACAAATTTCTTCAGTCTATATATCTCCTGTACAGTGAATTGTTCTTCACCTTCTCCCCTCATCAACATCACAACTGAATCAATGAATGCTTTCCGGTCTTGAAAATAATCTACAACCTGGACATTCTTCATATTCTTTGTCTTTTGTAGAAAACTTCTCACTTTTGCAAAAGAATAGCTTTGTTGGCCTTTCTCATTGTTATCATCTACAGCTTCACTATCAGAATCATCCATTGTACTATGTTCAGTCTCATCACTCTTGCAAGCTTGTTTATTCATCACCATTTCATCAGTTATTTTTCTTGGGGATTTCCTAACACGTTTCCTCTTACTAGAAGGAGCTTTAAATAAAGCCTCATCTTTTTCAAACTCAATACTTTTTTTCTCCTCAGCCACAATACATTCAGCTACAGCTATAACAGTATCAGTAGTCACATCAGTTTCACTTTCATCCTCATTTTCTGTAACTCCTGAAACAACCTCCATATCCTCACCCTCAACCTCTCCAACGTCAACACTCTTACTGTTTTCACCATCTCCGCGCTGCTTTTGCGCATTCATCGTAACGTTAACAATAGTCTGCTCCACATTGTTACTACCGGCATTTTCATTTGTCATCACACCAGCCTCTGTATTATCCTCAACCCTCACAGGGCACGCTCGTTTGGTGTGACCTTCTTTGCCACACTCAAAACACTTCATTGTGTCAGAAGATACAAAAATTACATAATCAAATCCGTCGATTCGAAATTTGAACGCCACATTCAATTCATCATCGGCCTTGTTTAAAACCATATACACTTGCCGTCTAAAACAAACAACATGTTTGAGCAATGGAGACTTACAACCGAGTGGTATTTTTTTCATTTGCGACATGATCTTGCCATGCCGAGACAACTCTGCTACTAGCAACTCATCCTTAATAAAAGGTGGGACATTGGAGAGGATTATTCTTTTCGCTGGTTGATTTAGCGGTACAACAGAAACCAGTGTATCTTGGATCACAACTCCACTTTGCACCACACTATTCACTTTCTCTATAGCATCCAAAAAAATAACTACAGCGCTATTCATTCGGGAGGCAGACACAATACTATCATAACCAACAGCCTTCCCAACAGCCAAAGCACAATCTTCAACCGAACAATTAAAAACCGGCACAACTTTAATGCCATGCCGGCGTGAAAGGTGGTCAAAACTTTGACCAGGCGCCACCGGCGCCGCCATAATAACCCGGCAAACGCCGGCCTACGGCGTCCTCTCACTATATGCCTCACACAATAATTATTCCTCTACAAAATTATACCAACACGTTAAAACAACCAATACTAAAACACTTATGAAAAAACAGCTAGGAAAAGCAGGAATAAAAGAGAAAAAAGATTCACTCTCACCACAGCAGCGCTCTCACTCACACGTTCTCGCAACACTCACCCCGCACATGCGCACGAAACGAGAGAGAGAGAGAGAGAGAGAGAGAACGAGAGAGAGAGAGAGAGAGAGAGAGAGAGAGAGAGAGAGAGAGAGAGAGAGAGAGAGAGAGAGAGAGAGAGAGAGAGAGAGAGAGAGAGAGAGAGAGAGAGAGAGAGAGAGAGAGAGAGAGAGAGAGAATTGAAAAAGGCAAAAAATATACTAAAAATACCCCAAAAGATGACAAATGGTTTGACTCAGACTGCAAAACACTAAGGAAACAACTTAGAAAATTATCAAATTTGAAACATAAAGAACCAAAAAACACAGACATCAGAACTGAATACTGTTCAAAACTAAAACTATACAAAGACACAATTAGAGTGAAAAAGCAACACAATCTCAACAAAAGTTTACAGGAAATAGAAAATTCAATAAATCAGAATCAGTTCTGGGATATGTGGAATAATCTAAGCACAGCAAAACCACAAGACCTACCAATACAAGATGGAGAAATCTGGACAAAACATTTTGAAAATTTATATAAAGAAATCCCACCAAAACAACTCAATGACAATTATAATCTGATCAACCAAAATCTACAAATTTATGAAGACACAATTAAAAATAATCAAAATCCACTCGACTTCCCAATTACACATGAAGAATTAACAAATAAACTCAAAAGCCAAAAATGTAAGAAATCTTGTGGTGCTGACAGCATTCTGGGTGAAATGCTGAAACACAGCACACCTGAGCTGCAGACGGCTGTGCTCAAATTATTCAACATTGTACTTAGTTCAGGCTGTTTTCCTGACATCTGGAGCCAAGGACTTATTACCCCAATTCATAAGAGTGGGAATAAATTGGACCCTAATAATTTCAGAGGCACATGTGTGTGCAGTAATCTGGGGAAGTTATTTAGCAGTATTTTAAACAATAGAATTGTAAACTTCCTTACCGAACACAATGTCCTGAGTCCGAGTCAGATTGGCTTCCTTCCAAATCACAGAACTACTGACCACATTTACACCCTACACACCCTAATCAATAAACACGTAAAACAGACCAAAAACGGAAAAATATTTGCATGCTTTATCGATTTCAAAAAAGCATTTGATTCTATTTGGCACGACGGATTATATTACAAACTTTTACAAAGCGGTGTAGGGGGTAAAGCTTACGACATTATTAAATCAATGTATTCGAACAACAAATGTGCAATACGGATTGGCAACAAACATACAGAATTCTTCACCCAGAAGACAGGAGTGCGGCAGGGCTGTAGCCTAAGTCCAACGCTGTTCAACATTTACATTAATGAACTAGCGGTGCAGCTGGAACGGTCTACAGCTCCCGGACTCACTCTACAAGACAAGAACATCAAGCTCTTGCTGTATGCAGATGATCTGGTGCTGCTGTCACCCACTGCACAGGGACTACAGCAGCACCTGGACCTGCTGGAGAACTACTGCCAGAACTGGGCCCTGGCAGTAAACCTCAAGAAGACCAACGTTATGGTCTTCCAGAAAAAGCCCAGATGTCAGGAACACAGATACCAGTTCAGTCTAGGCAGCACCGCCCTAGAACACACGATGCAGTACACTTACCTCGGTCTGATCGTCACTGCATCGGGGAGTTTCAGTATGGCAGTGAATGCTCTCAAAGATAAAGCTCTAAGAGCTCTATACGCCATCAAGAAAAGATTCCAAAACATTGATTTACCAATTCCAATCTGGTGTAAAATCTTTGATAGTGTCATTCAGCCCATTGCGCTGTATGGAAGTGAGGTTTGGGGTCCACTCAGTGATCAGAGCTACACTAGATGGGACAGACATCCAACAGAAGCCCTACACACAGAATTCTGTAAAATGATCCTAAAATTACAAAGAAGAACACCCAATAATGCATGTAGGGCAGAATTAGGCTGATTCCCATTGATTATTAATATGCAAAAAAGATCCCTCAAATTCTGGATGCATCTAAAATCAAGTCCCACAGAATCGCTACATTTTAAAGCATTACAAACCCAAGAACTGAACCCCAAAAAAAGAGTCACCTCAGTCAGCTGGTTCTGAGACTTACTAACCTGACTAACTCTACTAACACTAACCAGTCTCAGACCAGCACTGCTTCTCCAAACATCAAAATAAACCAAATCTTCAAACAATCTAAAAATACATATCTGGAACATTGGGATGAGAAAACTAAAACACAAAGTAAATTACAATACTATCGAACACTGAAATCAAATTATGAATTAGAAGAATATCTCCAAAGTGTCAAAGACACAAAGCAGAGACGGATCCTGACCAAGTACAGGCTCAGTGAGCACAGTCTAGCCATCGAGACCGGCAGACACAGAAAGAGCTGGCTACCCAGAGAGCAAAGGGTGTGTGTTCACTGCAGGACAGGAGAGATCGAGACAGAGATGCACTTCCTCCTTCACTGTCACAAATACATATCAATTAGAGATCTCTACTTCACCAAATTCAGTAACGTAATAAAGAACTTTACTGCCATGAGTGAAGTAGAGCAAATAAAGTTAATATTAGGAGAGGGACCGACAGCAGCACTGGCTGCGAGATACGTGTGGATGTGCCACAGCCTGAGAGACAGCAGGTGAATGTGTGTAAAGTGTGTGTCTGACCTCAGTGTGTTTCCCTACCGTCCACCACAGTGACCCTCCATACGTGTGTCTGTATATATTTGTTTAACCACTGTGGTAACAAATGTTCAGACATGTTCTATTGTGTTACACTGTTAATTTAAGTTTAAGTTATGTTGTAATATTTGATAGCATTATAATATTTTATATTTTCTTCTATTGTACAGATGTTTTTATTATTGTTATATGTATGCTTTGGCAATATTGTATTATTTACAGTCATGCCAATAAAGCAATTTTGAATTTGAATGTGAGAGTGAGAGTGAGAGTGAGAGTGAGAGTGAGAGTGAGAGGGAGAGTGAGAGTGAGAGTGAGAGAGAGAAATTTGAAATTTTACACAAACTTTATAAAAAAAAAAAAAAAAAAAAAAACAACAATCATCAAATAATTAAAATCAAATTAAATCAACACTCTTGAAGATTAAATTATTCTCTACAACAGAGCAGAGCACATCTTTATAACACCATATATTGGAAAACATTTCCAAATCATTCATCAAATTGTAATAATTAAAATCTATTTTTAAGCGAGCCTTCAACATTGACAAAAACAAAAACAGCATCATCTGCAGAACCTTCTATCTTATTTCGTCTACTCCTATATACAGCCATCTTTGCTCTTCCCAAAATAAAATTAAAGAGTTGACACTGCTCCCTCTTTTTTTGGGAATACCTATAACCCAGAATAAACAATTGTCTAGAAAAAACTAGACCAAACAATTTAAAAAGATCTTCCAACATAGAAAACAGTGGCAAGAGACGACAACAATCCATAAAACAGTGAAAAACTGTCTCACGAAGAGTACAAAAAAGGACAGTCATGATTAATGTCAGAGTTCAAAACAGAAATAAAAGCATTAACAGCCACGGCTGTATGTAAAACCCTCCATTGCAAATCAGCAACTTTCTTCAACAATGGTGGTTTGTACAACGCCCTCCATTCAGGTCCAACATCATTATTCAAACCTAAGTAAGCTCTCCATGGAGTGTCAATTTTACCATTTAATTTATCTTTATTCAAAATTTTAACAATCAATCTGTATAATAATTTCTTAGCATCATGCACAGATACACAAGAATTATTAGTTTCTAAAAAAAAACCTGTACAGTCCTTAAAATGTGGAAGAACCTTCAGCAAAGGAAAAACATCATCAACACTTGGTTGGACAGATCCATCACAATAGGATTGCAACAAAGTAAGTTCAGAATCTGTTAAAGCTTCTTTCCATTTTTTAAGCAACAAGGAAATTATACGAACAGAGTGAACCTTCAAATGAGAGGCAAGGAGAAGAGCATTGTCCAAGTTTGCACCTGTAAACTTAATTACATGTCCCAAAGTCACTACATTAGTCGTACAGAACTGTTTGAGAAAATTGGGACTTATTTGCCAGATTGCACTCAACCGTGTTCCATACACGACTGGCTCTTGAAGAAGCCAATACAGTGAACTATGATGTTCTGCCCTCTCCACTTTAAACAAATTCCAGACTTTGAACAGCCCACGATAAAAACTTGGTAGTCCACTAGTGTTGAATTGTTTTAAATCCATCAGAAACAATGTTCTGTCCAGACCAAGACCACCTAATCGGTTCAAAATGGTACAAGCCAGTGGTCTCCACACCAAGTCTGTTGGACCACACAGAAACCTCTGCACAAACTGGAAACGAAAAGTTGCCCCTCTACTGTTCAGATGGATTAAGCCTTGTCCTCCTTCATCCTTTGGCAAAAACAATACACTTTGGGGAGTCCAATGCAAGCGTTCCCAAAAGAAATCCACAGTAAGTGCCTGAATCTTTGACAGCAAATCTGAAGGAGGATCAACACATAAAAGGCGATGCCACAAAGTGGATAAAATAAGGTTGTTAACAACAAGAACTCTGCCTCTATAAGACATTTTTGGTATAATCCACTTCCATTTAGCAATACGACCTTTAATTTTCTCAAGAACATTATCCCAGTTTTTAAGGACAAAAGGTTCATCACCCAAAAACACACCTAAGTATTTTAAACCCCCATCTGTCTTCCAATTCAAACCCACAGGCAATTTAAAATATTTTTCAAACATTCCCCCTATACTGAGAGCTTCACTCTTACTCCAATTTACTCTGGCTGAAGAAATTATACCATACTGAACTATAACATTTGTTAACATGTCAATATCTTGCTGATTATCAACTATCAAAATTAAATCATCTGCATACGCAGACAACTTTAAAGGTACATTGCACCCTGGTAAAATCACATCTTGTAAAACGGTTCTAAGTTTATGTAATAAAGGTTCAAATGCCAGAGAATATAACATTCCAGACAGGGCACAGCCCTGTCTAATTCCACGTTGGACCTGAAAAGGAGCGCTCAAAACACCATTGATTTTCAAAACACTCTGAACATCACAATACAAAGTCTTGATTTTATTGATAAAACCAGGAGTAAAACCAAAAGCAATCATTGTTTGCCATAAATATTTATGTTCAACACGATCGAAAGCTTTTTCCTGATCAATAGAAACAATTCCGATTTTGAGGCCAAAAAGCTTAGAGATTTCTAACAAGTCTCGAATGAGAATATTATCAGAAATCAGCCTACCAGGAACACAATAGGTCTGATCAGGATAAATAACTTGTTCCATCACTTTACTAAGTCTACTTGCCAATACTTTGGAAAGGAGCTTATAGTCAGTACAAAGCAGGGACACGGGTCTCCAGTTTATGAGCTGCAGGTCACCCTTTTTAGGCAGAAGGGTAAGAACTGCCCTTCTGCAACTTAAAGGCAAACGTTCACTGATTATGCTATCATTCAGCACTGCCAAAAGATCTTCTCCAATTACAGACCAAAAGAATTTGTAAAAATCAACAGGCAGGCCATCTAACCCAGGAGATTTTCTACTCTGCATGCTTTGCAAAGCTGCATACAGTTCACCCAGGGAAATATCTGCTTCCAACACAGCATTACTCTCTTGTTTAACCTGGGGAAGACCAGTATAAAAACTTTGGGCTATTACCTGCTCTTCTTGGTGCTCACATTTATACAAATTTCTGTAAAAGTTAACAGCATGTTTGCGAATATCAGCATGATCAGACAGCACATGTCCTGAGTCAGACTTTATACTATGAATCAATCTTTTTTGACCATTTTTTCGCTCCAATCCAAAAAAAAAAGTGTGATGGAACATCCATTTCCACTACATTTTTAAAGTGGGACCTAATCAGAGCCCCTTGTGCTGAAACCCTAAGCAAATTAGTCAACACAGATTTTTTAACTTCAAGAGCTTCCAAATAGCGTTGATCTTTTGTAGCTTCAGCTAAACCCTGGAGTTCTTCCACTTCAGACTCCAAGTCTTTTACAGACTTCATCAAAACTTTGGTAACATTACAATGATATTGTTGACACAACTGCTTTACTTTAACTTTTCCGAAGTCCCACCACTGTTGTAAGGACATAAAATCATTTTTTGTATTTTGATGATTTTTCCAAAAAGATACAAAAATGTCTTTAAAATTTTTATCTTCTAGTCTTCTAGCTGTATTAAAGTGCCAATAGGCACTACTAGGCTTTACACATTTCAAAAATACACAAATCACAACAAGTGAGTGATCAGAAAACCCAACAGGGCTAATAAAGCAATTTTTAACAACATTAAAATGATATTTAAAACAATAAAAACGATCAAGTCTGGCCATGGACAATAAATTATCTTTACAATGAGTCCAGGTATATTGCCTTTGATTACCATGTAACCCTCTCCACACATCAAATAACTCATGGGTCTCTAATAATTGAATCAGACGAGTGCGAGAGGCAGGATGAGGCTCTACATGATTTCTATCAAGTCTGTTTTCAGTGCAATTCCAGTCTCCACCTATAAATAAAAATTCTTTATCATTACAATCTCTAATAACATCATTCACAGCCTCCAAAAAAGTCAATCTCTCTAAACCAACAGCTGGAGCGTATACAGTGATAAACACAAATTGCAAATTTTCATGTATTACTCTAACTTTTAACAATCGACCTTTAATAACTTCTTCACATTCAACAGATTGAGGATTAAAACTTTTAGAAAAAAGAACACCCACTCCACAACTATTACTTGTTTTGTGACTTAAAAAAACATCACCCTCCCATTCTCTCTTCCAGTCAACTTCGTTATCAGCAGTACTATGAATCTCTTGTACAAAGATAACGTCCAATTTTTTAAGGGAGCACAGTCTAAATAATGAAGCTCTTTTTCTTTCATCTCTGGCTCCATTTAAATTTAGACTGCCTATTTTTAACTCACTCATAAAACAAAAAAAACAAAAGAAAAACAAAAGAAAAACAAATTAGAAGATCTACTAAACATATTCACCATCTTCTAATTGTCTTTTGGCTTTCAAAACAAGTTTTTTTAAGCGGTAAATCTCTTGGTCAGTGAAAACTTTCTCTCCTGCACTTTCAGAACTTTTTTGAAAGGTCTTAACTGAATCAATGAAAAGTTGTAAATCAGGAAACACATTCTCAGTTTTCACATTCCTGGCTCCTTTAGTACTCTTAAGAAACTTCTTGATACTCAACATAGAGTAGCCACTATTTTTCAGGGGCAAGGACTGTGATGAAGCTAAAGAATCAACATCAGAGTCCACCTCAACATCACTATCAAAAGTCTGAGAACAATCACGCAGAGGAACATTTTTCATTTTATCAGGAAGTTGATAAACATCTCCAATTTTCCTTTTCCTATCATTAGAGTTGTCATCCACAACCATCTCACTTTCTTCATCCAAAGAACCTTCTACTTCCTCCGCGTCCTTCTGCAAACTACTACTGGCCTCTTCTTCAAAATCAATATCACAGTGTTGACTGTTCTCAACAGAGTTCTCTCGAACAACTGAATCTGGCCCTTTGAACTCTGTGTGATTGTTTCGGTTTTAATCTGTCTGTTTCATTCTGTTTTTGTCCTTGAGATTCATTTAATCCATTTTGCTTTTGCCTCTGAGATTCATTTAGTTCAAACTGCTTTTGTTCTTGTGACATTTAAATCAAACTGATTTTGTCCCTGAGAATCATTTAGTTCATTCAGCTTTTGTCTTTGAGATTTATTTGAATCATCCAATTCATGTACCAGAGTTTCATTTGATTCACTCTGTTTTTGACTCTGAGATTCATTTAATTCATTTTGTTTTTGCTCTTGAGATTTGACTGTTTTATCCGATTCCTGTCCCTGAGGTTCATTTGATTCATTTTCTTTTGTTTCTGAGATTTATTTGACTCACCCTGTTCTACAGTTTCAATATTAATCTCAGCAGCAGTTTTTTCTGGGCAAGAACGAATGAGATGGCCCTCCACTCCACATCCAAAACATTTCATTTTTTCTGAGGTTACATAAACGTTGTAGTCATAATCATCCACTCTGAATTTAAACACTAAGTTTAGTTCCTCATTGTTATTTTTTAAGATCATAAAGACTTGTCTTCTAAAAGAAACAACATGTCTCAATTGTGGAGATTTACAGCCGAGAGAAATTGATCTAATCGGCGACATTAGCTGTCCGTGTCGTGAAAGTTCTCTTTCTAACATCTCATTACTAATGAACGGAGGGACTTGCGACAAAATGATCTTTTTTGCCTGATTAACAAGCGGCACTGCTTGAACGAGGACATCTTTAATTATTACGCCTTGTTCAACAATTGTTGCAACTTTATCAAAACTATCCAAAAAAAAAAAAAAAAAAATCACACCATTGTTCATTCTAGACGCGGATTTAACGCTGTCATAACCGACAATCCTTCCGACTGCCAAAGCGCAATCTTCTACAGAACAATCTATAGTCGGACAAAGTTTAAAAGCATGTCGGCGTGTGAGCGTTTCCAGACCCACACTGCCAACTCCGCGAACCGGCATAATTCCCGGTTACACGGGCTGTCACTACCACCAAAACACTAAACCACTTAAACTATACCACTAAAAATAAACAAAACTCTTAAATAAACCTAAAAAAAAAAAACATAAGAAAAAAGAGAGAAAAAGAGAGAAAAAACACTCACGCAAAACCACGCTCCCAGTCTCGCATCCACTCACTCAACTTCCGCTCAGAGAGAGAGAGACAGAGAGAGACAGAGAGAGAGAGACTTTGACTTTAGAATGTCCTTTATTTATACATTACAAAATAGCTTTTTTTTTTTTGCTTTTTTTTTGCTTTTATGGGAAAAAAAACACAAGTTTATACATTCCCAAGCTATAAAAACATGAATAAATAAATAAATAAACAATAAAAGACCTTAAACACTCAATTACAAACCTTCTCAAAAAATGTTAATTTTAAATCCTTCAAAACCATCAGGTTCACATAAAAACCCATCAACTCCCCAAAAATGATAAAAAAACACCACATTATTAGTAAGTTTGTAAAAAGCATATTCCAACGTTAGTCTTTTTTTAATAAAACAATTAACCATGAAAACAGGATCTGTTTCACCCCCCTTTGCTTCCACTATTTTTTCTTGTAACCCAAATTGCAAGCTTGATTAAACCATACAAAAAATTTAAAATAATCACTTTCATCCTTTTATCAACGGAGTACTTTGGGCCATAAATGAACAGATTAAAACTAAAACAACCCACCAGTCTTATACTCCAACATTTTGCCAATTCTAAAATATTTTTTAAACGAGAACATTGCATAAAAACATGTAAAACACTCTCAGACTCACCACAGAAAGGACATCCCTCCCCAACTAAAGGATCTAACCGTGCTATGTGTCTGTTCGTAGCTAATATCCCATAAATTCTCCATTGAAGATCTCCTATTCTCTTCTCAATGGGTCTTTTGTACAGGGACCTCCAGCTTCCTCTCGGGGAAGAGTCTGACTCCAACACTGAAGTCCATTTTGTTCCTTTGAAGTCTTTAAAAATTTTATAGTTGCAGTTTTTAACACACACTCTGTAAAGGGTTTTCCTGGTTAACGTTCTAAAACAACTCAACTCGGGGATTTTCATATTCACTGTGTTTCCAGGGGTTTCCTCCCAATCCTCATCCTTTAGGGAGATTTTAAAATCAGGGAAACCATACGCCTCTTTACAGGTTTTTGGAGCAGTAACATTTAAAAAGTCTCTTGCGGCTCTTGGGAGTGCCAACTCTAGTTCGTTAAACAACCGTTGGGTGGTCCTTACGGATCTGAAGCCCACCATATCAGGCAGTTCCTTTGCCTCCATCCATTCACATCCTCTTCTAAGATCGGATACCTTTGATAACCCAGCACTAATCAGTGCGACTCTAATGGCATCAGAGGACAAACAAACAGTGTGTAAAAGATCATTAAAAAATAAGGGCTCTTTCAGGATCCAGGCATCAGGACTCCCCCATTCTCTGGAAAAATTAAAAGTCTGCCACACACCCTTTTATAGTAATATATTGGAGCTAAGTCCTCCAAGTGAAGTTCCATTAAAATTCATTAAAAACAGTTGTCTGTCCAAGCCCATTCTTCTGGTCTTGAGAAGTAGGGCACACGCAACGTCCATCCACACGTGAGGCTGATGATAGAGGAGGCCCTGGACCGCCATCAATCGAAAGGATGTCAGGCTAGCCTTTATGTCGATGAGTCCGTGTCCGCCTTCATTCACCGGCAGGTAGAGCATCGCTGGCTTTAGCCAATGTTGTCCAGACCAGAAGAAGTCCACCAGCATCTTTTGAATCTCTCTGATTAAAACCATCGGTGGGTCGAGGACCATGAACTTATGCCAGAGTGTTGAGGCGATCAAATTGTTGGCGATCAGAACTCTTCCCCTATACGAAAGCTGGGGTAGCAACCATTTCCATTTAGACAACTTAGCGCGGACCCTATCTACTAATCCCTCCCAATTTTTCTTTTCAAAGTCACCATTACCTAAAAATACCCCTAAATATTTAAAACCTATTTTATTCCATTTAACATTTTTTGGAAGTTTAGGTAAGTTAAAAATATCATTACTTTTGGATCCAAACCATAAGGCTTCGGTTTTTTCCCAGTTAAGTTTGGCAGAAGAAAGTTTGCCATACATTTCTAAGCTTTCTTCTAAACATTGCACATCTTCTGTATTTTTAATTACAACAGCAACATCATCAGCATAAGCAGAGAGAACAAAAGCTTCTTTTCTTAAACCTCCTGATATAACTATGCCCTTTAATTTTTTCCTTATCATGCAAAGTAAAGGTTCTATTGCTAAACTGTAAAGCTGTCCTGACATCGGACATCCCTGTCTAATGCCTTTCTCCATTTTTATAGGAACGCTTAACCCTCCTCCAACTTTTATCAAACATGAAGCGTCATGGTATAACACCTTTATCCAAGATAAAAACTTTTCACCAAAACCATAGCATTTTAGAACATAAAAGAGATAGGTGGTGATCTACACGATCAAAAGCTTTCTCTTGATCAAGAGAAACAATCCCAAAGTCCACATTGTACAGTTTTGTATACCTTAAAATATCTCTCATTAAAAACAGGTTATCATAAATAGATTTCTTGGGAATACAATAAGCTTGGTCTTCAAAAATTAACTTGTCTAACACTTTTTTAAGTCTGTTAACAAAGCACTTAGACAGTATTTTGTAATCTGTAGTGAGTACAGACACAGGCCTCCAATTTTTTAACAAGCAAATCTCCTTTTTTGGGGATTAGAGAGAGAACGGCCCGCTGACAACTTTTAGGGAGCATATTCAGATTAAAACTTTCCTTTAAAACACAAACCAAATCTTGCCCAATAACTTCCCAAAAGGACTTATAAAACTCTGCCGGCAGACCATCAATGCCTGGAGCTTTCCCTTTATTAAGCTGATGAACTGCTTCCGTCACTTCTCCAAAACACAGGTCACTTTCAAGAGTTTGTGCAGTTTGTTCATCCAATACTGGCAGACCATTAAAAAAGTCACTTGATGGATAGAAGTCAGTCTCTTCTTTTGCATATAAATTAGTGTAAAAGTCCACAGCAAGCCTTCTCATCTCCTGAGGATCTGAGGTAACTGTCCCGTTTGCTTTTCGAATGCCATGCATAACATTGGATTGCGAGTATTTTTTCTCCAAGTTAAAGAAGAAGGTTGTTGGAGCATCCATATCCTGCACTGATATAAACCGTGCTCTGACCAAAGCTGCTTTAACCCTCTCCTGAAATATATCTCTTAATTCCTGTTTTTTTGTCTTTAAGCGTTCTTGTAAACAAGGATCGTTTTGGTTCATCAGGCTATTTTGAATTTCACATCTCTCTTTTTCTAAAACATTTACAGTATATTTAAGCTTGTTTCTTGTATGTGATAAAAATTGCTGACTAAAAAGTTTAATCTGAGCTTTCCCCACTTCCCACCACTGCAGGAGATTGTTAAAATCACTTTTTTGAGTTACCCAATAACTCCAAAATTGTTTAAAATTTTCGCAGAAGTCGTGATCTAAAAGAAGTTTTGTGTCAAACCTCCAAAAATAAAAACGAGGGGTTGTATGTGACAATAAAACATGTAAAGTGATCATATGGTGGTCTGAAATAACGTTTGGGATTATTCGTGTGTCCATTGCTCTATTATACATAGTTTTCTTCATATAAAATCTATCGAGACGAGCAGCACTAATTCTATTGTTAGTAACTCTAATCCAGGTGTACTGTTTCACTCCTTCATTCTTTCCTCTCCAAATATCAAAGAGTTCTGATTGTTTTATAACATTTTTTAGGGATAGGGCAGATGATGGATGAGGTTCTTCACCATTCCTGTCAATGATAAAATCTACAGTACAGTTCCAATCCCCACCCATAATTAAAAAATCATCTTGATCTAAATCATAAAGAACTTTAAGTTTCTGAAACAGTTGAATTCGATCACTTCCTACTGTGGGAGCATAAATATTAATAAAAACAAAAACCTTACTGTTTATTTCTACTTTTAAAACAAGGAGCCTTCCTTTTTCTACTTCCCGTTTTGATAACATATTGATCTTTGTTTTCACTGAGAAAAGTATTGCCACCCCTGCACTTACATTAGTGCCATGGCTTAAAACACACTCACCATCCCACCTCAAACCCCAATCTGTTTCATTTGCTTCATCACTGTGTGTTTCTTGAAGAAACATCACATTAATCTCTTTAGGTCCAATACACTCTTAACAAAGCTAATTTATTTCCATCCCTGGCCCCATTTATGTTCAAAGATCCTACTCTCAGGATATCCATAGAAATAAAAGAGGGAAGGAGATCAAATAAAATCAGAAAAGTAAAGAGAAACCCGAAAGAGTTGTAGACACCCATGTGATCCTTATTTTAATTTACTTCTCTTATTTCGAACTTTCTTTGAACTTTGCCTAATTGCCCTTATGTGTTTCTTTAACCTAAATCTCTTTTGTTGGGACAGAACTTCATTGCTGCACTCACTGCGAATTTTTATCACTGAATCAACAAACTTGTTTAAATCAGGGAAAAACTCTACAAGTTCAACACTTTTGCCTTTGGTTTCATCCAAGAAGTTGTTAATCTGTTCAACAGTATACAACTCTCCTTCATAAGCCTTATCCATATCCACATCAAAACAGGATTCATCATCTCTAATGCTTCCTTCAGTGACTGCAGACTGTCCATCCACCTCATCATCACTACTCTCCACACACCTCTTACTCAAAGCCTCTTCAGCTTTAGCACCACCAGAACTCTGCTGAACACTTACAGCACTGACACTAGGCATTTGACTATCATTAACAACATTAACCGCTTCACTTACCTCAGTGTTAATCACTTTGGCCGTCTCTGCCTGTACATTGCCTTCCGTCGTTACAATTTGTTGCTCATCTGTCCGCGGGCCCTGGTTCTCCTCGGCGCGTTGTTTATGTGGACAGACGAAGCGTTTGTGGCAGATATCTCCGCACTCAAAACAGCGTAAACTGTCTGTGCTCGCGTACAGCATGTATGAACTGTCTCCGTGAGACACACTGAAAGAGACATCGAGTGTTTTGTCCGGCGAAGTTAGAAACATATACAGTTGTCTCCTAAAAGACAACACGTGTTTTAGCGATGCGTTCTTGCATCCGAGCGGAATCATTTTCACCCCTCCAGCAATTTTCCCGAATCTAGACAACTCCTTTACAATTGAATCACTAGAAATAAAAGGCGGTACATTTGAAACCGTGACTTTTGTAGCAGGGGCAGATAAGGGTGTGACAGGCACGTACGTTTCCTTAACCCAAATTCCGTTTTCAATCATAGTTTTTACTAAGTGTTCGTTTTTAGAAACACTACAACAGCTCCCCCACATGCAACCCAAACGGCACACTCTCGCTACCCAGCATGCAACACGAGAGAGAGAGAGAGAGAGAGAGAGAGAGAGAGAGAGAGAGAGAGAGAGAGAGAGAGAGAGAGAGAGAGAGAGAGAGAGAGAGAGAGAGAGAGAGAGAGAGAGAGAGAGAGAGAGAGAGAGAGAGAGAGAGAGAGAGAGAGAGAGAGAGAGAGAGAGAGAGAGAGAGAGGAGAGAGAGAGAGAGAGAGACACAGACAGAGAGACAGACAGAGAGACAGACAGAGAGACAGACAGAGAGACAGACAGAGAGACAGACAGAGACAGAGAGACAGACAGAGAGACAGACAGAGAGACAGACAGAGAGAGACAGACAGAGAGAGACAGAGAGAGACAGAGAGAGACAGAGAGAGAGACTTTAACATCTCTTTAATTACAATACATTAGCACAAACAACATACACCCTTAAAACACCACATTACTTCATAAAATACATATTCTTACAAATACATATATTTAAAAATAAAAAATAACAACAATATATCACAACCTCCCTCTTCATTGGGTTGACATAAAATATTTCCAACACCCCATAACAAGAAGAAAGATTCAGTATCATTCACCAATTCATAATACTTATACTCCATTACCAGCCTACTTTTTACTAGAGCTCTAAACATGTTCAAAGGATCAGTATCACTGTTAAACAGTAATTTTCTTTTTCTTGTCAACCAAATTGCCATTTTTGCCATACCGAATAAAACATTAATCAAAACAATTTTGCTTTTATTTAAGGCACTATATTTTGGTCCAAAAATAAAAAAACTATTTGTGAAAATAAAACCAAAATTATGACTCAAGTCTTTTAACAGAGCAAGAATTCCAACCAGCCTTGAACATTCAATAAACATATGAAATACTGTTTCTGAAAGACCACAAAACAAACACTCTTCTCCTTGCAAAGGATTTAGATGAACTTTATAACGATTTGTTGCTAAAATCCAATGAGAAATCCACCATTGCAAATCCCCACTTTTTTCAATTGGTTTCTTATACAGTGACCTCCAACATCCTTTTGGAGAGGCACCTGATTCAACAAAATTAGTCCATTTGGTCTCTGGAAGGTCTTTCAATGCTCTTAAATTTAGAAATTTGACAAACCAGATAAAGTGACTTCTTAGATATAGTATCAAAGAGACCAAGTTCAGGTGTCCTAAACGAAAGCAGTCTTCCATCAACCTCCTGCCAATCTCCTACATTTGCATCCACACTGATGCTGGGGAATACATTCTTAACTATCTCTGTTTGCAATGGTATTGCAGGAAAAGACTCCTGAATCTCAGATAATAGTTTTTCAACAGTCCGAACAGAATGGATACC
Organism: Chanodichthys erythropterus; assembly: GCF_024489055.1. NCBI lineage: Eukaryota > Metazoa > Chordata > Actinopteri > Cypriniformes > Xenocyprididae > Chanodichthys > Chanodichthys erythropterus. Next base: position 1,684,176 of record NC_090229.1, read on the forward strand.
AATCTTCATGGTAGGGCTGCACGATATATCGAAAAATTATCGCTATCGCGATAATAGTATATGCGATATCCATATCGCAGAGAGGTCCGATAAATAATAAAAAAAATGTGCCAAGCATTTGTGCGTTGCATGCATAGGTTGTTAATCCAAATTTGACCAATCAGATGGGGCCTTACTATCTTTATACCCGCCTCCCCAGAAGCTATCACGCGTTTTTTAGCTAAAGACATGATGCCTGTTAACACTGTGAGCAGAGAAGGCTTTGTCTAGTCTAATTAACAAATTGGACCGGAGATATCAGCTGCCATTGAGAAATTATTTTTCTCAAGTCGCAATTCCAGAGATGTACGCCTGCAACGCATGCATGCGCCGAACGCGTCTTTCCGTGGGCAAAGAAGTTTCTTTGAAAGGCTCGCGCGCTTGAGCGGAACACGGAAAATTTAAGTATACCCGGGCCTTAACCGCTCTTGTGGTCTGGAGCTCACGGTTCACATCGGGAGAAATGGGAACGCGGGGGCAGCGCGATGCGACCGCAAAGGGCACTTTCACTTTCGCGATCAAAGTGCACGCCACTGATAAGCATTGCAAATTCAGTATTACAGTATAGTACACATAGCAATTAAACGCGCAGGTCTCCTCTCGTGCGTCCTCCACACTGCGTCGCTGGTCGAGGCAATAACTTTCGCTTCGCTTTCAGATATCTCTATTATAGATGCCATCAATGCTTTTAACTTTCTAGATGTAATTACCGAAATCAAAACAGTCCATAAACTATAATCCTCATGAAAACTTCAGTCAAGCCAGCTCGCGTCAACCTGAGAGATCAGCCTCCTTACCCTAAAGTGTAAAATTTCTCGGTTTCTGAATGGACGGTTTGGCTTGATTGACAAACGCTAACGTTCGGGAATGATTTATATACCATCAACCTATCCTAAAACGTTAGCGCGATTTGATCGATTGTTTGGAGATCGCGTGTTTCTCCGTTCGAGAGCGCTTTTCCTGTTCACATCCGCGACGTACAGTTGATTTAGCTAAAAGATGACATATTGTGACTGATTGAAGCAGCCCTTATCAAAAGTGCGGGGGACGATTTCTGTCTTCAAAACTGCGGGGGTCCCCCGTGTCAACGGCGCGCCTGGTCCGACTATGCTTTGGTCACCGCTTGCATCTGGCCATCGGTGAGTGTTGAATGTTTATATTTGCAATAATTAAATGAAAACAGAAAAAGGCATAGTTGAATGTAGTATATAGGCATGGTATTATATTTTAGATTATATTTCGGTAACACTTTAGAAAAATGGTCATTAGTTAACATTAGTTAACATGAACTAATAATGAACTGCACTTATAAAGCATTTATTTATCTTTGTTAATGTTAATTTCAACATTTACTAATACAGCTTATTAACATTAGTTAATGCACTGTGAACAAACATGAACAAACCATGAACAGCTGTATTTTTATTAACTAACATTAACAAAGATGAACAAATACAGTAACAAATGAACTGCTAAATCTAGCATTTCTCTAGATAAATGTGATATCGCAAGAAATATCGTTATCGCAATATTCAACAACAATATTGCATATCGCATATTTTCCCAATATCGTGCAGCCTTACTTCATGGCCAGATTTTCTGCAGAAATCCATCGGTCCATTGACCTAAGATGACAAATTTTACATACTCCAGCTCTCACCATGCTTGTGCAGACACCTCTCGAATTTAAAATCACACTAGATAGAAGTGGATTAAAAAGTAAAGGTTCTTCAAGAACCCACTCGAGTTATCTCAGACTGTTCTCGTTTAACAATAAATATTTGCCATGCATTTAATACTGATGCATAAAAAGAAGTCCATTAAAATCTACTTCCTTCAAATTCATCAAAAAAAGGTGTCTATCCAAGTTCATCCGCCCCACTTTATTCAATAAAGCACAAGCTATTTTTGTCCAATTCTGTGACTGATGATACAGGAGTCTTTGTGCAGTCTGCAGTCTGCAGTCTAAAAGCAGCTACTTTGGACTTAATGTCCATAAGGCCTTGGCCTCCTTCACTTAACTGCAGATACAATACTGACTCTCTTAGCCAATGTTGTCCATCTCAAAAAAAATTAACAAACACTTTTTGAATTTCCCTAATAAAATCATCTGGCGGGTTCAACACAATTAATTTATGCCATAGGACAGAAGCAGCAAGATTATTTATGACCAGCACTCTTCCTCTATAAGATAGTTGAGGTAAAATCCAGTTCCATTTTGATAATCTATTGCAAATTTTATCTTTAACACTGTCCCAGTTTTTCATTTGATACACCTCTGAACCTAAAAAAAATTCCTAAAAACTTAAAACCATCTTTTTCCCACTTTACATTTTCAGGTATAACAGGTAAAGGTATTTTTCTTTTATCATTGCACCAAAATGCTTCTGTTTTACTCCAGTTCAGTTTTGCAGATGATGCTCTCTCATATGAAGAGATACTGTAATTAACAATATCAATATCTCTTTGATCTTTCACAATTACAGTGATATCATCTGCATATGCTGTTAACTTAAAGACATTACAATTACCATCAATTTTTATACCAGACAGATCTTTTCTTAATAAACACAGGAGTGGCTCCACTGCTAAAGCATATAACTGACCAGACAGTGGGCATCCTTGTCGTATACCTTTAAGTAGTCTTATTGGTTTGCTTAACCCACCACCTATTTTTAGAATACAAGAGGCATTCATGTATAAAAGTTTGATCCAAGAAATAAAAACATCTCCAAACCCAAAAGCACTCATTGTTTCAAACAGAAAACCGTGGTCAACTCTATCAAATGCTTTTTCCTGATCCAGGAACAGAAAACCAAAATTCACTTCATGTAGTTTAGAGTAATCCACAATATCTCTAATCATAAAAATATTATCATATAATGTTCTTTCTGGAATGCAGTATGATTGGTCATGATGTATTAAAACTCCCAATACAGTTTTCAGCCTGTTTGCCAAAACTTTAGCTATTATCTTATAATCAGTTGTCAAAATTGACACAGGCCTCCAATTTTTAAGAACACTCAAGTCACCCTTTTTTGGTAATAGTGTTAATACTGCCCTTTGGCAACTTGTGGGAAGGCATTTTTCTTTAAAACACTCTTGGATCACCTCATAAAAGTCTTTTCCAATGTATTTCCACACAGCTTTATAAAAGTCCACTGATAGTCCATCAATTCCAGGGGCTCTACCCGGTTTCATCTGTTTAACAGCATCAGTTAACTCCTCAAATGAAAAAGAACTGTCCAAATTCTTACTCTGGGTTTCAGTAAGAGTAGGCAGCTGTTGCAACAGCTGTGAAGCACATTCAGTATCAGTTTCTTCTTTTCTATACAAATCTGAATAAAAGTCCACTGCAATCTTTCTCATTTGTCTTACATCAGAAGTCTTATGTCCATCAGGTGTTGTCAAACAATACATTTCATTTTGTTGTTTTGACACTTTTTCTAAATTAAAAAAATAAGCAGTGGGAGCATCCATCTCATGTACAGACATAAAACGAGATCTTATTAGGGCACCTTTAGCCCGCACTTGCAATAAATATTCTAGATCTTGCTTCTTTTCACATAAAATGCCAGCTGAAGATGAATTAGAATTCTGAATCATACCAGATGTAATGTGTAAAATCTCTTGTTCTATTTCAGAAATTTTTTGTTTTATTTTTCTTGTTGCAAAACATGTATACTGCTGACAAAAAATTTGTATTTGTGTCTTTCCTATTTCCCACCACTGTATCAAATTATCAAATTCATTTTTCTAAGAACCCCATTCATTCCAAAACAATTCAAATTTCTCATAAAAATCTTTTTCTTTCAACAATGCAATATTAAATTTCCAATAAGGACTTTTAAATTTAGATTGTGTCAAAACTATATTTATTGTAATAAAATTATGATCTGATAAACAACATGGAAAAATATTACACCCCATTATTCTATTATTTTCAGTACGTTTGACATAAAACCTGTCAAGTCTTGCTACACTTATTCCTTGTGAAACCTTTGTCCATGTATATTGTTTAATCTCTTTATTCCTCTCTCTCCAAACATCTACCAAATCATTCTGAATTGTAATACTTTTTAAGAAAGAAGCTGATACAGGATGTGGTTCCTCATTCCTATCTAAAAGAAAATTAAAAAGAAAAAAAAAAAAAAAAATCCAATCTCCTCCAATGATTAATACACCATCCAAAGTATAACTTTTTAAAAACTCTCCTAATTTTCTAAATATTATAATTCTATCTGACCCTTTGTTTGGAGCATAAATATTTATAAATACAAATAACTGATTTTTAATCATAGCGTTCACCATCATAATACGTCCTTTCTCTATTTCCATTTCTGATAAAATAATAACATCAAGGTGAGCTGAAAACAAAATCGCTACACCTGCACTGACATTTTTGCCATGGCTAAAACAGATTTTTCCTCTCCACCACAGGTTTAACTCATATTCATTTTTTATGTCGCTATGAGTTTCTTGTAAAAATATTACTTCAGCTTCTTTAAGCCTAAGAAATTCATTAAGTAAAGCTCTTTTCCCCCCATCCCTCATACCATTCACGTTTAAAGATCCTAATCTAAGAATCTGCATTACAGGATAGAGAGATAAAAAAAACAAAACATGTCAGAAAAGCAAAACAAAAATAAAGATAGATCCCACACCCATGTGCTTTATTTTTTTACCTTTGACAATCTCACGTTATCTTTTTGAGCTTTACGTACAGTAGCAAGAAACTTTTTCAGCCGAAATCTTTTTTGTTTTGAAATAACATCATAGCCAACCGTCTTCTGAGCTTTCACCACTGATTTAATAAACTTATTAACATCAGGGAAATATTTTACGACATCCACCTTTTTCCCTTTGGTTAAATCCAGAAACTCGTTTAATTCATCGACAGAATACACGTCATCCAAAGACTGACTGCAATCAATCTCCGAAACCTCCGAACAATCATCACAATCCTCCATCAGTTCTCCATCACTATTTTCATTCTCCACAATTGTAATAGACTGGCCGCTAACACTCAAAACCTCATCACCATAAGCACAATCAATATCCTTAACAGCAACGTCCTCCTTTAAAACATTCGGGCCTACAACATTATCACCAGCTAGCATAAGTGAAATAAACTCACTCACCTCTGACTTTGAACTTGGATCAGTAGCACTCTGCTCAGCTGGAGAACCGTTCCGAGGAATAACGCTGGGTTCACCTGCCGAAACTGAAGCCTCCGAATCCTTCTCGCTAACCCAGTTTGTCTTTTGTTTTTTTTCTGGAATCACTACCTCCTTTACAGCGATGGGCCGTTTTTCTTTATCTAGATTTTCGTCATTTTTTCTTTGATCGATTTGCTCATCATTATTCCCATAGTTCTTTTCATTTTCTAAACGTTTATTATGCGGACATGTGAACTTCTTATGTCCCAAATCACCGCATTCAAAACAACGCAAACTATCTGTCGTTGCAAAAATCATATAGGAACTGTCACCATGTTGAATGCGAAACGAAATATCTAAAGACTGAGATTGCGCATTTAAAAACATGAACACTTGTCTTCGAAAAGACAGCACATGTTTTAAAATGGCATTTTTACAGCCGAGCGGAACCATTTTAATGGATCCAGCAAACTTACCAAAGCGACTCAATTCCTTTACAATTTGCTCATTAGAAATGAATGGAGGCGTGTTTGAAATGGTAACCTTAGTAGCAGGTGCGCGCAAAGGCATTACTTGCACCAAGGTATCGGAAACAACAATTCCGTTTTCAACAAGGCTATTTACGAGTTTTTCATCCTTAAGAAACACCACCACTGCCTTATTCATTCTAGAGGCCGATGTTATATTTTCATGCCCAACAATCTCACCCATTGCTAAAAGCACGTCTTCAACTGTAAACGCTTGATCCGAAAACACTTTGCATCCATTCTTAATAGAGAAACCTGGCGTTCCCTCACCTGGGAGAGACGCCATGGCTTTCTCCTTACCACGGAATCACTCGTGTTTTTCTTAAAGTAAATAAATAAACCAAAAAGTGATAATTAAACCCCCCCCCAAAAAAGAACAAACATAGAAAAAGAAAAAAGAAAAATTACCCTTGAAAACCAATTCAAGCGTGCCGCTCTCACACCCTACACCACACTTCCGCTCCCAGCATGCAACAGAGAGAGAGAGAGACAGAGAGAGAGACTGTCAGGCTCCCCTGTCCCAGCACAACAGCATCAGCCCTCGTCTCACAGCAGACCAGCACCAACCAGCACAGAGGAACCTGAAATAGCTCTCCTCATTGATTCAAACGGCAAATTCATCGACACAAAAAAAAAAAAAAAAAAAACTTTTCCCTCGACACAAAGCTGTTAAATTCTGGTGTCCCACCACTGACAAAGCCTTGGAGCTGCTGACAGAATCTCAACTAGGTCGGCCCAGTCACATCATAATCCACACGGGTACCAACGACCTGTGGAGCCAACAGGACAGAGTGTCTGACTCCCTCAGAGCCTTCATGGAAAAAGCTAGAAAAACGTTCCCCAACTCAAAAATCATCCTGTCCACTTTACTTCAAAGAAAAGATTTCCATCCCAAAACAATCAATAAAATAAATTCCAGCATCTCCAGACATTGTGCCCTTTTGCCTAACGTCCACTTGGCCCACCATCCAGACCTGGACACTGACTGTCTATATGACCACGTCCACCTTTACAAGAACCTGGTTCATATTTTTGCAAAGAGACTCAAAGATGTCACTATGAACAGGAGTGATCAGACAATCCCCAGGTGGAGCAGAACCAGCCCTAAACCAGCCAATCCGACGAGACTCACTTCAGGAAACTACATCGCAGCCAACACCTCATCCAAAGCCCTGACCAGAGCACCTCCCAGAGCTTCAACACGCAGACCGGATCCATACGGACAGAGACTGTCCTACAACAGCCCCGCAGCTCCAACAGCTGAAGCCCGTCCACAGCAGAGCCCGGCCCAGCCAGGCAGACTGAGCTACGTCCAGGCTGTCAGCGGAGGAGCAAACCGAGCTAACGATGAACTTCACGACATCCAACACATGCTGAGTATCATCTGCTCTCACTTACTAACACACAGTGGACAATGATAAAAAAAAAAAAAAAAAAAGTGAATTTAGATTTGATTGTTGTTCCTAACATTACTTTCCACAATTCATTGTTTTTCACTCAATATACTATACATACATATATTTTCTATCAATCTCTTTTCTCAAAATGGCAAACAAACCATATTGTTTAATTTAAAGGTTTATGATGAAAGCACTCAGCTTTTCTACATGGAATATCCAAGGTCTAAACTCCTCAATCTTTGGTCTAAAAAGTAGAAATCCTGACTTTATGAGAGAAATTCAAGACATAGATGTCATAATCTTGCAGGAAACCTGGTGTAGAGGAGATGTGTTCACTGGTTGTCCCTCAGGATACAGAGAGATCATATTACCATCAGTCAAACTCACATCAGTCACACAGGGGAGAGACTCGGGGGGGATGATAATCTGGACTAAATCTGAACTATCCATAGAATCAGTCAAAAAAGATCAATATCACCTGTGGCTGTTCCTTTGTGCCACATATATACCCCCCCTCGAGTCTCCGTACTTCCAAGAGGAAACCTTTCAAACCATAGAACGGGAAATCAGCCATTTCCAGGCCCAGGGAAATGTACTGCTTATGGGTGATCTGAATGCCAGAACTGGAGAAGAATTCGATTTCTTAGAATCACATGGTACAAGATTTATCACTGGCAGTAATAAACTATTGCCTTGTTACCCCACCAGACAAAATTGTGATCACACAGTGAACGCTCACGGACGGCAGCTGCTGCAGCTCTGCCGAGGACTGGCTCTGTACATCGTCAACGGAAGACTGCGAGGGGACTCACTCGGCCGATACACCTACAGCTCAGCTCTTGGTAACAGCACTGTAGATTACGCGATCACAGATCTCGACCTTTCTTCTTTGAGAGCATTCACAGTCAAACCCTTAAAACCTTTCTCAGACCACAGCCAAATCACCCTTTATATAAAGCAATCTGAAACATCACCCAAACCAATTAAAACACCATATCAAATGAACAAAATAACATAATTTAAATGGACAGAAAACAGCGCCACTAATTACATCAATGCTGTTGAATCTTCAGAAATTCAATCCCTCTTACATTCATTCCAAATACAGGTATACCCTAAAAATCAAATCGGCATCAATCAGGAAGTACAAGATCTAAACAACATATTCTACAAAACAGCACGAAAAAGTAATTTGACAATTGTTAAATCAAAGAAAAAATATTTAGAAACTGACAAATGGTTTGATTTGGACTGTAAGGCTCTGAGAAAAAACCTCAGAAATTTATCAAATCAAAAACACAGACAACCAGATAATCCAGACGTCCGCCTTCATTACTGTGATGCACTAAAACAATATAAAGCCACACTCCGTCGGAAAAAAGCTCAGTTTTTGCAAAACCAGTTTGAAGAAATCGAAAAGTCTATAAATTCACACAAATTTTGGGATAAATGGAGATTACTATACAAACCTTTCCTGTAGCTCAGTGGTTAGAGCATGGCACTAGCAATGCCAAGGTCATGGGTTCGATCCCAGGGATTGCACATACTCAGATACAAATGTGTAGTATAATGCAATGTAAGTCGCTTTGGATAAAAGCGTCTGCCAAATGCATAAATGTAAATGTAAATGTAAACCAAATCAAGAAGTTCTGGCAATCCAAGATGGGGAGAAGTGGAAAAACCACTTCCAAGAATTGTATAGCCCCACTGAAATTCTAAATTCTAATCAAAATGAAATAATAAATAAACTAGACAATTTGGAAAGATCAGTTAAAGCAAATCAAAACCCCTTAGATTTCCCCATAACAATAAAAGAATTGGAAGACAAATTATGGGTCCTTGAGTCCAAGAAAGCCTGTGGTGTTGACAGCATCCTGAATGAGATGCTGAAACACAAACCAAAGCTTCAAACTGGCCATGCTAAAACTGTTCAATGAGCTTCTGAGTAGGGCTGCACGATTAATCGCATGCTATTCTCACGCGCATTTCGTCAGTAAAGCCGGTTCCCTGATTACCGCTAAATCGCCATCACCTGTTTTTAAACGGAGCGCCTTTTAATAGATGGAGCCGTAGTTCACGGACAAGCCACGCAATATCACGTTCATTATCGCAGGCGATTCATCTGCGATATGAACGCGATATTGCTTGGCTTTTCAGTGATCTACGGCTCTGTCTATTAAATGCCGCTTCATTTGAAAGCAGGTGATGGCGATTTAGCGGTAATCAGGGAACCGGCTTTACTGACGAAATGCGCGTGAGAATAGCATGCGATTAATCGTGCAGCCCTACTTCTGAGTGTCGGGTTTTTCCCCGAGATCTGGAACAAGGGCCTCATCAGCCCTATCCACAAGAATGGTGACAAATTAGACCCCAACAACTACCGAGGCATCTGTGTGAACAGTAATCTGGGGAAGGTTTTCTGCAGCATCTTGAACGCGAGACTCCTAGACTTCCTTATGAAGCACAATGCCTTGAGTAAATGTCAAATTGGCTTTCTCCCAAAATGTCGCACATCCGATCACATTTTTACATTACAAACACTAATTGATAAATATGTACACCAAAACAAAAGACAAATTTTTGCTTGTTTCGTTGATTTCAAAAAAGCATTCGATTCAATCTGGCATGAACTACCTAAAACTTATTGATAGTGGAATAGGGGGAAAATTCTATGATTTGATCAAATCAATGTACACAGCCAGCCAATGTGCGGTTAAAATTGGAAACACGAGAACCGAATTTTTCCCCCAGGGGCATGGAGTGAGACAGGGCTGCAGTTTAAGCCCCACCCTCTTTAACATTTATATCAACCAATTGGCCAATATAATAGAAAACGCTCCCTTTCAAGGTCTCACTCTACACGACACAGATATAAAGTGTCTTCTCTATGCAGATGACCTGGTGCTCCTGTCGCCCACTAAAGAGGGGCTTCAGGACAGCCTGAATCTGCTGGAGGATTACTGTCAGTCCTGGGCCCTGACAGTCAACCTCCAAAAAACTAGAATCATGATGTTCCAGAAACGCTCCAGATCTCAGGGACCAACACACACATTCACACTATCACACAGAACCATTGAAAGCGCAAAAGCTTACATTTACCTCGGCCTGAAAATAACTCCAACAGGTAACTTTACTTTGGCTGTGAATGAACTCAAAGAGAAAGCTCAAAGGGCTTTCTATACCATTAAAAGATCAATTAAAATTGACATCCCAATCCAAATTTGGCTCAAACTTTTCAAATCTATAATTGAACCTATTGTTTTATATGGCAGTGAAGTGTGGGGTCCTTCTATAAAATTTGATTTCTTAAATTGGGAAAAACATCCGATTGAAATTCTACATTTAGAATTCTGTAAAAGAATACTGAAAGTCCAAAGAAAGACGCCAAACAATGGATGCAGGGCAGAATTAGGCCAATACCCTCTCCTTCTAAACATCCAAAAAAGAGCCATCAAATTCTGGAAACACCTAAAAACAAGCGACCCCAACACATACCATTACAAAGCCCTAAAACACCAAGAGCTGAGCGTAAGTAAGAGTCCCCTGTGCCAGCTGGTGCTGAGACTGACTGACCTCACACCCGCAGAGATCTGCCAGCCTCAGGACCCACACACACTCACACACATTCGGCTTACACAAATTATAAACACAGAAAAAGACAAATACATCACCCATTGGACAAACACCATTAAAAACCAACACAAACTGGAATGTTATTCGGCACTAAATTGAGAATACGCTATTGCGAACTACCTGAGCACAGTGAGTGATGCGAAACTCAGGAAAACACTGACGGTGTACAGACTCAGCGAGCACAGTCTGGCCATAGAGACGGGCCGGCGCAGACAGACCTGGCTCTCCCGTGAGGACAGACTCTGCTCGCACTGCATCCTGGGAGTGACGGAGACGGAGCTGCACTTCCTCACAGAATGCCCAAAATACCAAGATATCAGAGAACACTACTTCCCCAAAATTAATAAAATATTCTCCCAATTTAACTCCTATAGCCCAATCCAAAAACTATATTACATTCTTGGTGAAGAAGCCAAATGTTCCAATATAGCTGCAAGATTTGTTGCATCTTGCCATCTCCTGAGGGACAACCAGAAAGAAACAAACAGCCAGTAAACACATCCCAATTAGACCTACACACTGTATATACTGTATATAATGTTCAAATTCTAAGTTCAGTTATTACATGATTTCTGTATTATAATCTGTTTTATTTATTATTTTTAGAATTATTCTATTTTGTTACTAAAATTATTTTTATTTATTTTATTATTTTCTCTACATAGGCTTTACTCAGATGTTCTGTTATTCTAAATATTTTTCTATGTTGGTTAAATGCTTTGGCAATACAAAATTTATTTTTTTGTCATGCCAATAAAGCTATCTGAATAGAATAGAATAGAATAGAATAGAATAGAATAGAATAGAATAGAATAGAATAGAATAGAATAGAATAGAATAGAATAGAATAGAATAGAGAGAGGATTAAAACACTTTTATTTTATCACAATTTATGCCTCATGCATATTCACAATAAAATAAAAAATAAAAACAATTAAATATTCAAGAACAACTGACCCTCAAAAACCACACACAATATATCTTTAAAACACCAAATATTACAAAAAAACATTTCATTATTCACAAGTTTGTAATAGGCAAATTCAATTTTGAGTCTTCCACCAACTAATTTCCTAAACATCATTTCCAAATCAGTGGTCCCAAGTTGTTCCCCTTTATTCTTTCTCGTTTTCCATATTGACAACTTTGCTGTTCCCAACAAATAATTTAACAAACATGTCATCCTTCTCATTGAATACCTATACTTAACACCCCCAATAAATATCCTATCAGAAAAATCTTCACCAAATTCTTTAAACAAATCCTTAAGAAAAATAAAAAAACTCTTGTAGTCTTCCACATTTTAAAAATAAATGTTCTAAGTCTTCTTGTTCCCCACAAAATCTACATTCACTACCCACTGCTGGATTCAGATGCGCCACATGTCTGTCTGTAGCTATCGCCCCGTGAATAAGCCTCCACTGCAGATCTGCTGTCCTCTTCTCTATGGGAGGCTTATACAGGGCTCTCCACCTGTCTCTCACAAGGAAGTCTGGTCCCAACAAAACTGGCCACTTTGAAACCTTTATTCTCTTAAGAGAAACTTGATGTGTCACTTTTACTGAAGAATAGTAAATTGCTTTCTTTGATATTGATTCAAAACAGTCCAGCTGAGGTGTGTCAAAAGACAGAATTGAGTCCGTATTTTCTTCCACTCCCTCTTCAAGTACCACTGGAGACACTCTGATTTTTGGAAATTCCTCTTCTGTATCTTTTAAGTCCATTGACCAACTCCTTTCAATATACGCTCTGTTCACACTTGGTAAAACATTCCAGATCTCCTCTATCAGTTTAGAAACAAGACGTTCAGATTTCAATCCTGTCATTTCCTTAAGGATTTCAACCGGCTTCCATCCATCATAATTCAAAAGGTGTCTCATTTTCACAATACCATGACGCTTCAAAACTGAAGATACAATTACTGCTGACAAAAGCCTTGTTTGGATCATCGGATTAAAAAGTAAAGGTTCTTCCATAGTCCATTGTCCTGTATCTTCACTACTTCGGTCCACTTTAAAAACTGTTTTCCAGGCCTGAAGCATTGACTTATAAAAGGGAGTGATCTCTGACAGGCTCACCTTCCCCAAGTCCATTATAAACAAATGTTTATCCAACCTGAGCCCACCTGCGCTCTTCAAAATAAATCTTGCAGTATGGGCCCAAGCTATGTCCTTTTGATATAAAAGTCTTTGTGCTGTTTGTATCCTGTAAGCCATCAACCGACTTCTCACATCCACCAGCCCTTGACCTCCTTCGTGAACAGGTAAATAAAGTGCTGCAGCATGGATCCAGTGTGCCCCACTCCAAAAAAAATTTACGATGATCCGTTGTATTTTACAAACCAACTCAACTGGAGGCTCCATAACTGTCATTTTATGCCACAATGTTGAAGCCACCAAGTTGTTAATGACCAAGACTCGCCCTCTGTATGACAATTGTGGTAATAGCCACTTCCATTTAGACAATCGGGCTGACACCTTCTCCAGCAATCCCTCCCAGTTCCTTCTCTGAAATTGCTCATTTCCCAAAAACACACCCAATGCTTTTATCCCCTCTCTACCCCAATGTAGACCACATGGTAATTTTGGGAGTCTTACTTCTTCCCATTTACCAATAATATATCCCTCACTTTTTCCCCAATTCACTCTGGCTGAGGATGCTTTTTCATATTTTCCAATAATTTTTATTAAAACCTTCACATCATCTTGACTTTTTATAAACACGGTGACATCATCAGCGTACGCTGATAAGGATACTTTAAATGCACTCTTTAAATCAGGAATTAAAATTCCAGTTAGTTCTTTTCTTAGCTGACACAAAAATGGTTCAATTACCAGACTATATAACTGTCCAGAAAGTGAACAGCCTTGTCTTATACCCCTGGACATCCTTATAGGTGCACTCAATCCACCTCCAGCTTTGACCATTACAAAAGCATCAGAATACAACAACTTTATATAAGATATAAAATTTTCACCAAAACCAAATTCTTTTAAAACAGTGAAAAGATACTTATGATCAACTTGATCAAAAGCTTTCTCTTGATCAAGCGAAAGAACTCCTAAATCAAAACGATTACTTTGATTAAAATCAATCACATCACGCAATAAAAACAAATTGTCCATAATTGATCTATCAGGTATACAATAGGACTGGTCTCTATGAACTAATACATGTAGATATTTCTTAAGTCTGTTTGCTAGCACCTTTGAAAATATTTTGTAATCCGAGCAAAGCAACGACACTGGTCTCCAGTTTTTTTAATAGTCCCAAGTCTCCTTTAGGAATTAATGATAGAACTGCTCTGCAACAGCTCGTGGGTAATGTCTTTCTTTTAATGCATCTATCATCAGTTCATTAAAATCTTGTCCAACTAATTTCCAAAAAGCCTGATAAAACTCCACAGGTATACCATCCACTCCTGGGGATTTTCCAGTAGATAATTGTCCCATTGCATCTGTAAGCTCTTGCAAAGTTATCTGTTCATCCAGTGAGTTTCTTTGTTCATCTCTCAGCTGAGGCAAGTCACAAAGCAAGTCCACAATACTTTCAGAATCACAACTCTGAGCGCAATATAATTTAGAATAAAAATCTATTGTCATTTTTCTTATTTCAAGAGGGTCAGAAGTTATACTTCCATTAGGACATCTAATATGGCACAACTGTTTTTGTAAAACACTTTTCTTCTCCAAATTAAAAAAAATATGCACTAGGAGCATCCATATCTTTGACTGAACTAATTCTTGATCTTATAAGTGCCCCTTTTACTTTTTCCTGCAAAAAATTTCCAAGTTCTTCTTTTTTCTTATTTAATCTTTCATTATTCACAGTTCCATTATTAATTAAAATGTCTTTCTCCAAGGACGCAATGTCTCTTTGTAAACTTTTAACTGTTGTTTTCATTAATGCAGTGGTATGTGAAGTATAGTTTTGACAGAAAATTCTAATATTAGCTTTACCTACATCCCACCATAAACTAAGATTTTCAAAAGTGTCTTTCTTAAGTTTCCAGTCATCCCAAAAAAACTGAAACTTTTCACAAAACCTGATGTCTTGTAACAATTTGACATTAAATTGCCAAAAATAACAAGGTTTAACCACTTTTTTTTAAAAAAATAATCATATGATGATCTGAAAAACCATTTGGCAAAATAGATACATTCATTACCTTATTATTCCAAATTTTCCCAAAATAAAATCTATCTAACCGAGCACCACTAACTTGATTACTAGATACCTTCAACCAAGTATATTGTCTAACTCCTATATTCCTACTTCTCCATAAATCTATTAAATCAAATTCATTTATTATTTTTAACAATTGCATACTTAGTTGATAGGAATGGAGAGGAACCACATAATCAATCAAGAAATTTGTTGTGCAGTTCCAATCCCCCCCAATTATCATGCACACAGTATCATCAAATTTCTGAATAACTGATCTCAATTCCATAAAAAAAAAAAAAAAAAAAAAAAAAAAAAAAAAACAACACTCGCTCAAGTCCATTATTAGGCGCATATACATTAGTTAAGACAAATGTTATTCCTTCAATCTCTACTTAACTTAAAAGTGCTCTTCCTTTAACAATTTCATCTACTGATAAAATATTTACATTCAATTTTTTGGAAAAAAGAATAGCTACTCCAGCACTTGTATTTGTTCCATGGCTAAGAGCATATTTCCCTTCCC
This sequence comes from Chanodichthys erythropterus, assembly GCF_024489055.1. Taxonomy (NCBI): domain Eukaryota; kingdom Metazoa; phylum Chordata; class Actinopteri; order Cypriniformes; family Xenocyprididae; genus Chanodichthys; species Chanodichthys erythropterus. The sequence goes on from NC_090229.1 coordinate 1,699,624, forward strand.
ACCACATACCCCACTGAGTCTCATTATCATTACTTGTGTGTGTTTCTTGCAAAAAAACAATATCTACTTGCTTAAACTCTGAAATCATAGCTAATTTATTTCTATCTCTGCCCCCATTTATATTTAAGGAACCTAATTTTAGAAGTTCCATAGAAAGATGGAAAAAGAGGAAAAAAAAAATGTAAACATACATGAAATAAACTATGAAATTCACCCTGTGCATTTGAGCGTTCTATTTTTGTAAAGCTCTTTTTTCTCTCCATAATTTAGCTATAATCTTCTTCAACCTGAACCTCTTCTTTTTACACAGGGCTTCAAAGCTAACAACTTTCTGCATTGACACCACTGACCATATAAACTTGTCTATATCCGAAAAAAATCTGTCACCTGAACAGTTTTTCCAAACGTCAAATCCAAAAACTCATTAATCTCTTGCACAGAGTAAGTTTCATCTATATTCTGTGACCCAAACTCAGAAATGTCAGATAACTCAGACAATGTATCGTCTTCCTCACGGTTTTCAACATCATTTGAGCTTTCATTATTTTCAATAGGCCTACTAACCACTTCACAATCAGCACTTTCACTTACCTTCTTTACCACTATTCCTGCACTGTGTTCCAAGACCTCACGTTCCTCTGCCACATTCACCACTTTATCTTCCTTATTTTGTCTTAGTTCAACACTATCACATGATTCATCATTCTGAGCAATACTCTCGAGACTGAAAAGTTGTACTATTTACCCTAACAACAGGTAACGTTATGCCACTAGGCCCTGCGGCCTCCTCATTCGCCTTTGCTCTGTGTGGGCATTCCAACTTTTTATGCCCAATATCCCCACACTCAAAACACTTCAAACTTCCCGTGTTAACATAAATCATGTACGACTTTCCTTCATGTACCACTCTGAAAGACACATCCAATTCCGGTACATTCAGAAACATAAATACCGGTCTCCGAAAAGACAACATGTTTCAGTGCTTCATGTTTACATCCCAACGGGATCATTTTAATCGCACTAGCACATTTACCATACTGAGCTAATGCCCGCTCAATGTCCTCATTCCCAATAAATGGGGGTACATTCGATATAAAAACTTTTGTCGTGGGTGTAACAAGTGGTGAAACAACAACAAAATCGCCACTTACCACAATTCCGTTGCTAACCAAGCGGCTCACTAGTCTCTCCTCTTTAACAAAAATCACTACCGCTTTGTTCATCCTGGAGGCCGAAGAAATGTTGTCATATCCAACCTCTTCTCCGACCGCCAGCAGCACATCCTCCACTGACACACCCTGAGCAGGTACACAGCGGACTCCATGACGCCGTGAAACAGGTGGCTCTCCCCCCGTTACAAGGGACGCCATCCCGACGTTTCAGCGAACACCACCAAAACGTGATGTTAATGTCACAAATCAGCTTTACAAAAATATGTCTCAATTTCACTTTTTTCCTTAATTCAAATAAATAAGAAAGAGAAAATCAGACTTCCCAACACCTCTCCGTGAGCACCCTCACCCCAAAAACTCCCAGCATGCAGAGAGAGAGAGAGAGAGAGAAAAAAAAAAAAAAAAAAAACTTAAATGACATATTCAAAACATACAATCTAACATTAAACGACAACGCAAACGTAAAACAAACCAACAGACATTAAGAAAGGATGTTTGGTTTGATGGTGAATGTGTAAGTCTCAGAAAAGAACTAAGGCGACTTTCTAACAAAAAGCACAAAGATCCGTCCAGCCAGACATTATGGCTTACTTATGCTGACTGTCTGAGAAATTACAAGAGACTAATGTGGAACAAAAGAGAAAATTATTTTAAAACCAAAATTGAGGAAATTGATGAATAAGTTGATCAAAATTCTTTCTGGAATCTATATAAAAAACTTGAAAAACCCAAATCAGAAATATCACTACAGAGCGGCACAATTTGGAAAACTTATTTCGAAAATCTTTATCAAAAAATTGAACATACTGACCTTAACCAGCCTCAGTGTAAAATAAAGAAAAAACTAGTAGACTTGGAGAAAACAATTAAAAATTATCAAAATACATTAGACAAATTTATAACCATATCTGAAATAACAGAACATATTAATAGACTTAAATTAAAGAAAGCATGTGGCCAAGATGACATTAGCAATGAAATGCTTAAACTCAACAGTCCCAGCATGAATAAAGCTCTAGCTAAATTATTTAATCTGGTTTTATGGTCTGGTAACTTCCCTGAGATCTGGTCTGAGGGACTGATCACCCCCATATTTAAAAAAGGTGATCGATTTGACCCCAATAATTATCGTGGCATCTGTGTGGGCAGTGCGTTAGGAAAACTGTTCTGCAGCATCATAAACAGCCAGATTGTCACACACATCTCCACACACAACATTTTAAATAAGGCACAAATTGGATTTTTACCAAAACAACACACATCCGATCACATCTATTCTCTTCACACACTAACAAAAACATCAAGGACAAACAAAGAAAAATATTTGCATGTTTTGTAGATTTTAAAAAAGCATTCGACTCAATTTGGCATGACGGTTTACTGTACAAACTCCTACAAATTGGCATTGGTGGGAAAACTTGACACCATACAATCCCTGTACACCAACAATAAATGTGCGGTGAAAATCAATAACCACAGAACAGCGTTTTTCCAGCAGGGACGTGGAGTGAGGCAGGGATGCAGTCTGAGTCCGACTCTATTCAACATCTACATTAATGATCTGGCATCAGTACTAGAGCGTTCTACTGTCCCCGGCCTCACTCTACACCACACAGAGGTCAGATGTCTGCTGTACGCAGATGATCTGGTCCTGCTGTCCCGCACACCTGAGGGTCTCCAGCAAAGCCTGTCCCTGCTGGAACAGTACTGTCATGAGTGGGCCCTGACAGTCAATCTGGACAAAACCAGAGTAATGGTGTTCCAGAAAAAGGCCAGATCTCAGGCAAACAAACACCAGTTCACTTATAAAGGCCAGGTCCTACAGCATAGCACCAGCTACAGTTATCTGGGCATCGACATCAGCACTTTGGGAAGCTTTGGTCTGGCTGTCAAAACACTGAGTGAAAAGGCTCGGAGGGCTTTTTATGCTATAAAGTCACGATACGGTCACTTAAAATTACCCATTAAAACTTGGATAAAATTATACAATTCAATAATTAAACCAATTCTTTTATATGGATGTGAAATTTGGGGACCAGTACAAAATTTTAGAAATTGGGATAAAACTTCAGTAGAAAAACTACAATTGGAAATTAGCAAAAACATTTTAGGGGTTCACAGAAGCACATCCAACGACGCCTGTAGGGCTGAATTAGGTTTGTACCCGCTGAACATTGAGATCCAGAAGAGATGTGTTCAGTTCTGGCATCACCTCCATCAGTCTGATCCTGATTCAGTCCAATATAAAGCCCTCCTCGCCAATGAAATCTCAGCAGTATCTCATCCTCTAAACACACTCGCTCTTCAACTTGTCCATGAAACTCAATTCCCAATTGACCACAGCTACAACCCTAATACTATTATTAAAGAAATTGACAAAAATCTAAAAGATACTCATGATGAATCACTAAAAGCACATTTTGAGATCCAAAATAAACTCCAATGTTACTCGACCCTAAATAGAACCACTAAATTGGCAAATTATTTATTAATCAAACAATTTAAAGAAAGACAAATCCTCTCCAAATACAGATTAAGTGACCATGATCTAGAAGTAGAGAGAGGAAGACATAGACAAACATGGACAGCGAGAGAGCAGAGGATCTGTAGACACTGTGATATTTAGGACAGATGAGTAGGAAGTGTTTCTCATCCTCTATTTGCTGTAGATCACAATGCAAGAGAAACATTTCTCTCCATACTTGGAACACTATTTCCATCATTCATTGAACTAAGTGATACTGAGAAAATGCCCTTCATGCTACACAGTCATGCTAATAAAGCTCATTTGAAATTGAGAGAGTGAGAGTGAGAGAGTGAGAGTGAGAGTGAGTGAGAGAGAGTGAGTGAGAGAGTGAAATTATAAACACAGAAAAAGACAAGTACATCACCCATTGGACAAACACCACTAAAAACCAACACAAACTGGAATGTTATTCGGCACTAAATCGAGAATACGCTATTGCGAACTACCTGAGCACAGTTAGTGATGCGAAACTCAGGAAAACACTGACGGTGTACAGACTCAGCGAGCACAGTCTGGCCATAGAGACGGGCCGGCGCAGACAGACATGGCTCTCCCGTGAGAACAGACTCTGCTCGCACTGCATCCTGGGAGTGATGGAGACGGAGCTGCATTTCCTCACAGAATGCCCAAAATACCAAGATATCAGAGACCACTACTTCCCCAAAATTAATAAAATATTCCCCCAATTTAACTCCTATAGCCCAATCCAAAAACTATATTACATTCTTGGCGAAGAAGCCAAATGTTCCAATATAGCTGCAAGATTTGTTGCATCTTGCCATCTCCTGAGGGACAACCAGAAAGAAACAAACAGCCAGTAAACACATCCCCATTAGACCTACACACTGTATATACTGTATATAATGTTCAAATTCTAAGTTCAGTTATTACTACATGATTTCTGTATTATAATCTTTTTTATTTATTATTTTTTTAGAATTATTCTATTCTGTTACTAAAATTATTTTTATTTATTTTATTATTTTCTCTACATAGGCTTTACTCAGATGTTCTGTTATTCTAAATATTTTTTCTATGTTGGTTAAATGCTTTGGCAATACAAAATGTATCTTTTTGTCATGCCAATAAAGCTATCTGAATTGAATTGAATTGAGTGAGAGTGAGAGAGTGAGAGAGTGAGAGTGAGAGAGTGAGAGAGTGAGAGAGTGAGAGAGTGAGAGTGAGAGAGTGAGAGAGTGAGAGAGTGAGAGTGAGAGAGTGAGAGAGTGAGAGAGTGAGAGTGAGAGAGAGAGAGTGAGAGTGAGAGAGTGAGAGAGTGAGAGAGTGAGAGTGAGAGAGTGTGAGAGTGTGAGAGTGAGAGTGAGAGAGAGTGAGAGAGAGAGAGAGAGAGAGTGAGAGTGAGAGTGTGAGAGTGAGAGTGTGAGAGTGAGAGAGTGAGAGTGAGAGAGTGAGAGAGTGAGAGAGTGAGAGAGTGAGAGAGTGAGAGAGTGAGAGTGAGAGAGTGAGAGAGTGAGAGAGTGAGAGAGTGAGAGAGTGAGAGTGAGAGTGAGAGAGAGAGTGAGAGTGAGAGTGTGAGAGTGAGAGTGAGAGTGTGAGAGTGAGAGTGAGAGTGTGAGAGTGAGAGTGAGAGAGTGAGAGTGAGAGCTTTTTTTTATTTTTACAAATCACTTTATTACAATTGTTCTTCAAAAATTTACATAACTACAAAAAATAAAAATAATAAATAAATAACATTTACATCAACTCTCTTATGAAAACCATCTCTTCATTGACAACTGAACAAAGAACATTACAACACCACTGAATTTCAAAAACATTTATCGTACTCAATTTATGAAAATTAAAATCAATAAGCATTCTTGATTTTACCATATTTTTAAAAACTAATACCACATCTTGTCCTAACTTCTTTTCTATCTTATTTCTCCTAGTAATATAAACAGCATATTTTGCTTGTCCTACAAGAAAATTAATAACATGACATTTTAACTTTAGTTTTGGACTATAATAAAAACCAAGAATAAAATCTTGTTTTGTAAAACAAATATTAAAAAAAAAATCAAAAATAATGTTTAACAAAAAAAGAAGGTTAAGTCGATTGCAATCCATAAAACAATGAAATATGGTCTCTTGTTCCAAGCAGAAAGGACATTTGTCACTTACAGTGGGATTTAAAATAGATACAAAAGAATTTACAGCAATAGCTCCATGTAAAATTCGCCATTGTAAATCACCAAGTTTTTTTGTTAATGGTGGTTTGTAAATTGCTCTCCAAACAGGTTTAGTTTCAAAATCAATCCCTAATTTTTCTCTCCATACTGTATCTGTTTTAATACTTAAATTTTGCTTATGAATAACTTTCACAATGCATTTATACAGCATTTTTCCTTCTACTGTGCAAAAGTCAATATGCTCATTAATTCCCAATTTTAACAGTGGGCTATTAGCACAAGACCCATCTATAGCAGGAGAAATTTCAATATCTGGAAAAAGATCTTTACTGTCAGGGATGAAGGTTCCTGCACCAAACTCTTCTAAAAGTATCTTCTCCTCGGCAGTTAAAATCATAATCAATTTATCAAGAACCTTCTTAACAAAACGTATTGATCAAATCCCTAAAAGGGTAGCAACTTGTTCAGGTCTCTGGAAATCATATCCTGATTCAGTTATAATGTTTTTTAACTTAAAAATCTTTTTACAACATAATAAATCTATTAGACCAGGAAAATCTCTAGAAACATCAAACCTAGCTCCAAAAATAAGTGGTTCTTCCAACAGCCAATAAAGAGAAGTTGCTGGTTCCATCCACTGATGTTTAAATAAACCCCACACTTTAAACAAGTTTTGATAAAAAAAACAGGAATTCCAGTAAAATTCAACCTTTTATGATCAATTAAAAACAATGTTAAATCCATTTCCATATTCCCCACTCTTCTTAAAATGCTTAATGCCAATGGCCTCCAGACAAGTGAGTGAGGTCCCATTAAAAGTTTCTGTATGTATTGGAGACGGTAAGTGGCTCTTCTGCTTGCAAGATTTACTAATCCTTGCCCTCCTTCTTCCTTGGGCAAATACAATATGCTTTGAGGAGTCCAATGATAATTGTCCCAAAAAAAGTTCACCAGTTCTCTTTGAATATTTACAAGGAGTCCATTTGGAGGGTCTACACAAGCAAATTTATGCCATAATGAAGACGCCACAAGATTATTAATTACAAGAATACGCCCTCTATAAGACATTTGAGGGAGTAACCATTTCCATTTTTCCAATCAACCTTTTATTTTCTCAAATAGACCTTCCCAATTTTTCTTTATGAAGCTTTCATTTCCCAGATAGATACCAAGATATTTTAACCCTCCATTTTTCCAAAGCAATTTTCCAGGTAAAGTGGGAAGATCTCCACTCCAATTTCCCACTAATATAGCTTCACTTTTCCCCCAATTGACTTTAGCAGAGGAAATGCATTTAAAATCATTAACAATTTTTTAATGTCAAAACTTATTAATGTCATCTCTTCCATTTACAAAAACAATAACATCATCAGCATAGGCGGAAAGATATAAAGGATTATTACAAGCAGGGAAAACCAGACCTTTTAAATGAACTCGTAACTTTTGAAGTAAAGGTTCAATGGCTAGGGAATACAACATACCAGACATGGCACATCCCTGCCTAACTCCCCTCTGTACTTTGAACGGAGCACTCAAACCACCATTAATCTTAAGAACACTATCAATGTTACAGTACATAGCCTTAATCATTGATATGGCATTAAACCATAAATAAATAAATAAATATATCAGCAGCAATGGCTATATTCATTAATCATTGATATAAAAAAAAGGACTAAAACCAAAAGCCTCTAAAGTATTCCATAAAAACAGATGTTCAACTCTATCAAAAGCTTTCTCTTGATCAAGAGAGATCAGACCAAAGTTAATTCCAAAGAGTTTAGAAGCATCTAAAACATCTCTAATTAAAGCAATATTATCGAAAATAGACCTGTTAGGAATGCAATAAGACTGATCAGAATTAATGAACTGGCTTAAAACTTTACTAAGTCTTATAGCCAAAGCTTTAGACAAAATTTTATATTCTGAACATAACAATGAAACGGCGCCAATTGCTGATATACTGAAGATCACCTTTTTTAGGTAACAACGTAATAACTGCTCTTCTGCAGCTCAGTGGCAACAGTCCTCTTTCCAGGCTGCCATTAAAAACTGCCAGCAAATCCTCTCCTATGACGGGCCATAGAGTTTTATAGAACTCAACTGTTAGCCCGTCAATTCCTGGAGATTTACCATTCTCCATGCTCATCATGGCAGTATACAGTTCTTGCAATGACAAAGTCTGTTGTAGTTCATTGTTTGACTCTTCATCCACCTTTGACAGTCCTTTAAGGAAATCATCAGCATCTGCACCCCATTTCGTCAGTTCAGATTTATAAAGGTCAGAATAAAAATCTACAGCACAGCTACGAATATCAGTATTCATGTAGCTGACCGTAAAGAATGAATAATTTTACTTTGACCTTTTTTCATTTCCAAAATAAAAAAGAATTTCGAAGGAGCATCCATTTGAGTTACAGTTTGAAAACGTGAGCGAACTAAAGCTCCTTGGGCTCTAACTCCCAACAGGTCTATTAACATTGTTTTTTTTTTCTTCAATTCATCAATATGCGTTTTATTTTTTGTAGATGTTATTACATCCTGTAAAGCAACAATTTTCATTTCTAAATTCTTCATTGACTGGGCTATATCTCTAGTAACATTCAGAGCGTACTTTTGACAAAAATCTTTTATAAGAACTTTACCACAATCCCACCATTGCTGCAATGAAGCATAAAAATGTTTTTGCTGCTTAAAAGTCTCCCAAAAAAAACTAAAATTATCTATGAATTTTTTAATCACTTAACAATGAAGTATTAAAAATCCAGTATGCACTCTTACACTTAACATACTTAATTGAAACACTGCACAGAACTAAACTGTGATCAGAGAACCCCACTGGAATGATTTTACAAAATTTAAAAAAAATTACGTTGATGCTGAACACTATAAATTCTGTCAAGTTGTGCCAAAGAGATAGAATTTTCTGTACTATGAGCCCAAGTATACTGTCTAATATCTTGATTCATACTTCTCCATATATCACATAAATCATAAGTCTCAATCAGCTGTACTATTGTTTTCTGAGAAGCAGCATGAGGTTCTATATGATTTCTATCCAACTTGTCATTAGCGGTACAATTAAAATCTCCACCTATAAATAACAATTCTTCTGGATTTAAACCTTTTAAAACAGCATCTACCTTTTTAAAGAAAAGAACTCTTTCTGCTCCTTTAGTAGGTGCATATAAATTCATAAGTACCATAGTGTTTTTTTCAAATTTAACTTTAATCTTTAAAAACCGACCACCAAATACTTCATCAACTTCACAAGATAAAGGTAAAAAATGTTTTGAAAACAAAACAGCAACACCTCCGCTAATAGAGGATTTATGGCTTAAGATAATTTGTCCATCCCATTCTCTTCTCCAGTCGGTCTCATTTTTTAAATCACTGTGTTTCCTGTAGAAACACTATATCAATTTGCTTTTGTCTAATAAATTCAAACAACATCATTCTTTTATGACAATCTCTGGCACCATTTATGTTTAGAGTTCCGATTTTAAAATTTGTCATATTTATTTTAGAGACCAGAACAAAAAAAAAAAAAAAAAAAAAAAAAAAAAAAAAAAAAAGCTGCCAAAAAAATAATTTTTGGCAACATTTTAGAGGTTGACAACTTCATCCTTGGTAATTTGTTTGAGTTTGTTCACAATTTTTCTAAAACGGTAAACCTCTACATCTTGAAAAACTCCCTCCTTCATAAGGAACCTCACATCATTTACAAATGGTTTAGAATCAGGGAAGAAATCTTCAACTTGCACTCCTTTCATTCCCTTTGTTTCTTTCAGAAATCTGCTAATGTCTTCAGCTCTATACACACAAATCATGTTTTCATTTTGAGAACTAGTGGACAGATTTGAACACTGAGACATATTTGAATCAGAGGAATGTCTATCACTATCTGATCCTGCATTCTCACTACCACCATCATCTTTCTTGACTTGTTTAATAGCCTTTCCACAGCTTTTCTTCTTTCTTTTAACTGGGATCTTAAAAACAGATTCTGCTTCCTTCTCAAATTCAAAATCATTATCCTCAACACTCATTTCATCAGCATCTACCACGCAAACATTTCCAGAAAATTCAACCTTTTCATCGGACATCAACAGTGTGTCATTTTTATTAGACTTACCAGTCTCTGTTGTATCAATTTCAATCTCAGTAGCTACAACTACAACCGACTTGTTTTCAGCGGCTTCTACTACAGACGTAGGCCTACCGGCAATATCCGCGTCCCTCGCGATCTCAACCGGGACAGCAGCAGAAACTACTTCCGAGTTTGTACTCGTACCTGCACTGCCCGTTTTATTAGGACAATCACGAACAAGATGTCCGATTTTACCACAACTAAAACATTTAATTGTGGTATCAGATGTTGCAAACACTGTGTATTCAATTTTGAACTTGAAAACAAGATCGATGTCATCAATTCCATTTTTCAGCACCATAAAAACTTGTCTTCTAAACGAGACTAGATGTTTTACCAATGGTGACTTGCACCCGAGAGGGATTTTCTTAATAGGGGATACCAGTTTGCCATAACGAGATAATTCTTGCACCAACACCTCGTCTTTAATAAACGGAGGTACGTTAGACAGTATAACTTTCTTAGACGGGCTACTCAAAGGCAAAACAGGCACGAGTGAACCATTCAACACTACGCCGCTTTGCACAATGTCATTTGCCTTTTCAACGGATTTAAAGAAAAGAACAATTGCACTGTTCATCCGCGATGCCGACACAATATTATCATGTCCCACGATCTCTCCCACCGCTAAACAACACTGTTCTACACTGATTCTAGACTCCACCTTCACTCCATGACGGCGGGTTAAATTATCAAAACTCAGTGTTTTGGTTCGTCATGCCTCCCAGCATAACGCTGGTAGCAGACGCAAACACCTCTAAATATCAAACGGCCAAACAATTCAACACATAAAAGACAAACACACATACATACATAAAAAAGATAGAAGATAGAAAAGTTTAGCACACAGCTACAAACGCACTCCCCCTCACCACGCTCCGTTCACTCCCAGCATGCACTCCGACAAACACAGAGAGAGAGAGAGAGAGAGACAGAGAGAGAGAGAGAGACAGAGAGAGAGACAGAGAGAGAGACAGAGAGAGAGACAGAGAGAGAGACAGAGAGAGAGACAGAGAGAGAGACAGAGAGAGAGACAGAGAGAGAGACAGAGAGAGAGACAGAGAGAGAGACAGAGAGAGAGACAGAGAGAGACAGAGAGAGACAGAGAGAGACAGAGAGAGAGAGAGAGAGACAGAGAGAGAGAGAGAGAGAGAGAGAGAGAGAGAGAGAGAGAGAGAGAGAGAGAGAGAGAGAGAGAGACACACTTTTTTTGACTTTTAAAATCCCTTTATTAATTCAATAACTTTTGGGATTTGTCAGTATAAATAAATGTAAAAAAAAAGACAAATATCACATATACCTTTAAACAATACCACATATTTTCATCTCATCTATACATTACAAAATGTTTAAATTAAAGCCTTCATTCCCATCAGGTTCACAAAGAAAATTATTAAAACCCCAAAGATAAAAAAAAAAGACTGAACATTATGTGTAAGGCTATAAAAAGCATACTCTATTGTTAGCCTTTTTTTTACAAAACATTTAGTCAATAAAATTGGATCAATACACCCTCTTTCTTCAACCTTATTTTTTCTAGTACACCAAATTGCCAACTTCACCATTCCATAAAGAAAGTTAAGAATAATTGTTTTTTCCTTATTTTCTACTGAATATTTTGGACCATAAATAAACAAAGAAATATTAAACAAACCCATTAACTTCATACTCCAAACCTTCACTAACTGCATCAAATTTTTTAGACTATAACATTCCATAAATGTATGAATCACAGTTTCTGATATATTACAAAAAGGACAACCCTCCCCAACTAAAGGATTCAGTCGTGCTATGTGTCTGTTTGTGGCTAAAACTCCATGTACAATTCTCCACTGCAGATCTCCTACTCTCTTCTCAGTGGGACAACTACCTTTCGGGGAAGAGCCTGACAACACTAAAGTCCATTTGCTTTCTTTTAGATCTTTAAGAGCTTGATAGTTCATAGTTTTGACACATGCTATGTATAATGTTCTTTTCGATAAAACATTGAATACACCAGAAATGGGGTTGTTCAAAGAAAGCAATTTTGTAGAAACTTCTTCTTGATAATCCTTATTCATCAAAAAAGAAAATTCTGGAAAAAAACATTTGCTTTGTTTCATCTTCTATACGAGTCTCTTTGAGAAAATCTTTGGCTGAAATAGGTATTACAGCTTCTAGGTCCTCTAGCACCCGTTTAACGAGACGCACAGACCTGAAACCTACTTTTTGAGCAAGTTCTTCAGCTTCAATCCACCTATCTCCTGTCCTTAGATCCCGAAACATAGATATTCCAGCAGCAAACAGACTTGACCTTATGGTCTCAGAGTTCAGAATCTCAACAGGAAAAAGAGGATTGAAAAAAAGAGATTCGTTAAACATCCATGGACCTGGTTTTGACCATTCTCTTGAAACAGAAAACAACTGCCATAAATCCAATACGTTAAGATAAAAAGGATTAAGTCCACCTAAAGGCGTTCTCTTTAGGGTCATGGTAAATAGTTGTTTGTCTAATCCCATTCGTCCAGCTTTACGTAAAAGAGCACACATTAATTCCATCCATCCATGATTTTGGTGATATAGCAGACGCTGAACAGCGTGCAACCGGAAAGCTGCCACTCTAGCTCGAATGTCTATCAGTCCTTGTCCTCCTTGTACATGAAGATAGAGGACAGCAGCTTTTAACCAATGTTGACCAGACCAAAAAAAATTGACAAGTCGTCTTTGGATTTCATCAATTATCATTCCTGGTGGATCCACAACCATCAATTTATGCCAAAGCATTGAGGCGATGAGATTATTGGCAATCATTACTCTCCCCCTATACGATAGCTGGGGTAGCAACCAATTCCACCTAGACAACTTCGCACAGACCTTCTCCACTAAACCCTCCCAATTTTTCTTTTTGTATTCCTCTTGACCTAGATATACTCCTAGATATTTTAAACCAAGTGTGCCCCATTGAATATTATTAGGGAGTTTTGGCAAAGACAGATTTATGTTTTCAATAGAGCCATACCATACAGCTTCTGTTTTATCCCAGTTAAGCCTCGCTGATGAAGCTCTTTCATATACTTTTAAAGACTCCGTTAAATTTAGTATATCTTCCTGCTGTTGAACTATTACAGTTATGTCATCAGCGTATGCAGACAATATTATAGACTCTTTTCTTAAACTGCCATTTATAGTTAAACCATTTAGTTTACGTCTAAGCAAACACAATAAGGGTTCAATCGCCAAACTATACAGTTGGCCAGACATTGGGCAACCTTGTCTAATTCCTTTTTGTATTTTAACTGGTACACTTAAACCACCTCCTATTTTTATCATACTCACAGATCCTTTATACAACACTTTTATCCATGATATTAAATTACTACCAAAACCAAAACACTTTAAAATATGAAATAAATACTGATGATCTACACGATCAAACGCTTTTTCTTGGTCTAAAGATATTAGACCAACACAAACATTATACATTCTTAAATATTCTAACAAATCTCTCATTAAAAACAAATTATCATAAATACTTCTTTTGGGAACACAATAAGACTGATCTTCATGAACCAAAGAACCTAAAACAGTCTTAAGACGATTTGCAATACATTTAGACAATATCTTATAATCTGAATTAAGAACAGCAACAGGTCTCCAATTTTTTAGTAAACACAAATCTCCTTTCTTTGGAAGAAGAGAAAGGACAGCCCTTTGACAACTTTTGGGCAGTTCCTTCAATTTATAACTTTCTTCAAAGACTTTAAATAAGTCCTGTCCAATAATTCCCCAAAAAGATTTAAAAAACTCTGCTGTAAGTCCATCAAGACCTGGTGCTCGACTAGTTGAGAGTTGTTTTACTGCATCAGTTACTTCTTCGTAGGTGATGTTGGTGTCTTCTTTCATAAATAAATTAGAATAAAAATCAACAGCAGTTCTTCTCATCATTAAAGGATCTGAAGTAATACTTCCATCGGGTCTTCGTAAACAATGCATAAAGTTATTTTGAACGACCTTTTCCAAATTAAAAAAATATTTTGTAGGTGCATCCATATCATTGATAGAAGTAAACCGTGCTTTAACAAGTGCAGACTTCACTTTTTCATGTAAAATAACCCTTAATTCATGTTTTTTAAATAACAATTTTTCTTGAATTCCCATGTCATTATTATTAATCAACAAACCATACAATGCAGTAATGTCATCTTCTACTTTAGACATTTTCCTTTTTATGCTACTCCAAGCTTGTGATGAATATTGTTGGCAAAAAAGCTTAATTTGAACTTTTCCCACCTCCCACCATTGAAGAAGATTTTCATAATTTATTTTTTGTTCAGTCCAAAAGTTCCAAAAAGTATTAAATTTTTCATGGAAGTCAAGATTTTCTAATAACTTATTACTGAATCTCCAATATGAGCAATAAGGGATTGTCTGAGTTACAATAAGATTTAAAGAAATTAAATGATGATCTGAAAAAGAAATTGGAATTATATTGGTCTCATCAATTCTACTACACATTGTATTCTTGACATAAAACCTATCTAGGCGTGCTGCACTAACCCTATTATCTGTCACTTTAATCCATGTATATTGTTTAGCTGCTTTGTTTTTTTCTCTCCAAATATCAATAAGCCCACACTGTGTGGTAATCTCTCTTAAAGATGCTGCTGATAAAAAAAATGGGGTTCTTCACTATTCCTATCACAAGTAAAATCCAATGTACAGTTCCAATCACCTCCAATTACTAAAAAATCCTCATTAATATAAGAAGAAACCACATCTTTAAGTTTAAGAAAAAAAGCAATCCTCTCTCTACCTGTTGTAGGAGCATAAACATTTATTAAAACAACAACAACTCTATTTTTTATTTCTACTCTGAGAGCCAATAGGCGCCCCTTCACAATCTCACTTTTAGACAAAATTTTAACTTTACAATTTGGTGAAAATAATATTGCTACCCCTGCACAAAGGTTGGTACCATGACTCAAAACATGGTCTCCCTCCCACCACATTTCCAAATCAGTTTCATTATCTTCATTAGTGTGTTTTTCGTAGAAACACAACTTGTATTTCTTTCAACTTTAAGCATTCTTTTAATAATGGCCATTTACTTCTGTCCCTTGCCCCATTTACATTTAAGGATCCCACTCTAATAACATCCATAGTAAACAGGGAAAGAGAAAAAAGAAAGATAGAAACACAGAAGGCCAGATCCCCATGTGCATTTATTTAGAGTTTGTTCTGGTAGACCTACGTTTACCCTTATTCTTTTTCATTTTTTGCCTAACTATTGTCAAATATTTCTTTAATCTGAACCTTTTTTGCTGTGACAAAACTTCAACGCTACATTCTTTGCGAGCTTTGATTACAGATGCGATAAATTTCTCTAGGTCAGGAAAAACTTCTTCAATATCTACACTCTTCCCCTTAGTTTCATCTAGGAAACGATTTATCTGCTCCACAGAGTAAACATCTCCAAATCTACTAACATCAACATCAACACATGAATCATCATCTTGAATACTATCATCTTCAGACTCTTTTTCAGCTTCATCGTTTGAACAATGCTTTCCTGCATCCTATCCTCCTTGTAACTCAAAGCATCAGAAACGATACAACTGTTAGATGAAACTTCTTCGTTTCTACCCGCAGTTCTTTCAGACTCATTTACACTCACCTTTACTCCATTACCCGCTTCATCTTTTCCTTTTGTTTCTTTATCCTCATTTTGAGCACCTGCACCACTCAACGGCTTTTCCACCACAATCGTTCCACAACTCTCACCCACCAATCCTGACGTCCCCGCTTCTTCGGCCCGCTTCCTCGGCCCGTTTATGAGGGCAAGAAAATCTCTTATGGCCGATATCGCCACACTCAAAACAACGCAAATTATCTGTACTCGCGTAAACCATGTAGGAACTATCTTCATTTGTCACACGAAACGAAACATCCAATGTTTTGGTAGGGGACGTCAAAAACATGAAAACTTGTCGTCTAAAAGACAAAACATGCTTAAGGGTAGCAGATTTGCAACCCAAAGGAATCGTTTTTACAGCACTAGCCATCTTTCCAAACTGAGTTAATTCTCGCACAATCACATCATCTTTAACAAAAGGGGGTACGTTGGAAATTGTAACTTTTGTAGCTGGAGCATGAAGAGGTGTAACGGGTACAAAAGTTTCATTTACCCAAATGCCACTTTCAATTATCCTGATTACCAGTTGTTCATTTTTTAAAAAGACAACCGCCTTGTTCATACGAGAAGCAGAAATAATATGTTCATGGCCTACCTGTTCTCCTGTTGCTAACAGCACGTCCTCAATCGCTGTACCTGCCTCGGGAACGCACCTGAAACCATTCCGAAGCGACAGAGATTGCTCATCCCCCACGGGGGTAGACGCCATCCCACACCCACGCCGCGCAAACTAAGCACAAATCCACTATATCAGTGATTCGAAAAGAAAAAAGAAAAAAAGAAAGGGGAAAAAAAACAATCAATCCTGTGGGGAAAAAAAAAAATACTATAAAGAAAGTTTGAAAACTTCACGCTCTCACACGTGCCTCTCACACACCACACTCACTCCCAGCATGCAACAGACAGAGACAGAGACAGAGCCAGAGAGAGAGACAGAGAGAGAGAGACTTAACCCATATTTATTTGATCATTCATCATATTTCATTCCAATATTCCATTAAAAAAAAAAAAAAAAAAAAAATCTACAAAACTGTAAATAATTTAAAAATAAAATAAAAATGTAATCAATACAGAATACAGCCCTTTCATTACATCTTTAAAACCAACATTTCATCCTCCCCGACCTCACACAAAAAACTCCCCACTGACCACATTGCAGAAAAATCTATAATATTATTAACCAATTTGAAATAAGCAAACTTAATTTTAATTCGAGCAGCCACCATCCCCTTCAGAACTCTCTCTGCATCAATTGAACCAGTTCCCAAGATTTTATTTTTCTGTGTCCTCCAAATTGCCATCTTGGCTGTTCCCAAAAAATAATTTTACAAAACCACTTTTCTTCGATATCTGACTTTATACTTTGGACCACTAATAAAAACTTTATAGGAAAATTCCTCACCCATACTTTCAAAACAAAGCTCTTAACCTCTCACACTGGATAAACAAATGTTCAACCATTTCTTCCGTTCCGCAAAAAGGACATTCCCTCCCTACTTCTGGATTCAGATGCGCCACGTGTCTGTTCGTAGCTATTATACCATACATCAGTCTCCACTGTAAATCTGCTGTACGTTTCTCAATAGGAGGCTTGTACAGAGATCTCCAGCATCCTCTGAAGTCTGGCCCGAACACTTCTGTCCACCTCCATGTTTTAACTCTTCTCAAAGCAGTTTGATGAGACACTTTAACACACACAATGTATAATGCCTTTTTACAAATGTCTTGAAATAATCCCAACTCTGGAGTTTTAAAGGACACAAAAGTAAATTCATTATCCGGACTTTCCTGTGCAGCAGAGACCCGAATTGCTGGAAAACTATAGCTCCATCCCTGCGAAAGCGTTCCCAGTGCTTCTCTGCAGGCTCCAGGCAGTGCTGAGCGTACTTCCTCCAACATCTGATCCAAGAGACGTAAAGAACGTATTCCTGTCTTGTGCTGAATTGAATCTGCCGTCCTCCACCCACTGTCATCCCTTAGATGTTCAATCTTTGTACATCCTGCTTTAACCAAACAATTCCTCACACTGCTTGAAGACAAATGTTCGTTTGTATCAAAGAATTATGAAACCGTGGTTCTCCCATAATCCAGTCCTGTGGGCGCAAAATCTCTCTACTCACAGAAAAAGTCATACTCCACACTTTAAGCATGGATTGGTAGAAAGAAGTCAAATGATTCAAATCCAGCTCATTAACTTTCAGTAAAAACAGCTGCTTGTCATATCCCAGATTCGATGTTCTTCTCAACAGAGCGCATGCCACATTTATCCACCCCACGTCCTCCTCGTACAACAGTCTCTTCACTGCCTGTAATCGAAAGGTGTGGATCCTGCTCCTTATGTCAATCAGACTTTGTCCCCCCTCATGAGTTGGAAGATACAGAGCTGGCGCAGGAATCCAATGCTGTCCTGACCAAAAGAACTCCACCAATTTTCTCTGGATACTTTTAACAATATCATCTGGTGGCTCTAAAACGTTGAATCTGTGCCATAACATGGAGGCGGCCAGGTTATTCGTAACCAAAACTCTACCCCTGTAGGATAGCTCTGGCAATAGCCATTTCCATTTAGACAACTTAGCAGACACCTTCTCCAGCAAACCCTCCCAGTTCTTCTTTCTATAGTTTTCTACTCCTAAAAACACTCCAAGAATTTTTATACCTTCCCTGCACCAATGCAATCCCCCAGGAAGTAACGGTAACCCACCATTTTCCCACTGGCCCACAATAAAACCATAACTTTTTTCCCAATTAACTTTGGCTGAAGATGCTTTTTCATAAATATCCAAACTCTCACGTAATGTTTGCATATCCCCTTGCCCAGTAACAAAAATAGTTACATCATCGGCATAAGCTCAGCTCCCTTGGATCACCTGGAACCATGAAACCCTTTAATCCAGTTCTTAATTTGCATAACAGGGGCTCAATTGCTAGGCTGTAAAGTTGCCCTGAGAGAGGACACCCCTGTCGAATACCTCTTTTCACCGGCAAAGGATAAGTCAAACCATTCCCCATTTTAAGCATAATTGAAGCCCCTTTGTACAACAATTGGATCCATGAAATAAAACAATTCCCGAACCCAAATGATTCCAAGACTCTAAAAATATACTCATGGCCCACCCGGTCAAAAGCTTTCTCCTGATCAATAGACAAAAATCCAACGTCACAATTTTCATTACAAGACACATCAATAACATCTCTTATTAAAAACAGATTGTCCATAATTGAGCGACCCGGAATACAATATGTTTGCTCTCCTTTGACCACAATATGTAAATATTTTTTTAACCTATTGGCTAAAACTTTTGCCAATATTTTATAGTCCGAGCACATCAAAGAAATAGGGCGGCAATTTAAAAAAAAAACCTAAGTCTCCATTTTTTGGTAAAAGAGAAATCACCGCCCTCTGACAGCTAGTTGGCAACATTCCCTTTTCAAAACATTCGCAACACACTTCATAAAAATCTTCACCTAAAACAGCCCAAAAAGTCTTATAAAATTCAGCAGGTAAACCATCTATTCCTGGCGCACGCCCTGTGGAGAGTTGCTGAACTGCTTCTGAAAGTTCATTAAAGTTGATCATGGTGTCAAGCTTTTTCTTATCCCCAGGTTGCAACTTTGGAAGTCCTTGTAATAATTTTGCCATATTCTCAGAGTCACAGTCAGTATTACCATACAAATCAGCATAAAAGTCCATTGCTATTTTCCTCATTTCTGTTGGGTTCGAAGTTAATGTTCCATTTTCCTTACGCAGGTGAAGAATACGCTTTTGTTGTGCAGCTTTCCGCTCCAGGTTAAAAAAGTAAGAAGTGGGAGAGTCCATGTCTTTAATAGAAGAAATTCTTGCTCTAATCAAAGCACCCTTTGCTCTTTCCTCTAAAATAGATCTTAATTCAAATTTCTTATTCCTTAAATCATTGGATACACCCAAAACATTTACATCCATCACATTTTCCATACCAATAATTTCTTTCTCCAACTGCTCAATTTTCTTTTTAACACACACAGTAGTATTGTAGGAAAAATTTTGACAAAAGACCTTTATCTGTTTTCCCCACCTCCCATCATTGTGTCATTTTTTCAAAATTACCTTTATTCAACTTCCACAATTTCCAAAAATCACCAAATTTTTCACAAAAAGACCTATCCTGCAGCAATTTTGTATTAAAATGCCAATAAAACCTGGGGCGGTCTAAAGCAGTAATGTTAAAATCTATGGTTGCAGTATGATGATCCGAAAAACCATTAGGGAATATATTAGCATTAGAAACTCTATTCATACTTGTTTTACTTATATATATTCTATCTAATCTTGCTCCAGTTACATTAGAGTCTAGTATTTTACCCCATGTATACTGTCTAATTCTCTTATTCATATTCCTCCACACATCCATTAACTCAAACTCTTTAATAATATTCTGAAGAGCATTACTAGACAGTAGATGTGGCTCTTCTCTGTTCCTGTCTAAAAGAAAATTTGTGGTGCAATTCCAATCCCCACCCATAATTATGCAAGAATCATTATCACATTTTCTTAATGCACTCTGCAACTTCCTAAACAATTCCACACGATCTGATCCATTGTTCGGAGCATAAACATTTATGAAACAACATTTTAAATCATTTATTTCTCCAGTAACCATTAAAACTCTACCCTTTTCTATTTCTTCAGTTAACAAAATTTTAAAGTTCAAATTCTTTGAAAAAAGAATGGCTACTCCAGCACTCAAATTTGACCCGTGACTGAAGACGCTCTCCCCCTCCCACCATCTACACCACTCTACTTCATTTTTACAATCTGTATGTGTTTCTTACAGAAAAAGAAACATTTTTCAAAAAAGAAACATTTACATTCTTAATATTTATTAATTCAGCTACCAAAGCTCTCTTACTCGTCTCTCCCTCCGTTAATATTTAAAGTGACTACCCTTATCATCTCCATAGAAAATATAAAGAGATAGAAAAGAGAAACAGAAAGAAATAGTGTAGTAAATTCATCCAGTGTGATGTATAAACCATTGATTCAATTATTTAAATTTACGTTTTATAGGTGTTTTATCCCTTCGCAGTTTTGCAAGAAACTTTTTTTAAACGAAATCTCTTTCTCTGACTGAGTTAGTCTTCTCCAACCTTCCTCTGCCAATGACGAACAGAAGTCTCAAACCTCTTCAGATCAGAAAAGTAATTCCGCACATCAACAGATTTTCCAAAGGTTTCATCCAAGAATTTATTTATTTCATCTAGTGAGTAAACCTGCTCACAACTTTTTTGCGAAACATCTGACACGTCTGAAAAATCAGACAACCCACCACCGTTATCATCATCATCATCATCATCCACTTCCTCATCAACCATTACTGATTGCACCTTCTTAATCAAAGATACTATCCTTCCTCTTTCCAAAACTTCACCTTTCAACCCGATTGGGTCATCATCCGTCTGGCCTGTATTCACTGAGTCTTAACTCTCCACAGTATCACTCTGCTCAGACCCCTGTACCACACTACTTCTCTCAACAGTCGCATCAGTACCAACATTAACTTTCTTCATTTTTCCCCGTTTTGTCTTACTACCAGAAGCTTCCTCTGTATCTTTTCCATTATTAGGGAACAAATCTTTTATTATCATTCCTTCCTTCAAATTTGAATCACATTCTGATCATCATTATTCACTGCTACTACTTCATTTGGTACATTACTCTTTTGCACTTCATTTTCCTTCGTTTTGTCTAAAGTATATTCTGATCATCATTATTCACTGCTACTACTTCATTTGGTACATTACTCTTTTGCACTTCATTTTCCTTCGTTTTGTCTAAAGTATTACTAGGGCCTGCTTCGTTCTCAGATTCAACTCTATGAGGACAAGACAGCCGTACAGGTCCAATACTCCCGCAATCATAACACCTCATCTCTCCCGTGCTCGCGTACATCATGTACGACTTGCCCTCAAAAACACATCGAAAGGAAATATTCAGCATTGGTTCATTTAAAAACATGTACACCTGTCGCCTAAACGACAACACATGTTTTAAAGCGGCATTTTTACAACCAAGTGAAATCGTTCTAATTCCACTGGCAAGTTTTCCAAATCGAGAAAGCTCTCGCTCAATGTCGGCATCCGGAATAAAAGTCGGAACGTTAGAAACAGTCACCTTCGTCGTGACTGAAACTAAAGGTTGAACAGGAACAAATGAGCCACTTACCGAAATCCCACTCTCGATCAAACCATGGACCACATTTTCTTCTTTCAAAAATATCACTACGGCCTTGTTCATCCTAGACGCCGAGACGATATTTTCATGGCCCACACGTTCTGCCACGTCCAGTAACACATCTTCTACAGGCACACCTGCCTGAGTCACACACCTAATCCCATGCCGGAGTGACAGGCCTGACGCCTGCACACTCATGTGAGTGTGAGACGCCATCCCTACCTCCGACATGCCACAACTCTCACGGAAAACAAATTCAGGTTTTTTTTTTTGTTTGTTTGTTTGTTTTTTTCAGTTTAAATAATTGAATAAAATAAAATAAAAAGCAAGAAACGGTGAAAGTTTAAGAAAAATTCCTCTCACCTAGATCACCCTCCCATACAGAAATCTGGAACATAAACATGCATTTACTGTAAACAACACCACTCTTCAGCACTCTTTACAATATAATTATCTTGGTTTGGTTTTAACACCCACTGGAAATTTCAATTTGGCTATTAAAACATTACTTATAAAAGCCCGCAGAGCAATGCATGCCATACGAACTAAATTATTCAAAATAAACATTCCAATCAGAATTTGGACAAAGATCTTTGATAGTGTAATACTGCCCATTGCCTCATATGGAAGTGAGGTGTGGGGTCCAGCGAGTAACTACAGCCATAAGGTTTGGGACAAACATCCTTTAGAAGGTCTACATGTAGAGTTCTGTAGAAGCATCCTTCATGTCCACAGAAACACACCTAATAATGCCTGTAGGGCGGAACTAGGCCGTCTTCCCCTCAATTTAATGATTAAAAAAAAGAGCTTTAAAGTTCTGGATACACTTAAAAGCTAGTCCTGAAGACACACTTCATTTTCAAAGCACTAAAAACACAAGAACTGAGGGCTCA
Source organism: Chanodichthys erythropterus (assembly GCF_024489055.1). Lineage (NCBI taxonomy): Eukaryota > Metazoa > Chordata > Actinopteri > Cypriniformes > Xenocyprididae > Chanodichthys > Chanodichthys erythropterus. Next base: position 1,722,380 of record NC_090229.1, read on the forward strand.
GAAAAGTCATCTTTGCTTTTTGTCATTTCTGACACCATTGCACATTCAAAATCACTGCCCCAGAAAACCCTGCAAAAATTAAAGAAATTATGAGTAAAGAGAAAAAAAACATACATGCAGCACTGGAAAGAGCAAACGAAAGAGCAAAGTCGTCTCCAGTGTTATCTCAGTTTAAACAGAGAATACAGTTTGGCTGAATAGCTCACCTCTGTCAGAAATACAACACAGGAATTTATTAACCAAGTACAGACTTAGTGACCACCAGCTGGCCATAGAAAGAGGGTGACACAAGAAGACATGGTTACCCAAAGAAGATAGAGTCTGTAATGAATGCAGATCAGGGGCAGTTGAGACGGAGGCACACTTCCTCCTCCACTGTGATAAATACACAACCTTAAGAGAGACACTATACTGTCAAATACAGCATATCATCCCGGAGTTCCAGTCACTCCATGAAACTGACAAACTACAAATATTACTTGGTGAAGGACCTTCTTCCACTTTAATAGCACAATATATTTATAATTGCCACAAACTAAGAGGTACTGAGTGAACATCCATATTATACTACTATCAATATGTGTATATATATTATATATATATATATGTGTATATATATTATATATATATATGTGTATATATATTATATATATATATATGTGTATATATATTATATATATATATGTGTATATATATTATATATATATATGTGTATATATATTATATATATATATGTGTATATATATTATATATATATATGTGTATATATATTATATATATATATATATATATATATATATATATATATATATATATATATATATTATATATATATATTATATATATATATATATTATATATAATATATATTATATATAATATATATATATATATATATATATATATATATATATATATATATATATATATAAATAATACAGGGTTCCTACACATTTTCCATTTCAAAATTCCATACTTTTCCATACTCAAATTTCCAGACCTCCTTCCAAACGATTTCTGCCATTGGTGAGCCTCGGTCTCCTTTTCTATGTTTTTTGGCGCACAAAAAATATTCTTGCCTCTTTATAATATTAATATTGAACCACTGTACTCACATGAACTGATTAATGGATCTTGAGAGAGGAAATGTCACTGCTTCATGTTTGTAGTCCGGGTCCTACAGTCTTTTAGTGATTTTTAAATTAGTGTCTGATTGTTGAAATAAAGTTTTGTATTTAGTATTCATGTCCTAGGCCCTTCTCTTCTTAAAAACCATGTACCTGTGTAACTTTTGTTGGGGATAAAATCTATTATTAGTACAAGTATTAATATATTCCGTTTAACAAGTTGTCATGACTTAGTTTGTTTCCCTTTCCGGCCATACTACTCGCTACATAGGCGTGAATATTTAATTTGTCTATTAATTCGATACATTTCCTTTATAGAGATCCTTCTGTGATTTATCCATCTGCTCTGTTCTCGACATTATATGTATCATATATTATATGTATCAAAGTATTTTTATAGAGTAGCCTACGAGTATGAGTAGCACAAGCAGTTTCCGTAATATTTTAGAAATTCGTAACTCTATAAACATATTTGCAAAGTGAAGAGAGGTGAAAAAGGTGACATGTAGAAAGTAGATAGTTGTAGGGGGTCTGGGGGCATCCTCCCCCAGGAGAAGATTTTTGTGATTTTAACATGTAAAGGAAGCATTCTGGTGCACTCTGAAAAGAACATAAATGGAAAAAAACAACATTTGCTTCAAGTAAAAAATAAAAAACCTTTTGGCACCAGGGCTGAGCATTGACAAATTTCATAATTGAATGCGATTTTGATTCAGAAGCTTGCGATTTACCCTATCAGGTACAGTACATGGCAAATTTCCTCAAAGAAAAAAATCTCTCAACTAATGCTGTAAACAATACAGGGAACCACAGCTGGTACGTCATTATAATATTAGGTTAAATTGATCGTAAGTTACTTACATATAGGCTAACTTACACATAAGGAAGTTTTTATAATAACGTTATAATAAAAGTGACAATTATTTTTCTACTCTTTATGTAGGCCTAAACATTTAAATGGTGACTGTCATAAAACTTTTATGTATTCAATATAGAAGCACATGTTAAGTACAAATACAATGAATATGTAATAGCCTATAGAGCATATATTTATCAAAATGCTCCTCTCAAAGTTAATTTTTGTAGCTAAATGATGAGTTATTGGACATTGTAAGGCTTTTCTGAGGTAGGCTAAATGTGACATTTTTACAAGCTGTTTTATTGACGCCTTTCTGCGGTTGAAACGCTGATTAATCGATTGCATGTGACATGACAGATTTTGGTAAGTTGTACTGTATCTTTCAACATACCTTCAGATGTTCATTCATTTTGTGTTGTAACTAGTAAAGCCAAAGAGATGTCTGGTTCACGAGCGCTACAGCGATCTGTCACGCCACAGAGCGCCAAGAAAGATAGTGACTAACTCTAGTCAATGGAAAAATAGTAGCCCATTTGCAATTCTTATGAGAATCTTGTGTCACACAGTCACTCACCCTGAACTGCGGATGTAAATGATTCACATAAATGATGTATTTTGATTCAAAACTGCTAATTTCGCCACAAAGTGACTAGTTTGCAGGTATAATAAATTAGAAAACTGAATAGAGGCAATAGTCTGGAAACACAAATATTTTTCCATACTCTGATTTCTTTTTTCCATACTTTTCCAGACCTGGAAAAAACTCAAATCAAATTCCATACTTTTCCAAACCGCGTAGGAACCCTGATTATATATATATATATATATATATATATATATATATATATATGTATGAATGCATTTTATATATGTTCTTGTTTGTATGTTTGTTTGATTTTGTTTTGCTTTATGCAATGCTTTGGCAATATGTACCTAAATATGTCATGCCAATAAAGCAATTTGAATTTGACTTAAAAATACATTTATTAACAAAAACACTTAAATACAATACAAGTTAAAACACAATCTTACATTGCTTTTTCAGAGGGAGAGGAAAAAATAAAATAAATAAATAAAATTAGATATATATTTGTAAACAGTCATCACAAACACACTGATTCACCGCCCATTTATTTTTGAACATCTCTATATCGTTAACCAATTTATGATACGTAAACTAAATTTTAATACGGGATTTTAAAAGCCCTTTTAAAATGAACACAACATCAGTTGACCTAACACCATTCATATGTTTTCTTGATAACCATATTGCCAATTTAGCTTGTCCAAAAATAAAATTAGTACATGCACTTTTCCCCTACTTCAGAGTTTTTTATTTATGGTCCTAAAAATACTAGGTGTAAAAACTTCCCCTAATTTATTAGACCACTCTTCTAAAATACATAACACTGGTTGAAGCCTCTTACATTTTAAAAACAAATGAAAAACTGTTTCTTGCTCCCCACAGAAAGGACAACCCTCCCCTACCCGTGGATCAAGGTGTGCTCTGTGTCTATTTGTGGCTATAATCCCATGTACTATTCTCCACTGCAGGTCTCCAGACCTCTTCTCAATAGGTTGTACAGGGACCTCCAACTGCCTTTAGGGGAGGCACCTGGCCCAAAAAACTCCTGCCATTTGGACTCGCTGACAGTCTCCAGTGCTCTAAGATGCCATGATTTCACAAACATAATGTAGATGGCTTTCTTATCAGCATTGCGAAAAAAACTCGGCTGAGGAGTCTTAAAAGATAGCAAACAGCCTTCTTTCTCTTGCCATATGCCATTCTCTGGTTCAAGAAACAGTAGTGGAAAATTACTGTTATCAGTCTCTTTATCAAAATTTTCCGTTGCCAAACTGTAATCCTGAGACAGTTTCTCAATTATCTGCATCAACACATTTTTTGCCAGTCTGATAGATTTAATTCTCAATTTTGAAGCCAAATTCTCAGGGGTAACCCATTCTTTGTTAACTCGTAAATGTCCAGTCTTTATGATGTTTGCAGCCCACATGGCTTTTCTGAGAGTGTCTGATTTAAGGGTATCCACATCTAGAGCAGAATTAAAGAAGAGTGGCTCTTCATTCATCCATAAGTTCCGAGTGTCACTTTCACCCCGTGAAAACTTAAAGAGTGTCCATGATTTAAAAAGAGATCTGTAAAAAAGACTCAGTCCAGACAAATCCAGTTTGATAATATTCATCAAGAACAAGTGACGGTCCAATCCCATGTTTCCTGCTCTTCTCAGGAGGGCACATGCAATTTCAGCCCAGCTCACATCCACATCATAAAGAAGTCTCTTTGCTGTCTGGATCCTAAAAGCCTTTAGTCTCGATTTGATGTCAATCAGCCCCTGTCCTCCTCCTTGTCTAGGTAAATATAGCACAGCAGCTTTCAACCAATGCTGTCCCGACCAGAAGAAATCTACAAGCCGCTGCTGTATTTCTCTCACCAGATCTTCAGGAGGTTCTAGTACCGTCATTTTGTGGAGAAGCAACCAGGTTATTACATACCAGAACCCTGCCCCTATAGGACAGTTGAGGTAGCAACCAGTTCCAGCGAGACAACCTAGCACACACTTTTTCCACAAGGCCCTCCCAGTTTTTATACCTATACTCCTCTATCCCTATAAAAACCCCTAAATATTTAAAACCTGTCTTCCCCCACTGTAACCCTCCAGGAAGCACTAGACCTTTAGAAACTCTTCCACACCATAATGCATCACTTTTACTCCAATTAACTACAGCTGATGAGGCTTTGCCATAACACTCTAAAGCTTCTGAATATCACTTTGCTCTCTGATTATGACTGTGATATCATCAGCATATGCAGATAATTTAACAGAACAATTCATGGTATTAACCTGTAAACCCATTAATTCCCTTCTCAATTTACATAGCATCGGTTCAATTACAATACTATATAATTGTCCAAAAAATTGGGCAACCTTGTCTGATACCTCTTCCTACATTTATAGGGGTACTTAACCCACCACCCAATTTAATCATACATGTTGCTTTAGTATATAGAAGTTTGATCATAAAAACAATTTTTTTCCCAAAACCAAAAGCATCAAGTGTGTCAAACAGAAAAACATGATCAACCCTATCGAAAGCCTTTTCTTGATCTAAAGATAAAAGGCCCATATCAAGATCATTACAATAGGCAAAATCAAAAACATCCCTAATTAAATGAAGATTATCTGTAATTAACCTATTTTTTAATACAGTATGACTGATCTTTATGTATAATTTCATGCAAAACATTATTTAATCTGTTTGCTAAAACCTTTGAAAAAAATGCTATTTTGTGCACAGATTATAACAACAGGTCTCCAATTCTTTAGGAGTGTTAAATCACCCTTTTTTGGGAGCAATGACAGAACAGCACGTTGACAGCTGGTTGGGAGAATTCCTTCATTGCAACATTTCTGAAATACTTTAAAATAGTCATTACCTATAATAGGCCAAAAAGTCTTGTAAAACTCAGCTGGTAGTCCGTCCTATCCCGGACTACGACCTGAAGACAAACCCATCACAGCTATAGACACTTCCTCAAAAGAGATATCAGTCTCTAAAGACATTTTTTGTTCTTCAGATAAAACAGGTAAATCCTTCAACAGTTCACTTCTACAAAAACCATCTGAACTTCCAGCAGTGTACAATTTAGAATAAAAATCAACAGCGAGTCTATGCATCTCCATAGGGTCTGATGTGACATGTCCATTATTGTCCTTCAATGAAAGCATTTGTTTCTGCTGACCCACTTTACACTCTAGATTAAAGTAGTAAGAAGTAGGAGCGTCCATATCTTTCAAGTTTAAATAGCGACTCCTTATAAGAGCCCCTTTAACTTTTTCATCCAGTATTGAACTTAAATGGCTTTTCTTTTCAGTCCAAAAGTCTTTTAAATTAACATCATCATTAACAGTCATATTCATTTCAATATCAGCAATTTCTGTTTCCAGCCATTTTAAAGTATTTTTCAACCGTACAGAGGAATAAGCAGTATATTTTTGAGAGAAATCCCTTGTGTGTGCTTTTCCAACTTCCCACCACTGGATAATATTTTCAAAATGACTCTGTTATGTTTGCCATGCTTCCCGAAAGCACTCAAAATCTTCAAAAAAGAACTTATCCTCTAAACGTTTAGTATTAAAATGCCAGTAGTAGCTCTTATGTACACTTTTAGACAAGGTAAACCCAACTGTAACAAGCTTGTGATCAGAAAGAATATTAGGGATAATTTCTGTATTGACAACTCTATTTTTCAAGTTAGAAGATATATAAAAACGGTCCAACCGTGCAGCAGAAATCCTCTCATTATTGACTTTCATCCATGTATATTGTTTTGTAGAAGGGTTGTGTTCTCTCCATACATCAGAAAGACTGAGTTTTTTTAAAACACCAGCTAAACAGGAGGCTGACTGTGCATGAGGTTCTTCCCCATTTCTGTCTAGAATAAAATCAAGAGTGCAATTCCAATCCCCTCCTACAACAATGAAAAAATCTTCACTTTTTTAATTATATTTTCTAATTTAGCAAAGAATAATTTTCTTTCCGCTCCAACATTAGGAGCATAAATATTTACAAACAGGAAATTGAAATTACTGATTTCAGCCTTTACTATTTAAAAACCTTCCTGGTACTACTTCACACTTTGATAAGATTTTGACATTAAGTGTAGGAGAAAAAAGAACAGCAACACCAGCACTTAAATTAGTACCATGACTGAGAACATGTTCACCCTTCCACCATAAACCCCAATTAACTTCATTACTGCAAGTACTATGAGTTTCTTGCAAAAAAGTAACACTCAAACCTTTCAAACCAATAATTTCTGAAAGTAACTCATTCTTTTTCCCGTCCCTCATCCCATTTATATTTAGAGATCCCACCGTCAAGACCACCATAAGGAAAAGAGAGAAAAAAAGAGAGAACAGATGAGACTAAGAGTTACCAGCCATAGTGATTATTTAGATTTCCCCCTCGCTTTTCCTAGCCTTTTACCTGATTTAACAGTGGTTAAGTGCTTTTTGAGACGGTATCTATTTTGTCGAGAAAGTTCATCATAGCTACTGACCTTCCTAGCCCACATAACTGAAGCAATGAACTTTTCTGTGTCTGGGAAGTAATCACTTATTTCAACACCTGCTTTACCTTTTGTTTGATCTAGAAAAGAATTGATTTGCTCAACACTATACAAATCTTTCTCAACCTCTTTAGTCATTTCAGCCCACTCATCTTTAATTCCATCATCAGTGTACTGTGATAAACACTCAGTCTCATCAGCCATATTCTCCTCTGAGCCAGTTACCTGTACAGCATCACTACTCACACCCATGTCAATAGCATCACTACTCATGTCAACAGCATCACTACTCACACCTATTTCATCAGCATCACGCAAATCATTATCCACCCCAGCACTCACAGCTTTATCGGGCAAATAACTACATCCAGGTTGCTCCACACAGCCAGCGTTATTAACATTAAAATCACTCACCTCCTGCTGTCCCTTCACTTCCTCAGTAGCTCCGTTATCCAGTTTTTCAGTTCTCTGAGGTTCTGTGATATTTACATGATGATTGCTACTGTTATCATCGGCGCGAGGTGTAGAAGCGCGCGCTTCGTCTTTATGCGGGCAAGTAAAACGCTTATGGCCCAATTCACCACACTCAAAGCATTTTAAACTTTCCGTACTCGCGTAAACCATGAAAGAACTCTCTCCGTAGGAAACACGGAAAGAAACTTCCAGCGTCCGCTCCGGAGAGCTAAGAAACATATAAACCTGTCGCCTAAAGGAAAGCACATGCTTTAAAGCTGCATCTTTACATCCTAGCGGTACCGCTTTAACGGGGCTCGCGATCTTACCGAATCTTAACAGTTCTTTAACAATGGCTTCATTGGGAATGAACGGAGGGACAATCACTTTGGTTGCTGGAGCAGATAGCGGGGTTACCGGAACGAATGTTTCTTTAACATATATTCCACTCATAGTCAACTCATTAACGAGTGCTTCGGTTTTCAAACACACAATCACCGCTTTGTTCATTCTTGAGGCCGAGACGATGTTATCGAAGCCTATCTTATCACCGATGATCAGCAGCAGATCCTCCACAGTCACCCCGGGCTCAGGTACACACCTGCAGCCATTACGGAGTGACAGATTGGACGTGCCCGGCGCGTGAGTAGTCACCATTCCAGCGACTACAACCCACGCACGCACACACACGTAAAACCTCTTTACCTCCTTACCTCCCTACACGGATTAAAAAAAAAACCTAATCTAGCACGGGAAAAAAATAAATTGATAAAATCCAGTGAAAGGAAAATCACAACGCGCCCTCAGCAACAATGCTCTCAGGCCCTCCACAAACTCCCAGCATGCACCAGAGAGAGAGAGAGAGAGAGAGAGAGAGAGAGAGAGAGAGAGAGAGAGAGAGAGAGAGAGAGAGAGAGAGAGAGAGAGAGAGAGAGAAAAAAAATGTTTTCTAACATGTTTGTTTACTTGTTCTTAATAGTACTGAGACTGCTCTCATTAGAGTTACTAATGATTTGCTCTTATCATCAGATCGTGGTTGTATCTCTCTATTAGTGTTACTGGATCTTAGTGCTGCATTTGACACTATTGATCACAATATTCTTTTAAATAGACTCGAAAACTATGTTGGCATTAGCGGAATTGCATTGGCATGGTTCAAATCATACTTATCTGACCGTTATCAGTTTGTAGTAGTAAACGATGAGATGTCATGTCAATCACAAGTTAAATATGGAGTAACGCAAGGCTCAGTACTAGGACAGTTAAATTAACAGAATGTATAGCTGATATAAAAAAAACTGGATGACCAGTAATTTCCTACTACTAAATTCAGAAAACAGAGATTCTAATTTTTGGACCGAAAACTACTTCACGCAATAACCTAGAATACTGTCTAACACTTGATGGCTGCTCTGTTAAGTCTTCATCGTCAGTTAGGAACCTGGGTGTGCTCTTTGATACCAATCTTTCATTTGAAGGCCATGTTACTAGCATCTGCAAAACCGCATTCTTCCATCTTAAAAATATATCTAAACTACGACATATGCTCTCAATGAAAAATGCAGAACAGTAAGTTCATGCGTTCATGACCTCAAGGCTAGATTACTGTAACGCTCTACTGGGTGGTTGTTCCTCCCGCTTGATAAATAAACTACAGCTTGTACAAAATGCAGCAGCTAGAGTTCTTACTAGAACTAGGAAGTATGACCATATTAGCCCAGTTCTGTCATTACTGCATTGGCTTCCTGTTAAACATCGTATAGATTTTAAAATCTTGCTAATTACTTACAAAGCACTAAATGGTTTAGCTCCCCAGTACCTGAGCGAGCTCTTAAATCATTATAATCCTTCACGTTTATTGCGATCTCAGAATTTAGGCCAGCTGATAATACCTAGAATATCAAAATCAACCGCAGGCGGTAGATCCTTCCAGAGTTTGGGTGCCAAATAGGAGAACAATCTTCCTAGCATTGTTCGGGATGCAGACACACTCTGTCAGTTTAAATCTAGACTAAAAACACATCTCTTTAACCTGGCATACACATAACACATTATCAATTTATATTTTCAAATCCGTTAAAGGATTATTAGGCTGCATAAATGAGATCAGCTGGAACCAGGAACACTTCCTATAACACCAGATGTACTTGTTACATCAGAAAAACAATGGCATCTACGCTAATACTAGTCTTTCTATTTATCCCGAGGTTTACCGTAGTCAACCGGATCCGGGCCGTATCCAGCTGAGACCAAGGACCTGCGCCTTGACACGACCACAACGCAGCCCTGAAGTATCAGCAGAGATTGAGTCGACTAGATTATCCATTGTGAAGGCATCAACACGACAGCCAGTGCCACAGTTCCTCAACAAACCGACCATACCGGCGTGATAAATACGATCCTCAATTGGACACGACCACAATGCAGCCCTGAAGTATCAGCAGAGATCGAGTCGACTTGATCATCCATTGTGAAGGCCTCATCGACACGACAGCCAGTAGCACAGTTCCTCAACAAACCGTCCATACCGGCGTGATGAATACGATCCTCAACTGGATGGAACTGAAATAAATACTTTGATTGTTGTGATCCTATCAGACTTATGATAGCAACCTGATTTGTAACAAAGCACTGTTCGCCAGAGGAGAACTGGCCCCCCGACTAAGCCTGGTTTCTCCCAAGGTTTTTTTTCTTCCATTTTAACACCTATTTGCCACTTTTTTGCCACCTGATGTCACCAGTTGGAGTTTGGGTTCCTTGCCGCTGTTGCCTTCGGCTTGCTTCGTTGGGGACACTTGACATTTGACTTGACATTTGATATTCAACAGTTTTCTTGACATTTATTCAACAGTGCTTTGATCTGCCTGCATTGACACCATTCTTGAAGAGCTGCTGTGCAACAAAAATTATGTACCAGTTATCAATTTAAAGCTGCTTTGACACAATCTGCATTGTAAAAAGCACTATATAAATAAAGGTGACTTGACTTGTTCTCAGAAAATGTTTACAGAGATGTTCAACAGTTAAGGTTGCCCCTGAGGAGGGGAGATGTAGATGTTCCAAAAAAGGGCCGGTAGAAGTTGCGTGCATGCGCCAAGGAGTTCAGTAAAAGTCCAGTACTCCTGAGCATGTGGCTATATTTAACAGCATGACTCATGTTTCTCATGCAGTGCCATGTAAGGGCTTGAAGGTCACATGCAGTCAACAGAGGTTTCCTGCCTTGCCCTACACAGAGATTTCTCTGGATTCCCTGGATCTTTTCACAATATTGCGTATAGATAGTAAAGACCTAAATTCCATGCAATCTTGCATTGAGAAATGTGATTTTTGAATTGTTTGACAATTTTCTCATGAAATTTGGAGCCATTACCCATATTTGCTTGCAAAGACAGAGCCTTTGTTGTATGTTCCTATTATACCCAATTACACTACTCTCACCTAATACCAATTCACCTGCTAATTGTATACTTTTCAAAACAATTTAACTTGTATATTCTATAATTTTTTCACTTTTATTTTACCGCTGTCCCAACTTTTTTTTGGAGTGTGTTGCAGCCATCAAAAGTTGTTTATATTTACAAAATACAATTAATTTGGCTGAAAACATTTTTTTAAAAATTCTTTGCACTTTTGTCAAATAAACAAAGGTTCAAGAGAATGAACAAATCATAGATTCTTGATTTTATTGTGTTTTACAAAATGTCTCAACTTTTCTGGAATACTTTTAAGTCATCCTTCGGCCCCCTGATTGAGAACCACTTGTGTAAAGGAATGTTGTTCCACATTGTCAGTACTTACACTTTGCGATCATTCAGAAGCATGCCATTCATTGTCTCAATGGCTCTGTTGGCAGCTTCTTGTGTCTCAAAGTGCACAAACCCATAACCCTTTGAGCCGTTCTCATCACAAACTACCTAGAATGAAAAATACTGTCAAGGCCCGTTCACAACTTTATAGTTATCGTTCTTATTGTGAATGAGCCTTTACTGTGGGGAAAATTTGGTGCATTATTGCAATAGTTATTTCTTTTGTTTCAGATAAAAATTAACAAAAAAATACAATTAATAAAATAAATAAATAAAAAAAAGTGATGAAAAAGGATGTACCTTACATGACAAGATGTTACCAAAAGCAGAAAAGGTGTCATAGAGAGCCTTGTTATCAATGGACTCATCCATGTTCTTGATGAAGATGTTTCCCACACCAGACTTTCTCAGACCTGGATCTCGCTGTGACCACATGATCCTGATTGGACGACCCTTGATGACTTCATAGTTCATTGTGTCAAGGGCACATTCCGCTTAAATATAGAAAAAAAAAAAGAAAAGAGAAAAGTGAGATTCACTATTTATAGAAGTACTCTAATCACTTAAATGTAGTAATTAGTCTAGGTAATTAATTATTATTAAAAAGTATACTTGTAAGAAGAGTGAGAGTGTCTTCACCATCAGCAGGCTGCTGGAAGTTGATGTACGCATATCCAAGGGATCTCCGTGTAATTACATCACGGCACACGCGGATGGACATGATCTGACCAGCAGGAGAAAACTTCTGGTACAGCATGGCCTCAGTGACATCAGGATGAAGGTCACCAACGTACAGAGAGGCTAATGGGTATGCTGGTCCACTGCTATTCATCCTTTAGAAGCACTCCACAAAAAAAAAAAAAAAAAAAGAGTAGTTTATTATCAGGAAAACTTGACTTTAAAGTGATTTTTTACACTATCATTGCCCTATTGGCTGACAAATTTTAACATTGTGTAGCTGATGGTTTTCTTGCGAGTTTGTCTGTGGCTTGTTACTGTATCTAAAAGCTGAGAAATGACAAAGGGGGTTTCAAAATGCAGATCTCATTTTAAAATAACCCTAATCAAACTATTAAGTGTTATTATTAGCTCCATTCTCCACTTCTCAAAATGTGAGACAACAAACATAATAAAAAAATAAATAAATAAATAATAATAATAATAATAATAATAAAAAAATCATAGATTTAACACTTTTGTTCCTATAGTGTGTGTGGAGTGCCACTATGTGACCAAGACTATGGAATTCCAATGCTTCCAGCATAATAAATAAATAAATAAATAGTTAAAAAAAAAAAAATGAATAAATTAGTATTTAAACTTATTTCCTTATGTATAATTGTATTTTTTCCACATTAATTTATTCTCACTTATTTATTTCCACATTTATTTATATATGTACTTATATCTACATTTATTTCCACATTCATTTATTTCTACATTTCTTTGTCCGTATAATGAGGGGGGTGTTTTTACCTCAGGCACAGCAATCGAGCTCAGAGTACTGGTGTAAGCAAGGGCAAAGCTTTGAGGCCACAGTGGTACCTTGTGGTGTGACCAAAACGAAAGCCAAGAGGTGTGCGGATATGCTTTTGCAAGTCACACAGGGAATTAATGACAAACTGTGCTCACACAGTCAGTCCAAAGCCGATTATTTGTGTATCCAATTGAAATCGGATTATAAAAATTATTGACTGTCCACAATGTGTATTGCAACTGTTCAGATCTGATGTGTGTCCCATGCACTGATCATTTATATACACTGAACAAAATTATAAACAACACTTTTGTTTTTACCCCCATTTTTCATGAGCTGAACTCAAAGATCTAACACTTTTTCTATGTACACAAAAGGCCTATTTCTCTCAAATATTGTTCACAAATCTGTCTAAATCTGTGTTAGCGAGCACTTCTCCTTTGCTGAGATAATCCATCCACCTCACAGGTGTGGCAAATCAAGATGCTGATTAGACAGCATAATTATTGCACAGGTGTGCCTTAGGCTGGCCACAATAAAAGGTCACTCTAAAATGTGCAGTTTTACTGTATTGGGGGGTTCCGGGGGGTCCGAAAACCAGTCAGTATCTGGTGTGACCATTTGCCTCACGCAGTGCAACATCTCCTTCACACGAATGGCACAACAATGGGCCTCAGGATCTCGTCATTCAAAATGCCATCAATAAAATGCACCTGTGTTCGTTGTCCATAGCATACGCCTGCCCATACCATAACCCCACCGCCACCATGGGCCACTCAATCCACAATGTTGACATCAGCAAACCGCTCACCCACACAACGCCATACACACTGTCTGCCATCTGCCCTGTACAGTGAAAACCGGGATTCATCCGTGAAGAGAACACCAAAGTGCCAGACACCATCGAATGTGAGCATTTGCCCACTCAAGTCAGTTTCGACGACGAACTGCAGTCAGGTCAAGACCTCTGAGGACGATGAGCATGCAGATGAGCTTCCCTGAGACGGTTTCTGACTGTTTGTGCAGAAATTCTTTGGTTCTGCAAAAATTTTTGCAGCAGCTGTCCGTGTGGCTGGTCTCAGACGATCTTGGAGGTGAAGATGCTGGATGTGGAGGTCCTGGGCTGGTGTGGTTGCCAAATTCTCTGAAACGCCTTTGGAGACGGCTTATGGTAGAGAAATGAACATTTAATTCACAGTTCTGGTGGACATTCCTGCAGTCAGCATACCAATTGTACGCTCCCTCAAAACTTGCAACATCTGTGGCATTATGCTATGTGATAAAACTGCACATTTTAGAGTGAAATAGGCCTTATTTGAAAGAAAAAGGCCTTTTGTGTACACAGAGAAAGTCTTACATCTTTTGAGTTCAGATCATGAAAAATGGGGCAAAAACAAAAGTGTTGCCTTTATAATTTTGTTCAGTATAGATCAGTGGTCCCATGCCACCCTTTTGTTTTCCAGAATATATGCATTGGTTTCTATGGCAATGACATTGCATTGGTAGGTATATGCCAACAACAACAACAACATGGAGGGGTTTGCAATACATATGTTGTGGTCTTACAACAGTACTGTGTAGCCATCGTGCTGGACTACTGTGTGGCTTTATTCTGTGCTGTTATCTCCGCCAGTTTCAAAACATGTCTGTTATATTCTGCTCGTCCAGAACTTTCCAATACTACAATCTTGTTTCTACAGTGACTTTCAGCACTAATATTATATTATATTATATTATATTATATTATATTATATTATATTATATATTATATTATATTATATTATATTATATATAAAACAAAGACTATAGAACAACAAGACGAAGCACTCGTATTGTTTTGAATGGGAGAAAGTTCAACGTGCAATATGGCAAAATAAGTCATGCCTTCTAAATAAGAGCCAATCGCTGATTGGTAAAGTCATTGCGTGCGTCACTGCTGCGGCCGTTAGAAGCTCCGGTTCCTATAGAAACAATCAGATGCGCTCCTCCGGAATGAGGCACAAGAGACACACATTTAGGACTGTGCATGCGCATAGCTTGATCAAGCCTGAAAAATACAGTTTTTGTGTCATGATTTAAGCGTTTAGAAACAAAATTTATGAGACCGTTGTCAGATTTCATTGGTGGTTTCAAATATGAAATTTAATGGAAAGCTTGGCAAACAGCTTTGGAGATTTTGATGTTTCCCCATTCAAATTGATAGGAGCTGCACTTGAATGCCCGAGAGGCGTTTCAAAGATGGCCGCCGAGTGAAATGACTTGTCTTAAAGGGACTCAAAGACTGACGTTTACACTTTACATGGCATGAGAAAGTCACATAAGAGCTTGCGTTTATCATCAATGAGACTCGCACAGCAGATTTCACTTAAGTCTACCAAACAGTTCATATTGATCAATGCGCTTAAAACGTAACTGCCAATTCAGGGGCCAGTTGCATAAACATTATGTTAAGACAGTGTCTTAAGATCTAGTATGACCCACTAGCAGTTAGTTAAAGGGCATTCAATCTTACTTTTCGGTATCACATTAGGCAAATCTAAGCTTTTAGGGAAATAACTTATACTTATACTAATAACAGTCTAAAAGAAAAAGCATTGATGACTAACTGATAAGACTAGTCTTTATCATCTTTATCTTTATCAAGACTAGTCTTCACGGCTGCTTCATGTTAATGACAAATCAGAAATTATTTTATGTAAACAATAAACAGCATTTGGATTTTATGCAATCTAAAACAACATTGAGGAAAATATACTCACAGTTGCTTATTTTAGTCTTTTAGTGGTTTATGCAACTGGCCCCAGTTTACATTCACGTTTCCTGATTTTGCATGCACAACGTGAGTTTGATTGCTTAAAATATAAATCCATGTAGGTTCGTGTGTACCTTCTTTGCATATAGAGCCTATTTCTTGCAAGTATAGGCTACATCTTGAATGGAGAGCAACACTGCACTTCTTGGGTCGGACTGTGCTACCAACACTATATTTGCATTGTTTTAAGGGTAGGTTTAGGGTAGGGGTTGGTATGGATGTTAATAAAGCCTCAAACCACATGAATTTGATGCTGGTAGCACAATCTGATAGATAGCACAAATCGTCAGAAATCGGCGTGATCCCTTTATTGCTTTCTGATTTTATCAGGAACTTAAAATACAACAAATATGTGCTGGTCACATGCATGATTTAATATCCAGATGGCACACATACGACGTCTATTTGATGTGCGTGTTTTCAACCGACTTCCTAAATATAGCCTAATACATTTAAAAGGCAGTGTCGTTATAATAAAGGGAGTTTATTCATTTCTCAGACATGCCTACATCTTTCTGCAAAATGCTTATTGTTAAAGTATAGGCTATATAATAGGAGTTTGATCTCTCTTTGGAAAACATGAATGGTTGGTTGGTCTTCACGGCTGCTTCATGTTAATGACAAATCAGA
Source organism: Chanodichthys erythropterus (assembly GCF_024489055.1). Taxonomy (NCBI): domain Eukaryota; kingdom Metazoa; phylum Chordata; class Actinopteri; order Cypriniformes; family Xenocyprididae; genus Chanodichthys; species Chanodichthys erythropterus. The sequence continues at coordinate 1,738,633 of NC_090229.1, forward strand.
AATGATTTTATGTAACCAATAAACAGCATTTGGATTTTATGCAATCTAAAACAACATTGAGGAAATTACTCACGGTTGCTTATTTTAGAATATTAATTTTATTCTCACCAGAGTCCCTAATGTGAACACGGGAAATCTCTCGCAGTCAAACGTAGCTTTAGAGTAAACACATAAGGCGGAAGACAGGACGGGGGAATTGAAAAATTGAAAAAAGGAGAATTGGGCCCCAAATCGGCCCGATTATCATGAAGTGTGTGGATGCCTAAAAGTAGGTAATACATCTCTTCGGGAATGGCCATTCTACGAGGCAGATGGCGAAAGGTACATGCAATTAATCACCACGTGATACACAGAGGAGCATGCTTGCTCTGCTAGCTACTTGTTTGTGATCTGCTCTGCGGAACGAATTGGGCATATTGATGCTTACTTTTGAATGGACTTCGCCCACTCTGCAGTGTGCTTTTATTTACTGCGCACTACTGCCTCATTGTGCGCAATCACTGCTTATTTTAATGAATTATTTTAAAATTCAATCAAACGCGAAATGGATCCTTAAAAGAAAATAACAGGCTATGCTGCTTAATTTCACATTTTTTGTTCAATTTCACATCCATTTGAGATATTGCATAGGCTATATTGTATACGTGAAGGCTACTATATGCGAATCTTTAAAATTGGACACTCGCCAGCCATCTTTGGGCAAAAACATCATAAACGTTTTATATTGACATTTTTTAAAACAAGAAACCCTCTGTAGAAACAATGTTAGTTATAGTTACCTGGCGTAATGTGGAGCAAATAAGCATATCCTTCAGTGTAAGCTGCAAGAAGGCTCCACCCCGTTGTGACTGTTTTAGTGTCAGTTTAATTATTTCTGAGGAACACCTGTCGGGCTTCACTGTGTACCAATTATCTCATCTGTTGAGAACTTTTTTCTGTCTTATTCCGCGTGAAAAAAATAGTTCTTGTGAGAGCTCACTGTGCAATGATTATTTGTATTACTTCTTAAGTATGACAAATTGGATAAAATACAATGATGTTGTTATTGTTGTTGGGGCTGTAGTAGCATTCAGTATCCATCTTTAGCCTATATTGGGAACTGGATGTGGATAATATCTTCATTCTGGACCTGTAGTAGCCTACTAGAGTGCCACACTCTTCAAGTGTGTGCAAGACATCTTTAATTTTCAGTAACATTTGAATAAGTATTAATATGTAGGCTAGCCTATACTTCATCTTTATTGTAGGCTATCTTTTGGTTTATATTCTTAGCTTCAGTTCTTCAATAAATGATACATTGAAATAAACACAATATCAAGCTCAGAGATTAGTTTGCCTCATTTTTGACTTCTGGAAAAAAAAGAACTTGAGACTGCAAACAATGTGGAAAAAATAATAAACAATCCGACACTTATTGATTGAGAACAAATAAAAATATAGCATAGGCTAATTCTAATGAAGAATAAAACACATAAAGCAGCCTGATTCAATATTCATCACTAGTTTTAACAATTCAGATACAGAGCATCAAGTCTAGTCATCTTCACAATACACATTGTCTCAAAGCAGCTTCACAGTGACAATAGGAAAATTATTATCGAGCTAAAGTTGGTTTTTGATTGAATCACTTCTGTTGTAAAAATAGTTAATAATTACTTTAGGGGCCACTTAAATGACACCTTTCCTACTGAAAAACTGAATACCTTTAATGCATTCTTGCCGCTCATTTACATGTTTAGTCTATAGGTTTGCATTTTTGATCTATGCGAACTGGAATAATTTGATAAAGTTTTATCTATACATAGGGAAAGGAAAGGGAAGGGAAGGAGGCTTTTGCAGGCCTTTGCAGGGCTGCGTTATCGTCATGTCTAGATGCAGGTCCTTCATCTCATCTGGATACGGCCTGGATCTGGCAGGCTGTGGCAAACCTCGGGATAAACAGAGAGAGACTAATATTAGCATAGATGCCATTCTTCTGATGTAGCGGGTACGGTACATCAGGTGTTATAGGGAGTGTTCTCATTCTGGCTGACCTAATATATGCAGCCTAACAATTTACATGAATTGAATTATAGAAGTAGATAGTGTGTTACGTATATGCAAGTTTAAACAGATGTGTTTTTAGTCTAGATTTAAACTGACAGAGTGTGTCTGCTTCCCAAACAGCGATAGGAAGACTGTTCCAAAGTTTATCAACTGGCCTGAATTCTGAGATTGCAAGAGACGTGAAGGACTATAATGCATTAAGAGCTTGCTCAGGTACTGGGAAGCTAAACCATTTAATGCTTTGTAGGTAAGTAGTAAGATTTTAAAATCTATATGATGTTTAATAGGGAGCCAATGCAGTGTTGACAGAACCGGGCTAATACTTCCTGGTTCTATTAAGAACTCTAGCTGCTGCATTTTGGACCAGCTGTAGTTTGTTTAACAGGCCAGCGGAACAACCACCCAGTAGAGTGTTACAGTAATCTAGCCTTGAGGTCATGAACACATGAACTAACTGTTCCGCATTTGTCATTGAGAGCATATGTCGTAGTTTAGATATACTTTTAAGATGGAAGAATGCGATTTTGCAGATGCTAGAAACATGGCTCTCAAATGAAAGATTGGTATCAAAGAGCACACCCAGGTTCCTAACTGACGATGAAGACTAAACAGAGCAGTCATCAAGTGTTAGACAGTATTCTAGGTTATGTGAAGAAGTTTTTGGTCCAAAAATTAGAATCTCTGTGTTTTTTCTGAATTTAGTAGTAAGAAATTGCTGGTCATCAAATTTTTTATATCAGTTATACATTCTGTTAATTTTGTGAATTGGTAAGTATCGTCAGGGCTTGAAGAAATATAGAGCTGAGTATCATCAGCATAACAGTGAAAACTAACGCCATGCTTCCTAATGATATCTCCCAAGGGCAGCATGTACAGAGTGAAAAGCAACGGTTCTAGTACTGAGCCTTGCTGTACTCCATATTGAACTTGTGATCGATATGACATCTCTTCGTTTACTACTACAAACTGATAACGTTCAGATAAGTACGATTTGAACTATGCCAATGCAATTCCACTAATGCCAACATAATTTTCAAGTCTATTCAAAAGAATATTGTGGTCGACAATGTCAAAAGCAGCACTAAGATCTAGTAACACTAATAGAGAGATACAACCATAATCGGATGATAAGAGCAAATCATTAGTAACTCTAATGAGAGCCATCTCAGTACTATGGTACGGTCTAAATCCTGACTGGAAATCCTCACAGATACCATTTCTTTTTTAAGAAGGAACGTAGTTGCGATGATACTGCCGTTTCTAGTATTTTTGACAGAAAAGGTAGATACGAGATTGGCCTGTAATTGACTAATTCTCTCGAATCAAGTTGTGCTTTTTTTAATAAGAGGTTTAATAATAGCCAGCTTAAAAGTTTTCGGTACGTATCCTAGTGATAAAGATGAATGAACAATATTAAGAAGAGGATCTATGACCTCTGGAAGCATCTCTTTCAATAGCTTAGTCGGTATAGGGTCTAACATACATGTTGATTTTGATGATTTAACAAGTTTAGACAATTCTTCATGTCCTAAAGCAACAAATGAATGGAATTTTTCCTCAGGGACACTACAGTGCACTGTCTGACGCGATACTGTAGTAGACGGTTGCATGGTTATAATTTTCTCTCTAATATTATCAATTTTGCAAGTAAAAGAGTTCAAAAAGTCATTACTGCTGTGCTGTTTGGAAACATCAGTAGTTGAAGCTCTATTTCTCGTTAATTTAGCCACTGTATCAAATAAATACCTAGGGTTGTGTTTATTTTCTTCTAAAAGATTTGAGAAATAAGCAGATCTAGCAGTTTTTAAGGCCTTTCTGTACTCAATCTTTCTCTCTCTCCACGAAATGTGAAAAACTTCTAGTTTTGTTTTCTTCCAGCTGGGCTCCATTTTTCTGGCAGCTTTCTTAAGGGCCTGAGTGTGCTCATTGTACCATGGCATTGGTTTAGTTTCCTTAATCTTTTTTAAGTGCAGCGGAGCAACTGAGTCTAATGTGCTGGAAAAGACATAGTCAGTAGTTTCTGTTGCAACATCAAGGTCTTCTAAGCTATCTGGTATGCTAAGGCGATGAAACTGATCAGAAAGATTATTTATAAAGCAATCTTTAGTGGCAGAAGTGATGGTTCTACCATATTTATGGCAGGGTGGCAGTTTTGCAGCCTTGGCTAAATGCAGTATACACAAGACTAAATAATGATCTGAGATGTTATCGGTCTGCTGCAGAATTTCAACGGCATCAATATCGATTCCATGTGACAATATTAGATCTAAAGTATGATTACAACAACGAGGGGGTCCTGACACGTGTTGTCTAACTCCAATAGAGTTAAGAATGTCTTTAAATGCCAATCCCAATGCATCTTTTTCGTTATCTACATGTATATTAAAATCACCAACAATTAGGACTTTATCTGCAGCCAGTACTAACTCTGATAGAAAATCAGCAAATTCTTTGATAAAGTCTGTATGGTGCCCTGGTGGCCTGTATACAGTAGCCAGCACAAATGTTAACTGACATAACATTACATAAAGCACCATCACTTCGAAGGAATTATATTTGAAAGACTTTTGAGTATTACTGAAGATATTACTATAAATTACAGCAACACCTCCCCCTTTGCCTTTCTGATGAGGATTGTATCAATAATCATAACCTTGAGGGCTAGACTCATTTAAAGTAATGTATTTAGCCAGGTTTCTGTCAAACACAGAAAATCTAGATTATTGTCTGTGATAATATAATTTACAATAAGTGCTTTTGAAGAAAGGGATCTAATATTCAGCAACCCAAGCTTTATCATTTGTTCATCAGTACACAGCAAAATTACAAGTGTTAAACGTGCCGTAGAATGTCTTTTTAAAAGATGTAATATAAGTCTAAGGTGTCCCCTGAATGTGTCTCAGCTCAAAATACCCCATAGATTTTTTTTAATTAATTTTTTTAACGGCCTATTTTGGGGCATCATTAAATATGAGCCGATTTAGGCTGCGGCCCCTTTAAATGCTCACGCTTCCCGCCCACGGAGCTCGCGCTTGCCTTAAACAGTGCATAAACAAAGTTCACACAGCTAATATAACCCTCAAAATGGATCTTTACAAAGTGTTCGTCATGCAACATGTCTAATCGCGTAAGTAATGGTATTCATTTGGATGTTTACATTTGATTCTGAATGAGTTTGATGGTGCTCCGTGGTTGTGTTTATGCATTATACAGACTGCAAGTGTTTAAAAATGAAAATAGCGACGGCTCTTGTCTCCGTGAATACAGTAAGAAACAATGGTAACTTTAGCCACATTTAACAGTACATTAGCAACATGCTAACGAAACATTTAGAAAGACAATTTACAAATATCACTAAATATATCATGTTATCATGGATCATGTCAGTTATTATTGCTCCATCTGCCATTTTTCGCTGTTGTCCTTGCTTGCTTACCTAGTCTGATGATTCAGCTGTGCACATCCAGACGTTTTGCCCTTGTGTAATGCCTCGATAATGGGCTGGCATATACAAATATTGGGGGCGTACACCCCAACTGTTACGTAACAGTCGGTGTTATGTTGAGATTCGCCTGTTCTTCGGAGGTCTTTTAAACAAATGAGATTTATATAAGAAGGAGGAAACAATGGTGTTTGAGACTCACTGTATGTCATTTCCATGTACTGAACTCTTGTTATTCTTCTGTTACCTCACCTTATGAAGATTTAAAATGAGGTCATCACTCTGGAAATGAAAGAAATAATGTCTAAAATCAGTGGCCTAATAAAGATTTTTGCAACCTTTTGTTATTTTCTGCCATGCGTTGTTTTGACCATGTGTGACTTGTGTACCATATACAATGATGATCAGTGATATAAATGGAAAATTTATTTTGATACACAAACATTAATTATTTGACATATATTAAGGTTGATCAGGAAACTTTTTCCCAGTTATATCAATGGTAAAAAAGTGTCCCAGTCAACCTGAATTCACTGGTCATTAATGTTCATAAACATTCATGTTCTTTATGGGGTTTTAATTAGGGGCACATGAAATTTAGAAATTTAAATTTTGAAAGAATTTTTTTTTTTTAAGCTATGTCAAAACATATATCACAAATCCTGGAATAAAGATGGCAATAGGGCCTTGATTTGCTTTTTATTAATAGATGCTTTGTATAATGTGTGATGGAGTGAACATATGATATTATGTGAGACATTTAATGACATTTTGTTTTTGTACAAAAAGATGGGCCATGGACTTGCCAACAACAAACTTTAGCTACTGTAGCAGTCCCTTAATATATGAAAATATGACACATAAGAAAGCTATTCTCAGATCAAAAAATTACATTTTTAGTCAATGATTTTGACATTTTTACCACTCTTTGAATTTTAATGACTTTTTTATTTACTTAAAACTATTTTTATAACAACAAAACATTATCTTTTTACAGACAGTGGCCCCCAAATAATTTGCACAAATGCATTTGCATCAAAATACTATTTGAATGTCTGGAATCACTGTAGTTTTTTTAAGAAATTAATTTCACAAGGATGAAGTTTATTCAACAAGGATTAATTAAATAGATTTTTTTTTTTTTTAAAAGGAAAAAAAGACATTTCTAATGTTACAAAAGATTTCAATACTGTTCTTCAAAATTGCTGTTCTGTGAATCAACAGGCACTGTATCAGGGTTTCCTTGTTTTCAGCACTGATAATATTAGCTAAGGATGTTTCTTGAGCAGCAAAGCAGCATATCAGAATGATTTCTGAAGGATCACGTGACACTGAAGACTGGAGGAACAGGAATAAACAGCCATTTGAAATATATTAAAATGGAAAACAAATTGCAATATTACCGTTTTGCCTATTTTTGATCAAATAAATGCAACCTTGGTGAGCTTAAACATAAAGAATTTTATTAATCCTTTTGAAAAGCAATAGGCCTACATCATATCAAAATGAACAAGAATTTAAGAACAATACCAGAATAGATATAAACATTTATACAGGTTTATTTCAGTTGTTACAGGCAGTGATATATTTAATGATAACAACCAATAAAATACAGAGTTTTAAAACATCTCAAAGGAAGAGCACAACTAGCTGAACTTATAGACGATAGCTGAAGGTTGTTACACGAAGTATCTGTCATTGTTACAAACCAATGCACAAATCGTGCATACTAATGAAAACATTATAAACTGTTACATCTTACCTATATGAAAACAACTGTAGTTTAGGCATAAGTCAGCCGCAATGCTGAGAATATAATTACCTTTATGGAATAATCCACTAATGTCTTGAGATACAATGTGAACTAATATAGCTGCGAGCAGCGATGGCGGGCCCAAGCCCGGTGGCACCGCCACCCCGGTGGCTTCAGGGCAACTGTGCACGGCGGGCAATAGGCATTTAAAATGGTAAAACATCAAAGGTCTATGTCAAATTCACTCCACATTTACTGCACTACAAGGTGCCGCTATAGAGCCCCTCCTCCCTGCCCATTTTCAAAGGTTTACATGTGCCAAGTTTTAACATTATTCTGATGAATTTTGAAGCAAATCAGGTAAAAATAAGAGGGTGATCTCAATGTATGCTGAAAGTGACACATTTTCTGCTTCCAGTTGGTGGCGCTATGACTTTGAATCATAATAGTCACATCCATGTGATCAGCCTTGTACAACGAAGACTAAGCCAAAGTGTCATCAAAATCACTTAATGTATGCAGAAGTTATAACACTTTGTTTCCCTTTTCTTGCCATAAATTTGTTGCCTCGCCACGGCCAAACCGTTTGAGATATCCAAAATCCGTTTGCAATTAAACAACTTCAATGTGTTAGCAACAAGTTAAAAAAAGCTTGGTGTAAATTGGATAAACCCTGTAGGAGTAGTAGTATTAAATTCATAGCCTGTTTTTTCAAAAAATTAACATTCAAACAAAAATAGCCGACTTCCTGTTGGTCGGAGCTAATGAATGTAAATTAGAAAATTGTCCAGCTTGATGAGAACAATATGTGTACCGAGTTTGGTGACTGTAGGAAAAACTAACCCCCCCACTTTTGTCAAAAGGTGGCGCTACTGAGCCCCTCCACCACGCCCATTTCTATGGCTTTGTCCATGTCTACTGGTTGACAATATTGATGTGTGTGTCGAGTTTCATGCAATTTGAAGCATGTTAAGAACCTCAAAAACACTCAAGAATATTATTACAGTTTGACCTGTTGCCATGGCAACAATATTTCAAATATCAAAAATCCTGTCATAGGTCTACATCTGCTGTGTATTGACATTACACTGATGAAGTTTGAAGCAAATCAGGTAAAAATAAGAGGGTGATCTCAAAGCATTTTAAAAGTGATACACTTCTTGCTGCCATTTGGTGGCGCTATAACTTTGACTCACAATAGTTACATCCATGTGATCAGACTACTACAACCAACACACTCCTGAAGTTTCATAAACATCAATCAATGTATGCAGAAGTTATAACACATTTCCTGTTTCCCTTTTCTCGCCATAAATTCGTTGCCTCGCCACGGCCAAACCGTTTGAGATATCCAAAATCCGTTTGCAATTAAACAAATTCAATTTGTTCGCAACAAGTTAAAAAAGCTTGGTGTAAATTGGATAAACCCTGTAGGAGTAGTAGTATAAAATTCATAGCCTGTTTTTTCAAAAAATTAACATTCAAACCAAAATAGCTGACTTCCTGTTGGTCGGAGCTAATGAATGTAAATTAGAAAATTGTCCGGCTTGATGAGAATAATATGTGTACCGAGTTTGGTGACTGTAGGAAAAACTAACCCCCACTTTTGTCAAAAGGTGGCGCTACTGAGCCCCTCCACCACGCCCATTTCTATGGCTTTGTCCATGTGTACTGGTTGACAATATTGATGTGTGTGTCGAGTTTCATGCAATTTGAAGCATGTTAAGAGCCTCAAAAACACTCAAGAATATTATTACAGTTTGACCTGTTGCCATGGCAACAATATTTCAAATATCAAAAATCCTGTCATAGGTCTACATCTGCTGTGTATTGACATTACACTGATGAAGTTTGAAGCAAATCAGGTAAAAATAAGAGGGTGATCTCAAAGCATTTTAAAAGTGATACACTTCTTGCTGCCATTTGGTGGCGCTATAACTTTGACTCACAATAGTTACATCCATGTGATCAGACTACTACAACCAACACACTCCTGAAGTTTCATAAACATCAATCAATGTATGCAGAAGTTATAACACATTTCCTGTTTCCCTTTTCTCGCCATAAATTCGTTGCCTCGCCACGGCCAAACCGTTTGAGATATCCAAAATCCGTTTGCAATTAAACAACTTCAATGTGTTCGCAACAAGTTAAAAAAAGCTTGGTGTAAAATGGATAAACCCTGTAGGAGTAGTAGTATAAAATTCATAGCCTGTTTTTTCAAAAAATTAACATTCAAACCAAAATAGCTGACTTCCTGTTGGTCGGAGCTAATGAATGTAAATTAGAAAATTGTCCGGCTTGATGAGAATAATATGTGTACCGAGTTTGGTGACTGTAGGAAAAACTAACCCCCCCACTTTTGTCAAAAGGTGGCGCTACTGAGCCCCTCCACCACGCCCATTTCTATGGCTTTGTCCATGTCTACTGGTTGACAATATTGATGTGTGTGTCGAGTTTCATGCAATTTGAAGCATGTTAAGAGCCTCAAAAACACTCAAGAATATTATTACAGTTTGACCTGTTGCCATGGCAACAATATTTCAAATATCAAAAATCCTGTCATAGGTCTACATCTGCTGTGTATTGACATTACACTGATGAAGTTTGAAGCAAATCAGGTAAAAATAAGAGGGTGATCTCAAAACATTTCAAAAAGTGATACACTTCCTGCTGCCAGTTGGTGGCGCTATAACTTTGACTCACAATAGTCACATCCATGTGATCAGACTCCTATAACGAACACACTCGTGAAGTTTCATAAAGATCAATATATGTATTAAGACGTTATAACACATTTCCTGTTTCCTTTTTCTCGCCATAAATTCGTTGCCTCGCCACGGCCAAACCGTTCGAGATATCAAAAATCCCCTGGCAATTTTTAATCATCAGTGTCTTGACTTCATGCTGACCGAGTTTGGTGGCGATCGGATTAATCGTCTAGGAGGAGTATATCAAATTCCAGAGCATGCGTTTTTCAAACAACCCTTAATAGCTGACTTCCTGTTGGCGTGGCGATTAACTTAGAGCGCGAAAGTTGTTCGGCCCGATGAGGTCTATATGTGTACCGAGTTTCATACTAATACGTGCAAGCATGTTTAATATATGGACCAAATTTTCAGACTTTTTTCAAGGGGGCGCTGTCGAGCCCCCCTGCCACGCCCGGGTACCAGCCTCTCCGGCGTCCTAATGGCCGCGGATTCCAATGTGTGTGCCAATTTTCAAGAGTTTTTGAGCATGTTAAGGCCCCCAAAAAGCCCCGGAAGACGAAAAAAAAATAAATAAATAAATAAAAAATAATAATAAATATAGCTGCGAGCAGCGATGGCGGGCCCAAGCCCGGTGGCACCGCCACCCCGGTGGCTTCAGGGCAACTGTGCACAGCGGGCAATAGGCACTTAAAACGGTTAAACATCAAAGGACTATGTCAAATTCACTCCACATTTACTGCACTACAAGGTGCCGCTATAGAGCCCCTCCTCCCTGCCCATTTTCAAAGGATTACATGTGCCAAGTTTTAACATTATTCTGATGAATTTTGAAGCAAATCAGGTAAAAATAAGAGGGTGATCTCAATGTATGCTGAAAGTGACACATTTTCTGCTTCCAGTTGGTGGCGCTATGACTTTGAATCACAATAGTCAAATCCATGTGATCAGCCTTGTACAACGAAGACTAAGCCAAAGTTTCATCAAAATCAATTAATGTATGCAGAAGTTATAACACTTTGTTTCCCTTTTCTTGCCATAAATTCGTTGCCTCGCCACGGCCAAACCGTTTGAGATATCCAAAATCCGTTTGCAATTAAACAACTTCAATGTGTTAGCAACAAGTTAAAAAAAGCTTGGTGTAAATTGGATAAACCCTGTAGGAGTAGTAGTATAAAATTCATAGCCTGTTTTTAAAAAAATTAACATTCAAACCAAAATAGCTGACTTCCTGTTGGTCGGAGCTAATGAATGTAAATTAGAAAATTGTCCAGCTTGATGAGAATAATATGTGTACCGAGTTTGGTGACTGTAGGAAAAACTAACCCCCACTTTTGTCAAAAGGTGGCGCTACTGAGCCCCTCCACCACGCCCATTTCTATGGCTTTGTCCATGTCTACTGGTTGACAATATTGATGTGTGTGTCGAGTTTCATGCAATTTGAAGCATGTTAAGAGCCTCAAAAACACTCAAGAATATTATTACAGTTTGACCTGTTGCCATGGCAACAATATTTCAAATATCAAAAATCCTGTCATAGGTCTACATCTGCTGTGTATTGACATTACACTGATGAAGTTTGAAGCAAATCAGGTAAAAATAAGAGGGTGATCTCAAAGCATTTTAAAAGTGATACACTTCTTGCTGCCATTTGGTGGCGCTATAACTTTGACTCACAATAGTTACATCCATGTGATCAGACTACTACAACCAACACACTCCTGAAGTTTCATAAACATCAATCAATGTATGCAGAAGTTATAACACATTTCCTGTTTCCCTTTTCTCGCCATAAATTCGTTGCCTCGCCACGGCCAAACCGTTTGAGATATCCAAAATCCGTTTGCAATTAAACAACTTCAATGTGTTCGCAACAAGTTAAAAAAGCTTGGTGTAAATTGGATAAACCCTGTAGGAGTAGTAGTATAAAATTCATAGCCTGTTTTTTCAAAAAATTAACATTCAAACCAAAATAGCTGACTTCCTGTTGGTCGGAGCTAATGAATGTAAATTAGAAAATTGTCCGGCTTGATGAGAATAATATGTGTACCGAGTTTGGTGACTGTAGGAAAAACTAACCCCCACTTTTGTCAAAAGGTGGCGCTACTGAGCCCCTCCACCACGCCCATTTCTATGGCTTTGTCCATGTCTACTGGTTGACAATATTGATGTGTGTGTCGAGTTTCATGCAATTTGAAGCATGTTAAGAGCCTCAAAAACACTCAAGAATATTATTACAGTTTGACCTGTTGCCATGGCAACAATATTTCAAATATCAAAAATCCTGTCATAGGTCTACATCTGCTGTGTATTGACATTACACTGATGAAGTTTGAAGCAAATCAGGTAAAAATAAGAGGGTGATCTCAAAACATTTCAAAAAGTGATACACTTCCTGCTGCCAGTTGGTGGCGCTATAACTTTGACTCACAATAGTCACATCCATGTGATCAGACTCCTATAACGAACACACCCGTGAAGTTTCATAAAGATCAATATATGTATTAAGACGTTATAACACATTTCCTGTTTCCTTTTTCTCGCCATAAATTCGTTGCCTCGCCACGGCCAAACCGTTCGAGATATCAAAAATCCCCTGGCAATTTTTAATCATCAGTGTCTTGACTTCATGCTGACCGAGTTTGGTGGCGATCGGATTAATCGTCTAGGATGAGTATATCAAATTCCAGAGCATGCGTTTTTCAAACAACCCTTAATAGCTGACTTTCTGTTGGCGTGGCGATTAACTTAGAGCGCGAAAGTTGTTCGGCCCGATGAGGTCTATATGTGTACCGAGTTTCATACTAATACGTGCAAGCATGTTTAACATATGTACCAAATTTTCAGACTTTTTTCAAGGGGGCGCTGTCGAGCCCCCCTGCCACGCCCGGGTACCAGCCTCTCCGGCGTCCTAATGGCCGCGGATTCCAATGTGTGTGCCAATTTTCAAGAGTTTTTGAGCATGTTAAGGCCCCCAAAAAGCCCCGGAAGACGGAAAAAAATAAAAAAATAAAAAAATAAATATAGCTGCGAGCAGCGATGGCGGGCCCAAGCCCGGTGGCACCGCCACCCCGGTGGCTTCAGGGCAACTGTGCACAGCGGGCAATAGGCACTTAAAACGGTTAAACATCAAAGGACTATGTCAAATTCACTCCACATTTACTGCACTACAAGGTGCCGCTATAGAGCCCCTCCTCCCTGCCCATTTTCAAAGGATTACATGTGCCAAGTTTTAACATTATTCTGATGAATTTTGAAGCAAATCAGGTAAAAATAAGAGGGTGATCTCAATGTATGCTGAAAGTGACACATTTTCTGCTTCCAGTTGGTGGCGCTATGACTTTGAATCACAATAGTCAAATCCATGTGATCAGCCTTGTACAACGAAGACTAAGCCAAAGTTTCATCAAAATCAATTAATGTATGCAGAAGTTATAACACTTTGTTTCCCTTTTCTTGCCATAAATTCGTTGCCTCGCCACGGCCAAACCGTTTGAGATATCCAAAATCCGTTTGCAATTAAACAACTTCAATGTGTTAGCAACAAGTTAAAAAAAGCTTGGTGTAAATTGGATAAACCCTGTAGGAGTAGTAGTATAAAATTCATAGCCTGTTTTTTCAAAAAATTAACATTCAAACCAAAATAGCTGACTTCCTGTTGGTCGGAGCTAATGAATGTAAATTAGAAAATTGTCCGGCTTGATGAGAATAATATGTGTACCGAGTTTGGTGACTGTAGGAAAAACTAACCCCCACTTTTGTCAAAAGGTGGCGCTACTGAGCCCCTCCACCACGCCCATTTCTATGGCTTTGTCCATGTCTACTGGTTGACAATATTGATGTGTGTGTCGAGTTTCATGCAATTTGAAGCATGTTAAGAGCCTCAAAAACACTCAAGAATATTATTACAGTTTGACCTGTTGCCATGGCAACAATATTTCAAATATCAAAAATCCTGTCATAGGTCTACATCTGCTGTGTATTGACATTACACTGATGAAGTTTGAAGCAAATCAGGTAAAAATAAGAGGGTGATCTCAAAACATTTCAAAAAGTGATACACTTCCTGCTGCCAGTTGGTGGCGCTATAACTTTGACTCACAATAGTCACATCCATGTGATCAGACTCCTATAACGAACACACTCGTGAAGTTTCATAAAGATCAATATATGTATTAAGACGTTATAACACATTTCCTGTTTCCTTTTTCTCGCCATAAATTCGTTGCCTCACCACGGCCAAACCGTTCGAGATATCAAAAATCCCCTGGCAATTTTTAATCATCAGTGTCTTGACTTCATGCTGACCGAGTTTGGTGGCGATCGGATTAATCGTCTAGGAGGAGTATATCAAATTCCAGAGCATGCGTTTTTCAAACAACCCTTAATAGCTGACTTCCTGTTGGCGTGGCGATTAACTTAGAGCGCGAAAGTTGTTCGGCCCGATGAGGTCTATATGTGTACCGAGTTTCATACTAATACGTGCAAGCATGTTTAATATATGGACCAAATTTTCAGACTTTTTTCAAGGGGGCGCTGTCGAGCCCCCCTGCCACGCCCAGGTACCAGCCTCTCCGGCGTCCTAATGGCCGCGGATTCCAATGTGTGTGCCAATTTTCAAGAGTTTTTGAGCATGTTAAGGCCCCCAAAAAGCCCCGGAAGACGGAAAAAAAATAAAAAAAAAAAATAAAATATAGCTGCGAGCAGCGATGGCGGGCCCAAGCCCGGTGGCACCGCCACCCCGGTGGCTTCAGGGCAACTGTGCACAGCGGGCAATAGGCACTTAAAACGGTTAAACATCAAAGGACTATGTCAAATTCACTCCACATTTACTGCACTACAAGGTGCCGTTATAGAGCCCCTCCTCCCTGCCCATTTTCAAAGGATTACATGTGCCAAGTTTTAACATTATTCTGATGAATTTTGAAGCAAATCAGGTAAAAATAAGAGGGTGATCTCAATGTATGCTGAAAGTGACACATTTTCTGCTTCCAGTTGGTGGCGCTATGACTTTGAATCACAATAGTCAAATCCATGTGATCAGCCTTGTACAACGAAGACTAAGCCAAAGTTTCATCAAAATCAATTAATGTATGCAGAAGTTATAACACTTTGTTTCCCTTTTCTTGCCATAAATTTGTTGCCTCGCCACGGCCAAACCGTTTGAGATATCCAAAATCTGTTTGCAATTAAACAACTTCAATGTGTTAGCAACAAGTTAAAAAAAGCTTGGTGTAAATTGGATAAACCCTGTAGGAGTAGTAGTATAAAATTCATAGCCTGTTTTTTCAAAAAATTAACATTCAAACCAAAATAGCTGACTTCCTGTTGGTCGGAGCTAATGAATGTAAATTAGAAAATTGTCCGGCTTGATGAGAATAATATGTGTACCGAGTTTGGTGACTGTAGGAAAAACTAACCCCCACTTTTGTCAAAAGGTGGCGCTACTGAGCCCCTCCACCACGCCCATTTCTATGGCTTTGTCCATGTCTACTGGTTGACAATATTGATGTGTGTGTCGAGTTTCATGCAATTTGAAGCATGTTAAGAGCCTCAAAAACACTCAAGAATATTATTACAGTTTGACCTGTTGCCATGGCAACAATATTTCAAATATCAAAAATCCTGTCATAGGTCTACATCTGCTGTGTATTGACATTACACTGATGAAGTTTGAAGCAAATCAGGTAAAAATAAGAGGGTGATCTCAAAGCATTTTAAAAGTGATACACTTCTTGCTGCCATTTGGTGGCGCTATAACTTTGACTCACAATAGTTACATCCATGTGATCAGACTACTACAACCAACACACTCCTGAAGTTTCATAAACATCAATCAATGTATGCAGAAGTTATAACACATTTCCTGTTTCCCTTTTCTCGCCATAAATTCGTTGCCTCGCCACGGCCAAACCGTTTGAGATATCCAAAATCCGTTTGCAATTAAACAACTTCAATGTGTTCGCAACAAGTTAAAAAAAGCTTGGTGTAAATTGGATAAACCCTGTAGGAGTAGTAGTATAAAATTCATAGCCTGTTTTTTCAAAAAATTAACATTCAAACCAAAATAACTGACTTCCTGTTGGTCGGAGCTAATGAATGTAAATTAGAAAATTGTCCGGCTTGATGAGAATAATATGTGTACCGAGTTTGGTGACTGTAGGAAAAACTAACCCCCACTTTTGTCAAAAGGTGGCGCTACTGAGCCCCTCCACCACGCCCATTTCTATGGCTTTGTCCATGTGTACTGGTTGACAATATTGATGTGTGTGTCGAGTTTCATGCAATTTGAAGCATGTTAAGAGCCTCAAAAACACTCAAGAATATTATTACAGTTTGACCTGTTGCCATGGCAACAATATTTCAAATATCAAAAATCCTGTCATAGGTCTACATCTGCTGTGTATTGACATTACACTGATGAAGTTTGAAGCAAATCAGGTAAAAATAAGAGGGTGATCTCAAAACATTTCAAAAAGTGATACACTTCCTGCTGCCAGTTGGTGGCGCTATAACTTTGACTCACAATAGTCACATCCATGTGATCAGACTCCTATAACGAACACACTCGTGAAGTTTCATAAAGATCAATATATGTATTAAGACGTTATAACACATTTCCTGTTTCCTTTTTCTCGCCATAAATTCGTTGCCTCGCCACGGCCAAACCGTTCGAGATATCAAAAATCCCCTGGCAATTTTTAATCATCAGTGTCTTGACTTCATGCTGACCGAGTTTGGTGGCGATCGGATTAATCATCTAGGAGGAGTATATCAAATTCCAGAGCATGCGTTTTTCAAACAACCCTTAATAGCTGACTTCCTGTTGGCGTGGCGATTAACTTAGAGCGCGAAAGTTGTTCGGCCCGATGAGGTCTATATGTGTACCGAGTTTCATACTAATACGTGCAAGCATGTTTAATATATGGACCAAATTTTCAGACTTTTTTCAAGGGGGCGCTGTCGAGCCCCCCTGCCACGCCCGGGTACCAGCCTCTCCGGCGTCCTAATGGCCGCGGATTCCAATGTGTGTGCCAATTTTCAAGAGTTTTTGAGCATGTTAAGGCCCCCAAAAAGCCCCGGAAGACGGAAAAAAAATAAAAAAAATAAAAATAAAAAAAAAAATAATAATAATCCTTAGAAGAACAAGAGGGCCCTGCGCGCTTAATTCGCTTGGGCCCTAATAATCCTTAGAAGAACAAGAGGGCCCTGCGCGAATTTTCGCTTGGGCCCTAATAAAAAAAAATAATAATAATCCTTAAAAGAACAAGAGGGCCCTGCGCGAATTTTCGCTTGGGCCCTAATAATCCTTAGAAGAACAAGAGGGCCCTGCGCGAATTTTCGCTTGGGCCCTAATAATAATAATCCTTAGAAGAACAAGAGGGCCCTGCGCGAATTTTCGCTTGGGCCCTAATAATCCTTAGAAGAACAAGAGGGCCCTGCGCGCTTAATTCGCTTGGGCCCTAATAATAATCCTTAGAAGAACAAGAGGGCCCTGCGCGAATTTTCGCTTGGGCCCTAATAATCCTTAGAAGAACAAGAGGGCCCTGCGCGCTTAATTCGCTTGGGCCCTAATAATAATCCTAAAGAAAACAAAAGGGCCTTCAGCCCCTTGGGCTTTGGCCCTAATAATAATCCTTAGAAGAACAAGAGGGCCCTGCGCGCTAATTCGCTTGGGCCCTAATTAAAGCTGCAAGCAGCGATGAAAGGGCCCTCGCACCCGGGCTCACCGCCACCCGTTGGCCTTAGAAAAAAAAACAGAGAACAGTGGTCGATATTCATGTAAGCGAATGAATACAGGAGAATTATGCCATTAAGTCATTTCGAATTGCCACACTTCCTGCTGCCAACAGGTGGCGCTTTGACCATAACCAAATATTGCGATATAGATGTGTTCAGACCCGGACTGTTATCAAACACGTGAAGTTTGGAGCAGATCGGACATGATATGCCTGAGTTACAACAACTTCCTGTTTCATGGCGTTAATCGCATACATTAGCACTTAGCCAAGTGTTGCATGATTTAACATGTTTCTAGCATGTTTTGTACTTTGTGGCATATTGAAATGTGGTTCTTGGAGGGAATTACAGTGTAAAGCATGCCATTTCCTGTTGCCAGCAGGTGGCGCTATGACTAACTGAATATTGGCATATACATATGTTCAGGCCAGGACTCTTATCACACATGTGAAGTTTGGAGCAGATCAGACATTGTATGCCTGAGTTACAACGGCTTCCTTTTTCATGGTGGAACAACAGACTTTGTCATGCCGCCACGGACACGCCCTTCAACGAAAACTCTAGATCTTCGCAATTTAACGTCTCGAAGGCCTTTAGATTAGACTGACCAAATATGATGTTGATCTGATTAAAGCTCTAGGAGGAGTTTGTTAAAGTACAACATGTGGAAATGGCAAAAACTGCCCAAATTTTGTAGAGAAAATTCAAAATATCTCACTTCCTGTTGGGTTTACAAACTTTGCACCCAGGGGCTTTTTTGTAGGTATTGGGCTGTTACATCCGTCTACCGAATTTCATAACTGTACGTGAAACATAGCACGATGGGCGCTTAATTGAAATTTTGTAGGTGGCGCTTTCGAGCCATTTTGTCACACCTAATTCTGAAACCCATATCAGATGTAAATTTTCACCACTTCTGACGCGTGTGCAAAGTTTCATGAGTTTTTGAGAATGTTTAGGCCCTCAAAAATGTGATTCATTTTGGAGAAGAAGAAAATTTTGGCTGAGCAATTCCAATAGGGTCCTCACACCATCGGTGCTTGGGCCCTAATAATCCTTAGAAGAACAAGAGGGCCCTGCGCGCTTAATTCGCTTGGGCCCTAATAATAATCCTTAGAAGAACAAGAGGGCCCTGCGCGCTAATTCGCTTGGGCCCTAATAATCCTTAGAAGAACAAGAGGGCCCTGCGCGCTAATTCGCTTGGGCCCTAAAAAAATAATAATAATAATAATCCTTAGAAGAACAAGAGGGCCCTGCGCGCTAATTCGCTTGGGCCCTAATAAAATTCTCAGTTGCACGTGCAATCGCGCATGTCTGGGAAACTCATTAATATTCATATATGCTCCGCCTTCTGAAACCAAAAATCTCAGAAACCGAAAATCTCGTAACGCTGGCTGCATCCGAAACCGCCTACTTCTCTACTATTTAGTAGGGGAAAAGCAGTAGGCGAGCGAATAAGTATAGGCTTGTTTGAGATGAGCAAATTCTGCGCAGAACCGATCATCGGTGATCACCACAAGATGCATGCCGGTTAGAATAGTGTTTGAGGGTGGGCCGCCTTGCTCTGATGTCATGCCGATGTGTGTCAAAAGTCTCGCGACAGCGAGGCGGCTTCATCGGATTCTGCAGTCGGCGCGGTTGCTCTCCACCGAATTGCGCTGACCAAAAGCACGATTGGAAACAACTTGCTGGCAACACAGCTTAAAGCTTATTGGTTTAAACAACCGTGATGTATTGATCTCTTTTAAAATGTTTGCTTTTAAAACTCTAATACCTTGTTTTTATGTGCAAGCTAAATAAAAGAATGTGAAATAAACTCTCTGACGGGTTATGTGATTGTTGTCATTTATAAAAATATATATAGCCTATAAAACATGTCTATAATTAAAGTAAAAATGATTGATACACACATCTTTCGAATGGAAATAAATAACAAGTACTTTGCGTGTCTTGTTCATTATGTGTATTTTCAAATAAAAGCAACAGAACTTAAATTACATCCAGGGGCCAGTTGCATAAACTTAGTCACTATATTAAGAACTAAGAACTCTTAAGAACTATTTTTACCAACTTGCAGTTAAAAAAAGGGTAATCAATATTATTTTTCAAATTCAAATTACACCAATCTACCTTTTTATGTAACAGAATTTAAAAAATTAGGACCACTCTTCAAGAAAAACATAAGTGTCTTAACTTTTAAGACTAGTCTAAGTGGTTTATGCAACCGGCCCCAGTTTATCAGCAAAACACAGCGCACGAGTGTGAATCCCGCGATATCCGCCTTTGATCTCGTAGGTGTCTGATCGACTACGAGAACAGAGAACTGTCCGTCTTATGAGGGGTGACTTCAACAAAATGTGATGATTGCTATATGGCGTTCGGACGAGCTCATTAATATGACGTTGCAACATGCACTCGTCTCACTGAACGTCACGTCTGCGTCTGCCGAACGTGACGTCTGCGTCTGCCGAACGTGACGTCTGCGTCTGCCACATTACAGTTCGACTGCCTGGACGTGACGTCTGCTTTGCTGCAAGGGTTTCCAGCACATTCCATACACTAATTAGAGCTTTATTATACCTATTCATTCTCTATTATTGTTTACACTTATCCTCAATTATGTTTAATTAGCAATTAAGTGCTTTTTACCTTTCTTATGTATAGCTTTTTATTCCAAAAAGTAAACATTTATACAAATGATATAAAAAATTCTGCATGCAATTGCTTCTTCCACATATCCACGACTTCGGTAAAGTTGGTTTTATATTCGCACATTCGCACATCCGTATTCAATAGCCTTGTTAATCACACTATATTGGACATTCAGTGGACATTCACAAGTAAATATGCCATTAAAACAATGCTTGCCTATTTTGATCGACTGTGAAAAATGTTGTAAGTTGACAATCGTTGGTTGTCAATATCATGTCGCTGCTTAAAATTTGCAAACATTAATTTATTGCACATTTATTGGAAAGTCTGAATTTATCAGAAGTCTGAATGTGCGAATATAAAACCAACCGAAGTATATCCACGGATGTTTTGAAGAAATCATAAAAAAGTTGTTCTAGCATGTATTCACCACTAGGAGTCTCTAGACCAACACCAAAAGAACGAATGTTTGAACACTGCTATATTATGGGCTAATTTTACTAAAATAAACAATATTTGCAATCTTTTATTTTGGAGTTGTAATATTTAGATTTATAGTTTCGCCAAAGTGATTGACAGGCGATCTGTTAGAATACTATAAAACATTTACACCTCAAAAGACAAAAGCGAGCACATTTTATTATTATTTTTTGTTTTTATTTATTTATTTATTTATTTATTTATTTTAATCAGTAGTGCACATTTATCTAGGGTAATTTTTTTTAAAATTAGTATGGTAAAATGCATGACATGTTTTTTTTTTTCTTTTTTCTTTTTTCTCATCCATAAATATTATTTTATGCAAGTCGTGTTGATTTGTGAAGAAGGCTAAATTGATCAAACATATGCTCATTGCGCTTCCTGCGGCTGGCCGCTCGGTTGTTCCTTAAAAACAAAAACTTGATTTTAACAAACATAGAATGTTCCCAAAATATTTCTAAATTAACTAAAGAAACGAAAAGAAATTGACCACCTTGCCATTAAAAACAAAACTGAAATATTGTAATGGCTGCACATCAGCTGTGTTTGGGAAAGAGAGAGAGAAAGACAGACTCAGCTAAAATATAGTCTGATTATGGTTATGGCTAAAAATCCCAGAAAATATCGAGATATAATTTTTGTCTCTATCGCACACCTTTATATAGCCTATTCAATTAATCTTTTCTTGTTTGGTACACAATCCACTGATCATAAAGCTTAAAAAAACGTATCTTTTCTCAACGATATCTGGTTGTCCTGCATCTTCAATAAACAAGTTAAAGTTAGTCCATAATGCAGCTGCTAGAATTCTTTCCAGTAGTTTTTACTTCTATTCATGACTTCTTTGTTAACTTATCTGTTTTCTTTTCTTCTTGTGGCTACTGAAACTATTTATATATTTACATACTTGTATGAGCACCCAATCATTTATTTCTGTTGTCGGATAAAATGAATTAAACATGGGCCAACGACGCCATCTATTGGTGAGCGAGTGCCAGCGTCGTTGTTTAGCTCTATTTTCATTTCACGCAACGATAAGGATCGAGGACACGACAAATAAATAAATAAACAAACAAATAAAATTGGTGAATCATTTATATAAGGTTTTATTTATTTATATATTGAAGAGGCGGGGTCTGGTTTATAGTGTTATTATAATATTGTTACAATTTAAAATAATGGTTTTCTATTTTAATATACTTTATATTTATTTCTGAGATGCAAAGCTGAGTTCTCAGCATCATACTCCAGTCGTCTTTGACGCATGATCCTTCAATGTCAACGTCGGAAAAAATCGTGCTGCTTAATATTTTTCTGTGATATTTTTACAGGATTGATTGATGAATACTGGCAGATTATTATTCAAAATATAGAAATCTTATCAATTTAACATTATTGCTGAATAAAAGCTAACATTTTCTTTTTAAAAAGAAAGGAAAACATGATAAAATAATATTAGAATACTAATTTATATTTTAAATGTAAAATATAAGAAGAGAGGTGCTTGAAAAACTGAACATTAATCAGGCATAATGCATTTTTCCATGTATTTTATTATTATTTACAGCAACAGTCTCAGATCTAGCAGCTGATTGCGATCGATGGGTTGGCCATCAAGCATGTAGGCTATATTAAAAATGTAAAAAGATAAAAAAAACAATAACCCCCAAATGTAAAAAATTTCAAAACGGATTTCATTAAACTAAACGACATGAGTATACCTAAGAGCAACACAAACTTCGCTTTTAGGCTTTATACTTTTTATGTTATCTTTATACTTTTACAATTTAAAAAAGTAAAAAAAAAAAAAAGTCTAAATTGTTATATATTAATATATGTATATTTAATATGCACGTAATTAATGTATATTGAGTTTGCCGGGGAAAAGTTGCACTAAAAACTGACAAAAAAAATTTAAAAAAAGTCAGACGCAGACGTCACGTTACAATTCAGACTGAGATGTCACGTCCATTGAGAGCAGTGAATGAAGTGCAGGTAAATACTGCATTGGCTCACACACTGCACTGAGCCATGTGAGGACCGTGTTCTGATACGTGTTAGCGAAAAAATAAATAAATAACTTCACTGCTACACGTGAATCACGCGTGAACGTCTGACTCGACACTTCACTGCCACACGTGATTTACGTGACGTCTGCGTGAC
The DNA here is from genome assembly GCF_024489055.1 of Chanodichthys erythropterus. Classification (NCBI taxonomy): domain Eukaryota; kingdom Metazoa; phylum Chordata; class Actinopteri; order Cypriniformes; family Xenocyprididae; genus Chanodichthys; species Chanodichthys erythropterus. The sequence goes on from NC_090229.1 coordinate 1,761,617, forward strand.
GTCTACGCCTCGTCTGCGTCTTAAAATGAATGGATTTAATAGCAAAAAATTAAGACATCAGTGAGACGTTCAGTGAGACGAGTGCAAGTTGCAACGTCATATTTTTGACCTCGTCCGAACGCCATACAAACCAAAAACACGGTTTGAACAAGTTGGTTGCGACACGCCAATAAAATCACAGAGAGAGAGAGAGAAAAACACGGTTCCTTGTTTTAAATTCACATTTGTTGAATTACAGTAGAGCAAATTGTTGAAACTAAAGGCGCTAAATGGTATAGTATTGTTGTGATTTTGCTGTTAAACATGTTTTATTATGTATAGCTAACAGGGGAGCTCCAGTATGTAAATCTAAATACGATTACTAAATGACTATTTAATATCTTGTAGGAAAATCGTCCATATGAATTTCATATGAATATGTCTGTTAGGCCCTAGATATGAAGTAGACATCTGAATGATGTACATGCTATTGTGTAACTTAGTACAATTCACTGTTGTCAGCACAGTTTGCAATAGATGAATGAAAGTAATGTAAATAAATTTCCATAAAGTAACTAAATATAAGTAATCTATATTATTTGTCCATTAGTTCTGTTGAAAAATTGAGGAACATTTGTGTTGGATAAAATGTTACTTAACACATCAACAATTACCTGAACATTTAAATGTAGGTTTGAGCACATAAATCTCAGAGGAAACTTGAATCTTGTCTGATGTTACAGGGACAGAAATGAATACAAAGTCTATTTAAATCTTAAGTTGTAGTTTATTTTAATTATTGTAATTTCAAACAGAGTTATTACAGCACTTTTCTGATTCTTGATGTCTGTATGTTTTCTGCAGAGCTTTTGTGGAGCAGGACCTGCGAGGAAAGGTGACAGTGGCATTTGTAAAAAAAAAAAAAAAAAAAAAAAGGAAAACCTGAAACAAAAATATAAAGTAAGATCATTTTGTTACTTCTAATACAGAAATCAGATGACATTGTGCTGCTAAAATTACTGCTTTTGTATTATGTTTGTGTATTTTTGTAGGATGTGAATGTCCTCAGACTGGTGTGAGCAGATGGAGAGACACAGCAGATCCTGGGAATGGTTCAGTGTCATGGATGAGACTCTCCATCACTCCTCCTGCCCTTACTGCCTCATCTGACCTGATGTTGCTGTGATTTCTTCATCCTCAGTGAACCCTGAGAGCCAGCGAGAGCATCTAGACAAAGACCAAAGGACAGTGAGGATGTGATTTTGGTCAAGATTGTTCTGCTGGTTTCAGTGGAGCTTCAAAAGCATCATCAAATAATGTCATGAAGCTTCTGGAAGTCAGGCTCCATTGACTGATAGTGTAGACTCTCCATCACTCCTCCTGCCCTTACTGCCTCATCTGACCTGATGTTGCTGTGATTTCTTCATCCTCAGTGAACCCTGAGAGCCAGCGAGAGCATCTAGACAAAGACCAAAGGACAGTGAGGATGTGATTTTGGTCAAGATTGTTCTGCTGGTTTCAGTGGAGCTTCAAAAGCATCATCAAATAATGTCATGAAGCTTCTGGAAGTCAGGCTCCATTGACTGATAGTGTAAAAACTAGCTGGACAACGTAGCCCAGGATCCCCGTATCCGCTTACATATATTTATATATAATCGATTTTTAATCTCTATAATAAAAATGTACAATTCAGATTTTGATCTCCATATACATTTACATATATATATCTTCCAAGGGGTTTTTTCCCTCCGAGGACTTTTTTCCCAGTGCTAGCACGCTGGGTTTTTCTCCTAGGGGGTTTTTTCCACCCCTGGAAGTCAGCCGACATTGGCTTAATGTAGCACCATCTTGTATATGTTACATATTACCACGCTTGTTTGTACAGTTTTAACCACTTCCCTTTTTTTTTCTGTGCTTCTAATATGTAAAGCTGCTTTGAAACAATTACCAATTGTAAAAGCGCTATATAAATAAATTTGACTTGACTTGACTTGACTTGACAAACTTGATCAAAATCAACTTTTGTGTTCAGAAAAAAAAAAAAAAAATGAACACAGGGATTGAACAGCATGAAGGCAAGTGAATAATGACTGAATTTATTTGTTTGGGTGAACTAACCCTTTATGCCCCCAAATAGAAATATGTATGAAATGTATGTATGCATTTATATTATAGTAGTACCTTGAAAAAGTAAAGAAATAAACGGCTTGAATTAGTGTTTGTGCTCGAAACACTAACAAAAAAGGATTTAAAAAAAATCAAATTTACATTTGGCAGATGCTGTTATCCAAAGTGACTAACAGTGCTCTTATTACAGGGATGATCCCGTTGGAGCAACCTGGAGTAAAGTTTCTGGATCAAGCACACACTGGTGGAGACGCTGCAGAGATCGAACCAGCAACCTTCTGCTGACCAGCTCAGTGGTTTAACCCACCACACCACAAAAGTAATGAAGCTACAAAAGAAATCATCATGTAATTGTAAAAATATGAAATGAAGTATGGCAAGAAACAGAATGCTGATATGAATGAAGTGTAAAAAGTTTTAATCTGTTTATTCAGTCATGCTGATGGAGAGCACATGAATGTTTGCAGCAGACACAGCAGAGCCAGATTGTCCCGCACATCTTCTCCCACTCTTGCTTCAAGGGTTCAGGGGTCCATCATCATCATGGTCTTCCTCATCCTCTGGATCAACAATGTCCCCATTGAGAAGAGCAGCGATGAGGGACATGATTATGAAGGTGTTCATCAGCTGCTTCATCAGAATAAAGCTGCAGAATGGGCACAGCTGTGTTGAGATGACAGCAGGACTGTAAATACCTGATTGTTAGATCAATACATTTGAATAAAGCTTTGTTTCGTGTGTTGTTGACTTGTACATGCATTTATTTATTTATTGTCATTATTACTTTTATTAATTCTTTACTTATTAATTATGCTATTATCAGTAAATGTATATATTTTATTCATGCTTTCATTGACTGTAAATGGAGATGTATTCACATCAGCTGTATTTGTCTAGTGTATTCATGCACAGCTGTCATATAACAAAACATTACATTTTGCTTGTTTTACTAAAGAAGTAATATGAAAAGTAATATAATTAAGTTTTGGTTTATGGTTAATGTTGGGGTGTGCTAGCAAAGCAATTCATTCTGAGGTAATCTTAATTTCAAGTAGATTTTACTTACATTTTTTGAGTATAAAATCAACAGTCTTCTCCAAAGGTGAGATCTTCGAGCAGCTGTCTGATGTTTCCTCTGTGCAGACATTGTTAACACTGAGAAAAACTGCACTAGGTAGGGTTGTGGAGTTACTGGTGCTGTGAGGTGTTAGTGCACCTGTCACTCATATCTTTATTTTTATTACAGGACCTATAATAACATATAAGATCAGGGAAAATACCAGTTGTATCTTTAACAATGAACAATAATAATGAAAAAAAAAAAAATGTGTTTGTATACATCATCGTTTGAAATTATATACACACATAAAGCATGATGATGAGGTTAAATATTTTAAATACATCATAATGCATAAAAGTATTTATTTTATGTATTATTTGAAAGCCTGAGGGATGAAACTAGAGCTAATTCAACAAGAAAAGGGAAAAAATTTGATTTATGCTTGTGGATGGACATTTTTGCATATAAAATAAAGAAATTAATAACATTCACACGAATTTGGGTATTTGTAACAAAAAATAAACTCTCATTATAAAAATATAAGAACTTTAAATTAACCCAAAATATATTAGTTGTAGCCTACTACAATTACAAAATTACTGGCAGCTGTTTCTTCAACAAGACCACAAAATAAGCAGTTTAATCAATATCAAGATATTAACAGATAGAAGAATTAAACCTGCCTGTCACTCATATCTTTTAAGTTGTTGCACTTGTGATAACGTCGTAGGTCACATGATAACCTCAACATGGCGGATTATTTTCGGATCTCGCATACTCAATGAGATTTGGCTGTTAAGTACCTACTCTTTTGGCGCTCGTTAAGTAAGTACTTATTGAAATTAAGTACCTACTCATTGAGTAGGCGGTTTCGGACGCAGCCACAGACACGTCAGGGCTGCGTTCAGCCCCGACAAAACGTTAGGCTTGTTTGAGATGAGCAAATTCTGCGCAGAAACGATCAATGGTGATCACCAAGAGATGCATGCCGGTTAGAAATGTGTCCGAGGGTGGGCCGCCTTGCTCTGATGTCATGCCGACGTGTGTCAAAAACCTCTCGCGAGGGCGAGGCGGCCTCATCGGATTCTGCAGTCAAGCGCAGTTCCTCTCCACCGACTGCGCTGACCAAAAGCACGATGGGAAACGACTTGCTGACAACACAGCTTAAAGCTTATTGGTTTAAACAACCGTGATGTATTGATCTGATTTAAAATTTTGATTTTAAAACTCCAATACCATGATTTTATGCGTATAAATTATGTGTGAATATTCCAAAAGTCTCTGACTGTTTGATCTCTCTATGGGTTATGTGATTGTTATCATATTTATAAAAATATATAAAAACATGTCTGTAATTAAAATAAAAATGATTGATACACACATCCTTCGAATGGAAATAAATAACAAGTACTTTGGGTGGCTTCTTCATTATGTTTATTTTCATATAAAAGCAACAGAACGTAATTTACATCCAGTAGGTGCAGGTGCAGGTGTCTGATGCACTACGAGAACGGAGAATTGTCCGTCTTGCCTGCACTTTTTTCACTCCTCCCCTCACTGCAGCCGCCTACTCTCGGCTGAACTTCAGGCGAGGCTAGGCGCATCTCAAACAAGCCTGTTGCAAAACGTTTTTTAAACGGAAACGGTGGCGCGTTGGACACCCCGTTCTGATGACGCAAGAGTTGCAACTATGGCAGCTGAGAAGGCCATTCTTCATTCTTGCCATCCAGAATAAAAGAGAACATCCCAATCGAGAAGGGATTTGTGGAAACTTCTAATTATTGTTATACAACATTTGACTTGCACTTCATTATGAAAAGACAAACATTTCAGGTGAAGGATAATCCACTTCTTCCCTCCGAGACTGTGTTGATCTCGGTTGATCTATATTATTTTTATTGTGAGTATTAGGCTTATCAATATTGCTGATCACCGTTGTTGTGCTATATGATATTGTAATATTTACCAACTATACTCCTGTGATTATAGAAAAGTTTATTAAAGTCACATCACAATAGCAAAATTATAGTATTATAGTATAATTATAGTAAAGTATAATATTTTTATGTTACATTAATACCCATTGTGCAAGCTGTTTCTTTAATACCGCGCGGTTTATATACATCTTGCCGCTGATTGGGCTGACATTTCTGACACACCCACCAAACAAGAGAAAACGTATCTCAAACCCGTCGCACACCGTTGCAGACCGTTTCCAGGAAACATGTCGTTCAACCCGGAAAACGTAGCAAAACGTTCCGCACCGGTGTAGCGCATGCACACGTATCAGGATAATCAATAAACTGGAGTTTTCAGAACGCTTTTAACCTGATGAACTTTGTTTCTTAATCACTAAATCGGCTCCGAACTGTCTACTAAAGATGAGCCCACTTGACACCTTTGTGGCCCTCCGAGTTAACACAGCAGGCCCAATTTCCTTGCTCTTAGGACATCAAAGGGGCCCCTCATGTGGACTACGGGCCAGATCCACATTCCAGCACCCACACACACTGGCACACACTAAAACACACACACACAGACACACATACAGAAACACACAAACATACACTTTTAACTGCATATATATATATATATATATATATATATATATATAGCACCACTATGCTGAAATATATATTTCATATATTTTAGGGCGTATGCATGTTTCCTAGTGTTTAAATGAGTGTATTTGTGCTAGTGTGCATTTTAATGATATAATTTTGTCTGTAAACCATAACTTCTCTCCTATGCCTTTCTGACCTATCGAGTTTGATCTCGTTTCAAAGCTCCGGACTCGAGCTATTCATTGAGACATGTCACCAAACGGACAAATGTATTTTTCTATGTGTTTAATGATACTGTGAAGAACACACTCCGTTTGGAGATCTGATCTGGTAGTCATAAATCATTGGATTAAGTCGTGAGGCCAAACAATGGGAAAGCTTTCCCGCCAACTTTGCACCCATGTTATTGGCTACCCCACCTCAAGGAGGTGTGTCGCTTATCTGTCATAAAAGCAAAGATGCACAATTTCTTGTGTGTTCTCTCCCGATTGTCTCACGAGCATCTCGTGCACGTTTTTCCCGGACCCCTCCGGTGACCACGCGCTGTCATCGCGCTCAGCTTCGGGATCGCCATCTTCCAGCGAAACTCACTCTCGTCCTCAGTTCAAACCTTCCCGCTGAACGGAGGAAGCCAACGAACTGCACCAGCGCTAACCTGAAATTCGACACACGCAACCAATGCAAGTATACTGCCGTTTCTCAATCTTAGATGATGAAACTGATTTCCGTGCTGGCTTAGGACTGGTTGTGAGTTTGCTACTTGCCTTCTCTCTTTCCTTCTCTACTTCTATTCTTGTACATAGGTGTGTATTTTCTTGTATATATATTTAGATGTATAACCTCTGTATTCGTAGTTTGCATATATTAAAACGTCATTCATGCTCGATTGTTCTGTTTGTTCTTTCAGCTGAAAACCCAAGTCACTTTAACGTTTTTCGATCGTTTTATGCTTTGATGTTATAACAGCAGGTTGTTTTCATGGCCAGATAACTTTGTTTATAATATTCTGTGAGGGACTTAGTTTGCTGGACAAACGAACAGTTTCTCTGAATAATTATTAAACCAGAACTAATCATATATGTAATTGATTATAGTTCGTTGTAATTGATTCACGATATATGTTTAATTCCCCGTTGGGTCGATATATGAATCATAATTTATTCATAACCTTATGAATTATTATATTCATATTTCATCCATAAATTGATTAATAACCGCTACATTTCGTTACATATTTATTTGGTGGAGAATGCGGGCACGTTTTAAACTTGTTTTTTTGTAAAAGAGCAATGTAGAATAATTTGTGTATGATTTAACTTACATGCGTGCTTTATTCAGTGAGAAGACGCACGGGTCCTCACTACGCACCGTTAACAAGCTGCTGTTTGTGTCTAAAAACACTGCAGGCCTAGTCTTGGTTGACCGTGAAATAAACTGCAGTCCATTAATATTCAGACTTGTATGCGAAAAGGCGACAAATTTTCTGCAATACAGCTAATATTAATTTCCGCTGGAATAAACGAGTTGAGTCGTATTCAGCGTGTTTTGAGATCGTGCGGCAAGATTCCCACTAAATCTCTTGAAAGGCCTTTATATTTACCCGCTATTAAATCTGAATTTCTCGTGTCGTCCAAAAATTCACAATAGCCGGTTTGCTCCTGGGTTACGTCGTTTGGACTAGCTACCCAAACACGTGACCCCATTTACAAATCTAATCGGAGAGCAGTTCACCTGGTTTATCGATTGATGTGTAAAATTTGGAGCTATATCAACATTCTGATCCAATGTTGATTTGTAACCCGCGGCGAAGGAATCCCGCAAGCGTTACATATTCGCGTGCATTAAAGTTTGCACCAAAGGGACTGATTCCCAGAGTTGTGTACCCGTGAGTAAAACGGTACACATATATTTATGAAAGAATCCGCTGAGGTTCTATAGTTGTAATCGTGACCGTGCAGTTAAAACAGCGTAAGGGTCAGAACCCCACAAAGCGCTCGTTTTATATCACGAATTAAAGAAAGGGGATGCAGTAACTCTGACCAGACGCCAGAGGGCAGTCTGCTCAGGTGTGCCACCCCTCCCTACTTATTGGTTGTGTGGACTCAGTGACGCCACCGCGTGGACGTTCTGAGTTAAAGCCGCTCCATACTTTGAACTGAAATTATCTCCAAGTTATCTTTTGCTTCTCTATACTGCGGGGAGTTGTAAAAGTAATTTGCTTTTGGTGGTTATGCTTTCCAATCATTGTTGGAATGTGGTTTACTGATTTAAATTTAATTTAAACACGTTTAAACTTTTAATTTAAATTGTTTCCCTTCCAACAAGGGAATTCACTTTCTGAGAGTGCGCCCCCTGGTGGACACTACCAGATAAGTCAATTCTCTTTTCCCTTGTATTCTTTTTCCTGTATTCACAGATCTACTTTATTTTATTTTATTTCAGTTTATTTATTTTATTTTTATTCTACTTTGTGTTATTTCATCCATTCCCTTTTTTGTCTTTTCTCTCTTTCAAATTATTTCTTTAGTTTTACTTTGGAAATTCATTCCCTTTTATTACTTAATGTTTTATTTTATTCACTCTTAGTTCTGGGTCCTGTGTGTTATTGGCTGGCAATAATATTCACGCACACCCAAGCCTCCCTTATTTCATACACTTATTTTGAATTTAATTAAATAACATTTAATTCAATTTTAAAATGAAGTAGTGTCAATCAGTTGGCATTTTGCTATCAACAAGCAATTCTCTTTAGGAAAAATCTGCAAATAGGGAAGGCTTTCTCTTTTCTTTCTCCCATTCTGTTATTCTATGCACTCATTTAAATTTAATTGAACAAGTTGAATTCAAATTTGAATCAAGTGCCTCTGAATTATCCTCTTTTCGCTTTTTCCCATCCTGTTATTCTATGCACTCATTTAAATTTAATTGAACAGAGTTTAATTCAAATTTGAATCAAGTGCATCTGATTTGTTTTTGTTTTATGTTATTTTTACTTTTGTTCTGCTTCTAGCTAGTTCATTTTAGACCCCTACTCTTTTATCCTACACACTTAATTATTTAAATTCTATTTAAACAAGATTTAAATTGAGATTTAAATTTACAATTAAGTCGTGTTTACCTGACTGTTTGTGCACTTGCAGAGAAGGCCCTTCACCGCCGGGTGGCGAGTTGACAGTCGCCCCAGTGAGTTCCAGTGAGTGGAGCTGCCTGGCCTGGCGCTTCTTACACTAACCGTGTGTGAATCGTGGACATTCTGACCTCGTATCACGGGCAACACGCAAGGACATCAGCGAGTTGTGTATCAGGTACAGGGAGGCAACGAGACCCGGGGTGACAACAAGCGGCAATTTTGTTTAATTTCCCTGCTCAGGCTTCTGCACGACAGAACCGCCCGTTTGGAGTAACTGCCCGTAAAGGGGACAGACTCTGAGTTCAGGGAAAACTCAATCTTGACTGGTCACTCGGGCCGTTAGCGCAAATACCTTACCGAAGTGCGCAATTGTACTGGTGTTCCCTGTTTGAGAGGTTGCACCGTGTTACAAAGGGGACAGGTGGCCACGGACACCGCAGTAGAGTGTTTGATCGTCGAGGAAAGGTGGCCTGCCATTGAGTTCTTATCTGAGCACCCACGATTCACCCAGGCCTAAATTAGTGACATACAGTCACTTCACCTAATTGAAAGCCACAGAATATTACATATTCTTCAATTACTCAGGTGTGGGCCAACCCTTAGGCTCTCGATCCATACCATCCCTCTAGGTTTTATGACGCAACCGTGCACTCGCCTGACACCGTCATAAACCCAGCTGGAATAGGAAGTTTAAGTTTCACTTCTCCCCTCTAGCCATTCTGTTTTAGTTTATTGCGATTCTATTTTTATTCCTTTCTATGTGTTTACTGCTCTATTTCTCATTTAATTGCATCCACCCTGTTCTGTTTTGCTTCTCTACTGTGTTTCTTTCTTTCAGTTCATGTAAAAGCAGAGCCTGTGAGAGCCATCACGGAAAACCGAGTAATAGATAGACGACCGAGCAGCGAGAGTCATCAAAGGACTCTTAGGGCTACCGCCTGTCAAAATCTTTATTCAAATCCGGCACTCACCCAAACAAATTGACCCGCGTGGTCCTTTTGGCTATCGACAATTAAGTGTCTAGCCTACATTCCACTAACTGTCTGTACCAGTTAACTGGAACCAAACCAAAGAATTATATAATCATGCATTATTATAAGTCGTTAGCCCTGCGCGTGCTTGCATTGGTTCTGCTTGTGCTGTCTTTCTCTCGCCAACAGCAAGCTAACGTGTTCAGAGCAGCCAGCCCCAGCACCCATGGGGACGGACTCAAGACTGGGTTGGGCTCCCTGACCAGCACGATCCTGCCCAACGACGCTGTGGATCCCCAGCACCTAAGCAACGAGCAGCTGGACGACAACCTGAATCGACTAATGGCCCACGATCCAATGCCGAGCTACAAAGAGTGGGCGAGAGTCATCCGAGCCATCGCCCACAACCTCAAGCTCCAGGCGGAGGACGCCCGGAGGAATCAGGCCCAGATTCATCGTCACCACGATCAGCGACTCGAGACCCAGGACCAGCGTTGGACAGCAGACGAATCCAAACCCGAGCTGCAGGAGGAGCTGCAAAGACTTCAAAAAGCCCTTGCAGAGCTCCACCTGGAGGTGGAGCGTAGAAAACTGACTGGAAAACTCCAACACAGCGAAGCTCCCCTAGCCAAAGCAGAGACTACGCTGAAAGACAGACACACTAAAGCCCTGACCTGTGAAAATCATCTCAAACAGGCCCAGAAAGGAGTTATGGCTCCGAAACAACAAAGAGACTATGTGAATGAACTTGACACTGGTTACAGAGTACTGAAAAGTGGCATGGGAGGGGAAACACACATCACCGAGTTTCCCCTAACCAGTCAAGAAGCCCTAATTCCAAATGGGGTTAAAAGTCCACTGCCCAAAACGTCCAACGGCCAAGAACCTTCGCCAGCAGCTGTCACATCCAACTGCCAGCACCTGCGACAGGTTCTGATCCAAAAGCTTTATGACCCTGCATCAGATCAAGGGCTCCCTGCTGCCATGGACCTAAAACGGGGCAGACTGAATAACCCATACACTTTCTACAGCCGAATGCAAAGAGGGTACTACGGAGCACGTAACCAGCCAGCAACGGAGGAAGATTTCATCTTCAACCCTCTGCTTCTCCGAGAGCTGCACCCTGCGGTGAGTGATCATCTGGCAGCCTTGGCCTGCTCAAGCAGCATGTCTATTCAGCAGCCGCGAGACTTGGTCGACGAAGCTCAAGCCAAGCAGAGAACTGCGTCTAAAAAGACTGTAGAAAATCCAACCAGTTACCCAGACTCCGATCACTGCCCAGAAACCTGTCCTCGCCTTTTTGAAAGACTGAGAAATGAAGCTGAAAGACAAAGCCAGACTCTCAAGTCACAAAGATGTGAGCTGAATGTGCAGTCTCACAGTCCAAATGAGGTCCACCTTGAACACACAGCTCCCATGCACCACACCATTGGTCGAGTGAGCCTGGTACCTCCTGTGTGCGTAGCGCAAATGGACACGTTTCTCTGTTTCACCCACAAAGACCCGCTAGACTGTTTTGAGCCCTTATTGAACGCCAGACTGCTGAAAATCTGGGCTCAAGTGTGTGAACTTCTGCCTTCCCAGTCACCCAGGCCACCTGAGCCAGACGGTCAGGTCACAGAGGTCGTGGGAAATCTCCCAGCTAACCGCGGGAACCCCGGCTCAGAGCACAGTTCAAGGTCGCCACCCGGCGTACTTCAACTCACCATAGACTGTAACTCTCTCTGCTCCAAAGTCACGACAGACTCACAGCTGAATGATGTAACTACAACAGACATTATTTTCACACTGTGGGCAGACAACTCAGCCTTCAGCCACACGCTGTTAAGTGCTCTCAGTGAAGGAACACCGGACCTCCCATTTGTCAACAAGCAAACACACTTTCCACTAGACTTTCGTCTGCCAACCATAATGACTGTCAAGGACATCTGCGTGTTGAACTTCAAATGGAACAACCGGCATTTAACCCATCACTTCTTGGTCCTTCCAGACCTCCTGATGCACTCTAATGCTCATACGGACAGTGCAAATGAGTTGTTGTGGGCCCCAATGACTGTACAGCTTCCTGTTGTTCCTGTCAACACTGCCAACTTCCTGTCAGGCCAGACTATCCAACAGGTCTGCATCCTGAACAACATACAGGAACCTGTAGTACCACCTTACACCAAAGGGGGTGCTGTTTGGCTCAACATACAGGAAATTGTAGTACCACCTTACACCAAAGGGGGTGCTGTTTGGCTCCACGCACAGGAAACGGTAGTAACACCTTACACCAAAGGGGGTGCTGGTTGGCTCAACAGGCAATGTGGTCAAACCCTAAGCCACATGCTGGGCTCCTTCACACTGTCACCTGAAGGCATGGAATTTGGACTTGCTCTAAAAGCCACACCGCTAACTGAAGTGTCACCCTACGTAGTTCACAGCTGGCTCAACGAATGCATGGTCACAGACATCAGCATTCCCAAAGCCCACCATCTAGAATGGATAATGGACCACGGCCCCTATGACTTTGAACGCAAGTTAACAGTCATTAACTTAATACCAGCTGCCATGGTCCCAGAAGGAAGCTTAAGCAAGTTTCACAGCATCCTTCAAGAGCATCTCCATCACTTCCATCAAACTGGTACCCACAGAACAGGTGCACAGAACGGAGCTGATGGAGGACAAACACCTTGCAGTACCCACAGTCGCTAACCAGCCTGCCTGTGAAACTCAGGAAAGCGCTGCACCTCGGACAGCCAACCTGACAGCTAATACCACAACAGAGGAGCCCTTCCCAAGGTTTGAGCCTAAAGGCCAACAGATCCAGAAAGATGCAAGTGCGCTAAAGAATGATGCAGACTGTCGAAGACTCAGAAACGTCTTGCACGAATTCAAAGTGACATTTGACAAAGACCTTTTATGCTGTGGTCTCACTAAACTTCACACAGTGCATAGTGCAACACACCCAAATGCTCCTCCCACCTTACTCAGGCAGTACGAAGGTCACATCGCCCCACATGAACCAGTACAGGAGGTTGTTCATTCAACAGAAGGAAAAGGTGTTATCTGCCCATGCAACAGCACCTATTCAGTCCCTACCTGGTCCATTGTCAAACCAGACAGCAAGTGGCGACCCACCAGCGACTTCAGGAGGCTGAACCAGCAGGTGCCACTGCCACAACGTGCCAGAAAGCACAAGTCTGCACGGAGCGGAGATTCAGCTGCCTGCCAAAACTGCTATAACGGCACACCAGCGTTGACACTTGAGATACTGGTACCCCAACAACAGCGACCAGCCTGTCACAGATACCTCAAAGAGAATGCGTGCCAAGGAATGCCCACGGCCTACGTCGATGGACGTTCCTACAACCATGAGGGCATCTTACAGGCAAGTGCAGGGGCACGATGGTTAAACAACCAACCCTGCCAACCACAGAACAGCAGGTGGGGTCCCCAGTCATGTCAGTATAGTGAAGCAGCAGCGACCCTCAAAACCCTTCAAGTCTCCTCTGTCCATATCAGAGAACTCATGTGCACAGACTCACACTTTGCCAGACCTTGTTTCACATGCCATCTTCTGGGCTGGAAACAAACTGGTCTCAAGCCTGAATGCAACAAGCAGGTGAAACATCAACACATGTTCCAGACACATGATCACCTCACCCAAGCACACGACATGATCGTTTACTGGGAAAAGGTGAAAAGATGCTTAAAGCAACCAGGGCGTGACAAAGGCGTGAACGACCAAATTAATGCCCTTGCCAAGACTGGCACCCTGCATGACAAGCTATGGTCACACCCACCCCATTCACCCACCCTTAGTGTGGCAACAACAACCCGCAGCCAGCGGACTGTTCCTGCAACATTTCCCGCCTCACTGCCACTGCCACTGACAACCAAACTTGCCAACACTTCCATGCAAAATGTTTTGTACCACCACTCATACCCCTCCAACCTCCCGTTCACGGCACCTGGTCCCATGACCGACCACATGCTGCGTGTGGGAGTGAACTTTCTAAAATATGTCCCTGATGTCTTCACAGCGCCAAAGCTTGTACTGCCACAGGGTCAAAAGGGGGGTGAACTGCTATACACCCACGACACACCATGTGCCAAACACCATGGCACCAGAACTATTTATGAGACTTTGGAACAAGTGGCGTACTGGCCCAGCATGCAGAAAGATGTGGCAGAGTATGTCAGAGAATGTCAGGTTTGCTGTCAAGTCCAAACTGTAAACCCAAACTACAGAGCTCCACTGCAACGCAGAGGAGTCACGTTTCCACGGTCAGTCGACCAGAAAGACTGGACTGTAAAACCTCATCTGATGCTCATGGCCATCACAGACACCATACAGGAGTCAACTCAGGTGTTCCCCACAGAACTACTGATGGCACGGCAGGTGCCACTGCCGTTGCATCTGTACCAACCAGGAGACTTGAGTCTCATCACAGCCTGCTCCCCTCATCAGCATCACAACAAGCTCCTACAACTGAGAAAGCAACTCGCAACACAGAGCCAAACCCTGCAAACCACCTGCAAATCCTGGAAAGGTATTGCGTTGGTTCTCCGCACTCACAGTTTCCTGCTGATGCAAACTGCAAACTCAAGGAAGCAACTGTTTACAGTCCTCCAGAATGACTTTGCCCAAAATCAGCTGGTTATAGCTCTGTTGACAGACCTGCTGCGAGAAATTAGCTTCTCTATGGACAGAGTGGCTATGAATAGGATTCCTCAGTATCCTACACAAACTGTGCTGGAATTTGCTACTGGCAGACCCAAATACACGGTCAATGTCAGGTGGCAGCAACGTAACACCCATGCCAAGAAACACACCTCAGTTGCGGTAGCCTACCACAACAGCAACCCACGGCTGTGCCCGGCTCCCCACTTTCGCAGGTGTAGTTTCACCAAAGACTTTCAGTACTTCTGCCCAAACCAGCTCTTCCTCAGAAACCACACTGAAGGAATGGGCCGGTTGCAGCCCATGACCAGCGACACACGCTGCCCGGCCAAGCCTCGCACCCCAGTTATCGGAACACAAGCCGAGACTGTGGATGATCAACTGCTCATCCACACCCCCACTCATGCTGCCACCCTAACCTACAATCAGCACAGCACCGCCACTCGTGTCAACCTGCCCAATCCAAGTAAGTGGATCCAGGTACCCCTGGGTTCCATCCTTCACCGCAGCCATCTGGCGGTGCACTGTCTCTCAAGCAAAGAGGACCAGTCAGAACTGGAAATCCCATCTTCCCCCAGGGATCACCATCACACCTTAGATCCAGGAATGGAACTGAGGATTGACAAAGGGGGGTCCCAGCTAAGTGACAGTACTCCCATTGATGCAGCCTTCCAAGCACTCTCACGACTGCCTGTCCTGACCAGCTCACCTAGAGCCCGAGCTTGGACTGCTGCCAACACAATCCGTTGCCTCTCCATGGCAATCAAGTACGCACTCGCCCTGGGCCTGGCCTTCATCCTATCCCAAGGGATCAAAGGGATGCAAGAATCCATGGACAGGTGCTTATCTGCTCTCCCTCAAGGACCAGTAGGAACCACCTGCTGCGTGACCATCTGGATCCATGTGCCATCGAACTTGGCTACCATCCAACGAAGTCCGCACAGGAACTTCGTTGGCCGAAAGGGGGAATCTGTAGCGTATGCACACGTATCAGGATAATCAATAAACTTTGGAGTTTTCAGAACGCTTTTAACCTGATGAACTTTGTTTCTTAATCACTAAATCGGCTCCGAACTGTCTACTAAAGATGAGCCCACTTGACACCTTTGTGGCCCTCCGAGATAACACAGCAGGCCCAATTTCCTTGCTCTTAGGACATCAAAGGGGCCCCTCATGTGGACTACGGGCCAGATCCACATTCCAGCACCCACACACACTGGCACACACAAAAACACACACACACAGACACACATACAGAAACACACAAACATA
This sequence comes from Chanodichthys erythropterus, assembly GCF_024489055.1. Taxonomy (NCBI): domain Eukaryota; kingdom Metazoa; phylum Chordata; class Actinopteri; order Cypriniformes; family Xenocyprididae; genus Chanodichthys; species Chanodichthys erythropterus. The sequence goes on from NC_090229.1 coordinate 1,777,386, forward strand.
CACTTTTAACTGCATATGTATATATATATATATATATATATATATATATAGCACCACTATGCTGAAATATATATTTCATATATTTTAGGGCGTATGCATGTTTCCTAGTGTTTAAATGAGTGTATTTGTGCTAGTGTGCATTTTAATGATATAATTTTGTCTGTAAACCATAACTTCTCTCCTATGCCTTTCTGACCGATCGAGTTTGATCTCGTTTCAAAGCTCCGGACTCGAGCTATTCATTGAGACATGTCACCAAACGGACAAATGTATTTTTCTATGTGTTTAATGATACTGTGAAGAACACACTCCGTTTGGAGATCTGATCTGGTAGTCATAAATCATTGGATTAAGTCGTGAGGCCAAACAATGGGAAAGCTTTCCCGCCAACTTTGCACCCATGTTATTGGCTACCCCACCTCAAGGAGGTGTGTCGCTTATCTGTCATAAAAGCAAAGATGCACAATTTCTTGTGTGTTCTCTCCCGATTGTCTCACGAGCATCTCGTGCACGTTTTTCCCGGACCCCTCCGGTGACCACGCGCTGTCATCGCGCTCAGCTTCGGGATCGCCATCTTCCAGCGAAACTCACTCTCGTCCTCAGTTCAAACCTTCCCGCTGAATGGAGGAAGCCAACGAACTGCACCAGCGCTAACCTGAAATTCGACACACGCAACCAATGCAAGTATACTGCCGTTTCTCAATCTTAGATGATGAAACTGATTTCCGTGCTGGCTTAGGACTGGTTGTGAGTTTGCTACTTGCCTTCTCTCTTTCCTTCTCTACTTCTATTCTTGTACATAGGTGTGTATTTTCTTGTATATATATTTAGATGTATAACCTCTGTATTCGTAGTTTGCATATATTAAAACGTCATTCATGCTCGATTGTTCTGTTTGTTCTTTCAGCTGAAAACCCAAGTCACTTTAACGTTTTTCGATCGTTTTATGCTTTGATGTTATAACAGCAGGTTGTTTTCATGGCCAGATAACTTTGTTTATAATATTCTGTGAGGGACTTAGTTTGCTGGACAAACGAACAGTTTCTCTGAATAATTATTAAACCAGAACTAATCATATATGTAATTGATTATAGTTCGTTGTAATTGATTCACGATATATGTTTAATTCCCCGTTGGGTCGATATATGAATCATAATTTATTCATAACCTTATGAATTATTATATTCATATTTCATCCATAAATTGATTAATAACCGCTACATTTAGTTACACCGGTTTGAGATTGAACGTGCCCCAGGGTCCACCATCCACCAATCACAACACACTCAATCACCCGAGTACTGATCACCGCCACCTGCACCTCATCAGCACAGCAATCACCAGCACTATAAAGGACCCACACTCACACACACTCATCGTCTGGTCTCGTTTGCATCAAGAATTACCTGTATGCTTTTCTCAAGGACTCCCAGTGATATACTTACCTGTCTCTCAGCATCTCCAGTTCTCCTCGTGTGAATTCCTTCTGTGTGTGAGTGTTCCCTGTCTCCTTCGTCCAGTTTCTCCAGCGACATCCAAGATCTTCATACCTGCAATCATCAAAGGACAGTATTACCTCTCTGCATTCCATTCATCAGCTATTCATCATGATACATTCACCTGCACTGCTGTTTCACCTCTGTTGGTATCAATAAACATCCTTGTTTGTGTATTCCTGTCTCCGAGCCTTCTGTACTGTAACATAATGTACTAAAAACATATTAAAATCAGTTCATGTGAGTACAGTGGTTCAATATTAATATTATAAAGCGACGGGAATATTGTTCGTGTGCCAAAAAACAAAACAAAATAATGACATTTAGTGATGGCCGAATTCAAAACAATGCTTCAGGAAGATTCGGCGCATAATGAATCAGTGTGTCGAATCATGATTTGGATCGCGTGTCAAACTGCTGAAATCACATGACTTTGCCGCTCCGAACAGCTGATTGGACACACTGATTCATTATGCTACGATGCTTCCTGAAGCAGTGTTTTGAAATCGGCCATCTCTTTATAAGTTATGTTTTTTTTTTTTTTTGGCCCACCAAGAATTCTATATATTAAATATATTAATATTCAACCACTTTACTCACATGAACTGATTTAAATATGTATTTAGTACATTAATGGATCTTGAGAGTGGAAATGTCATTGTGCCCTATGCAGGCCTCACCGAGCCATTGGATTTCAACTAAAATATCTTAATTTGTGTTCTGAAGATTAATGAAGGTAATCTTACAGGTGTGGAATGACATGAGGGTAAGTAATAAATGACAGAATTTTCATTTTTGGGTGAATTAACCCTTTAATGGCATACATGACCTTTTAAAACGAGGAATTGAAAAGCAGAATTGGAATCAGAATCGATAAATAATATCTAGAGATGGGCAGTTTCGAAGCACTGCTTTGAATCTTTTTTTTTTTCGAATCAGCGGTTTAGAGTCATGTGATTTCAGCAGTTCGACACGTGATCCGAACCACTGATTTGAAACAAAAGCTTCGAAGCAGTGTTTTGAAATTGGCCATCACTAGATATTTTTGAAAAGTCATTGTGACAAGCAGGCCAGGGCGAGAGCCGTGAGGGAACGATGCGAGGCCGGTGACGTGAGTGATATTGAGCGTTCGCTGCGCATTGCACCAGTCTCGTATCTCTCACCGAGGATCTCTGGAAGCATAAAAGGAGGAGCGACGACAGTGAAGGATGAGAAAGAACTAGGTCTGGACTTTAAGTTATGTTTTATTATGTTTGTGTGGCTGGCAGTCATCCATGAGGAACTGCCACCATTTTACTTTTGTAAAATGCCCCACCCTGCTCGTCACAGACATTATTTTGTTTTTTTGGTGCACAAAAAGTATTCTCGTCACTTTATAATATTAAGGTAGAACCACTGTAGTCACATGAACTGTTTTAAATATGTTTTTAGTACCTTTATGGATCTTGAGAGGTTTGGTGGCTTTGCTCTCAATAGAGGCCTCACTGAGCCATCGAATTTCACCAAAAATATCTTAATTTGCATTCCGAAAATGGTCTTATGGGTGTGGAACGACATGAGGGTGAGTAATAAATTACATTATTTAAATTTTTGGGCAAACTAACCCTTTAAATAGAATTACAAAGTCATTAATTTTAAGGCCCTTTTTTTCGTGAAATTTATTTAATGACTTTATTCGTGTTGTTGTCATACGAGTGCTATGAAATGAATACCTGGGTGATCCTCTAAAGATTCATCATGGTACTGATTCCTGGCAGACTTCAGCAAACTCTGGAGCACTGAGGTGGTAGTAATGTCAAGGTTCTCTGCTTCTCTGATCACCTTTTCCTTATAGAATGTAGGGCACTTCTCCAGCAGTTTGACAGCTGTTTGTGGACCAAAGAGGAGGCTAAAACCTTGAGCTATCTGCAGCAACAGAAACAGAAACTTTAATTCATATTTCTGACAATCATATACTAAGTTCAGAGATATTAATTGTAATTGAAAAAAAGGATGCCAATACTTACTAGGGGCCGTATTCACAAAACATCTTAAGGCTAAAAGTAGCTCCTAACTTGCTGATTTAGGAGAAACTCTTAAAAATAAAATGGGCGTGTCAGTCCTAATTTTAGGAAGAGTAGGGAAGAGTATTTCACAAAGCTAAAACTAGCTCCTAAGTCTGTGAAACGTTAGGAGTAGTCAAGAGGACTCCTAAATCACTAAGAGCAAATCACAAACAGTCCCATTCCACTCAAAGACACTGTACACCATTGAGGCAATAGCGATAGAGCATTGGGTGCTGAACATTTCTCTTCATATTAATCATATTCCTTTTTAGGACTTTGATGCAAAAACTTGAGAAAATGAGATCCAGGCAGTAGATAAAGTTGATGAAAAATTATTTATTCATTACAATTAAATTTAGCCTCACACGCAAACTTTAATCGATAATGAAAATACTTAATAAAACCAAAAGGTAAAATAACCATCATAAAGTATTAGTCAATAGTTAATAATAAAATTTAGAGTATTGTAAAATTTAGAGCATTGTATCTAATAGATGAAGATCAAAAAGAGCAATAATTAAGACATTTGCAGATAAGAGACAAGAAGTAGAAGCCAAGGAGAGCAAAGGAGGGAAAAAGCTGTATTATCAATGACCCGGTCAGCTTTATACCATGAGCATATAGGGAAATTTACATCCCACACAAACGGACGTTTTTGTTAAAAGAAAAGGTTAAATGGTTTTACCCAGTGTAAAAAATAGATATGAGTTGTTTTGACCCCCTTTGGGAATTTTGCAAATCTTACCCTTTTAAATGTCATCAGGAATAATAACAGACATATTTTGATCAGATTTCAAATTCAAATGGTTAACTCTGAAAAACATCACTTATACAGTACTTGGCAGGCGTCCAATGTCTAACCACAAACGTGTCAGCGTGACCTGTCACACTGGAACACTTGAAGAACAATTGAACATAACAATCATACTCTTAAATATAAAATAAGAATAACCATAAAGGTACAATCACAAGTGAATACTTGAAAATATGATGTGAATTAATATGTAAAGTAGAAGTACATAAATATAAGAAATCAAAAGTGAAACTGATAAATCATAAGCCATAAATGATTAAAATAAATATTAATAAAAATGCATGAATATGAATATTGACCATTTCGGATCCATCAGACTTTAACACACAATAATTAAATATCTAACTTCACAAGGTTATGTTAGCCTCATGGCAACTTTACAGATAAAAAACAAATTACTTACCTAAAGAAGAAAATTTTAAAAGTAGTATCTCTCGTGATCCAGTTGATTCCTACACAGGAGAACGTACATCAAATGTATTGTTAAAATAAAGTAAATGCCATCAGAGGTATTTTATTAGTTTATGTGACACTTATCTTCAATGATAATAAGCGATTAACGTTAACGTTGCTGAATAACGTTAGATTGCGTGCGATATTACACAATTATAAACAAAACCCCGGAAATAGTTGCCCACTACAACTTTAAAATCTCTCTTACTCGAGATTAAAGCGAATGATAGAAAATTTCTCTCAAATAACTGTAATTTTATATTATTGTTGGAATCATCCCTCAGGCCGGATTGGACACCTCCGTGGCAGAGCCGTTGAAAAAGGGCTCTGCTCCGTGGGCTATGCTCTGCCTGCAGGCCGTATACCATACCATACCATACCATACCATACCATACCATACCATATCAACTACTCTGATAAATTTCATGTTTCAAGAGCCACACAATGCAAGCACAGAGTAAAACATTTTCTTTGAGACACTTTTAGGAGCAATATTTGAAGAATATTTAATGCTTCAGATGGCGCGCCTTGTATAACGAAGGACAAATACATAATTTGCGCGTTAATACATCCCCGTATGTAAAAATATTTAAAACTAACACCAAATTAATAATTTTGATACAAAATGTCCATTAAACGCAAACTTTAAAGTAGCTTTAACTTACCAGTTGTCGTTTCTCATTATCCTCCGTATGGCATGAGAAAATGGCGTCTGGAAAAATCTTTCAGCGAGATCGCTGAATAAATGCCCGGATGTCGCAAATAACACTAGGGGGTGTTGGATACCTGTAACTCTGTGATTACACTGAAGCAAACAAGCTTTTAACACTGATAGTGTTAATTTCTCTAAATTTTACACTATAACTTCAACACTTTACTCTGAAATGGCTTAACACTTGAAATTTAACACTGATGAATTTGCTGTGTATTATATCTGTTTTTTATTTGTTGAACATCAATTACATTTTTACCCTTAAATGGATTTGGAAGTTTTTTTTATTTACAAATTCGGGGTACAGACACAGTCTCTATGTGATGATATCTAGTTGAAAGAGTTTCTATATGTTGGGAATTATCTTCTGTGACGTGAGACAGCTAGCAGATGGACGGTTTAGTCAGTATGTCTACTTCCTGACCTGGGCCCCAGTTTTTAATGTTTCAGCTCTAAGACTATGTGCCATATTACTAGAGAGAAGAGCAGCACCATCCCAGGAGGGATGAATACCATCTCTTTTCAACAGGTCAGGTCTGCCAATATCAGATATATGGTGATGATAAAATAGACAAGTAATGATAATAAATAGATTCAAAACAAATCTCTATGGAGCTACAGACACAAACTATTCAGCAGCAAGTTAGACAGGAACAAAGCATGTACATCCCATCAGAGCATGTACATTTATGTAATTTCTACTGAAAAATTCTATTGAAATCACAAAGACAGAATTTGAATTTGAAATTTTACAGTATGATGCATACATTGCAAATGTTTGCATTTCATCACGGTACATTGTTCACTAACACGCCATTTGTACCTCTTGCATATTGTACCCTATTATGTATATTGTGTCTTTGATATATTTGTTAGGCACATTTGAAATGTGCCATGCCTAGTCTGGAATTTAGATGAGAGTAGGTGGCTGCAGTGAGGGGAGGAGTGAAAAAAATGCAGCCATGATGGAAAGTTCTCTCTTCTCGTAGTGGATCAGTCGGTGGAGAGGCATGGCTCCCTCGCCGTTGCAAAAGATTTTTGACATATGTCAGCACAGTGGCGTAACCCACATCGTCCCTCTCAGAAGCAGAGTACGGTGTACATATTAGGACATCCTCACACCTCAGCCATACAACGAAAAGGCGTCATGCCTCAGACTAAAAGGCTTCACTCATTGGACAAACCGGCATCATGTCTCACACTGAAAGGCTTCAGATCTCAGGAAAAATTATGTCAGGTGTCAGGTCTTGTACAATTAGGCATCAGACGAAACTACCTCAGAATAAAAGGCATCAGACAAAAAAGGCATCGGATGAAATGGACTCAGACAAAAAGCCATCAGACTAAAATCCATCATTTTTTTTTTTGTTTTTTTTTTGGCTATGTTTTTTTGTATAACTTTCTATTGGCTTTTATCCCATCATAATGCCATCCTTCAGTTATCTTTTTCTTTCTTCCCCCTTTTTATATTTATCTGTAACTATTCCCAAATTGATGTAAGGTGTGTGTGTATGCGTACATGTTAATTATGTAGAATCTATGGTATCATGATGGTATTCATGTAGGCTATTTATGTAATCCCTTAGCAATGTTCTTTATGTTATTGTTATGAGATATATATATATATATATATATATATATATATATATATATATATATGTGTGTATATATGTATATATATATATATATATATATATATATATATATATATATATATATATATATATATATTTCCCTGACAATACTACACTTCATACTGTCAAATGTCTTATTATTCATAAGACAAGACGCATATGGGGAAAACTCTTTTTTTCAGATTACTGAAGCCTTTTTAATTCACGCAGTGAAAACTGCACTGCCATTGGTTCGTTGAGTTAGAGTAAATGAACCAATGATGGCGCGGCAGAGCTGCGCGAGCCAATGGTGAGCGAGCCCGCTCGAGCCCGCCAAAAGGGGTGGGGTATTGGGCTATATAAGCTGCCATCTCACCATGGCAAAAAGATTCATTCTCCTTCAGCGATGCAGATATCATCTCTTTGCTTGATCTATGAGACTTGAAGCCGTCTTCACCTGCAAGCAGCTGGAATTTGCCGCTGATCAGCTTGCCGCTCTGCAGCAGTTTGATCAGCTTGCTCTCCCTGCTCGCCGCTCTCTATTCTGCTCGCCGCTCTCTAGCAGCACTGCCCACAAGCAGCCTGCAGCTCTGTATAGCTCGCCGCTCTGCCAGCTCACCGCTGAGATCACCGCTCTCATGCAGCTCTGATCAACACGCTGCTTCTCAGCAGCTGGATCAGTTCGCCGCTCTCAAGCAGCTCTGTTCCCACGCCGCTCTCAAACAGCCTGGTCAGCGCTTCGCTCCCGAGCCGCCTGCAGCATTGAGCGCGTGGATTACGACGTATCCTTCTGCAATGCAATTGGTATAAATATAAGAGCTAATTTTTTAAATGACAAGCACAGTGAGTGCGTGTGATGTCTGGGAAAGTCCCACACAGAAGCCATGCTTATTGCATTTTCACTATTCGCAGCGCTCAGCTAAATATGACATGACGTTCTTCCCTGACTCAGGCGAGACTCATGGTATATACGTATATTCACCCTAAAAGAGCACATTTTCCGGCGTTTGTTGCAAAATGCTAAATCTCTGAGCGTGTCGTTTGCCGGCCACACCCCTGCAAGCCGCGTTCATTGAGGGCGTGTACTCTCACAATGAAAGTGCTACAACGAGCTCAATACTGACAGTGCTCAGCTGAATATGACATGACGCTCTCCCCTGACACAGGTGAGGCTCATAGAATATATTAACTCTGAAAGTGCGTATTTCTCCAGCGTTTGTTTGTAAAATACCCAATCTCTGAGTGTGTTGTTTGCCCGCCACACCCCCACGACCCATGTTCATTGAGGGCGCGTGCTCTCACTACAAGAGCACGAGAATGAGCTCAATGCTGACAGCACTCAGCTGAATATGACATGGCGCTCTCCCCTGACTCAGGTGAGACTCATGGTATATATTAACACTGAAAGAGCATATCTCTCTGGTGTTTGTTACTAAATGCCAAACCTATGAGCATTTCACTTGCCGGCCCCGCCCCCGCAAGCCGTGTTCATTGAGGGAGTGTGCTCTCACTACATGAGAACAAGCTCAATGCTGACAACGCTCAGCTAAATATGACATGACCCTCTTCCCTGACTCAGGTGAGATTCATAGAATATTAATTCCGAGAAAGCCGATTTCTCTGGTGTTTGTTGTTAAAGCCACATTCACTGACCCAAACAGCCTCGTATGTGTTCCCAGTCACCGGGTGCTGGGAAAAATGTGTTTATTGCACGCAAAGGGCCCGTTCTAGCGTCCAAGTGTATATCCGCTGCGGTAACGGACAGAAGAAAACACATACTCGAAAAAGTAAAATTCCTCTTCCACCCGGTGTGCACCACAGTCCCTCACAGTGACTCAGTGCTAGAACCAATCCAGCCCCTTGCACCAGGGGCCAAGGCCTAGCAGGCCATCCCTGGAGTGTCAACTTGGGTGCTGAATACAGTAAAACGAGGTTATGTACTCCAATTCGCTCAACGGGCCTCATTATTCAACGATATGGTCCAAACCTCTGTGGAAAACAAGGATGTGCACATCCTGCGTTCCGAGGTGAACACCATGCTGGCAAAAGGAGCCATATAGGTGGTTCCCCCAGCACTGAGCAAGTCAGGCTTCTACAGCAGGTACTTCCTCGTTCCCAAAAAAGGATGGTGGCCTCAGACCCATCCTCGATCTCAGACATCTGAACAGGGCCTTGATGAAGTACTCATTCAGAATGATCACTTTGAAGCAGATCTTCCCACAAATCTGCCTGGGAGACTGGTCCTTTACCCTGGATCTGAAAGATGCTTATTTTCACATCCAGATAGCCACCCATCACAGGCAATTCTTGAGATGTGCCTTCAAAGGGGTGGCATATCAATACACGGTCCTTCCGTTCGGGCTATCTCTAGCTCCCCGCACTTTTATGAAGTGCATGGATGCGGCTCTCTTCCCTCTGAGACAGATGGGTGTGCGCATACTAAACTACCTCGACGACTGGCTTGTTCTGGCCGAGTCGGAGGAGGAGCTGATATCTCACAGATCCATCATCCTCAACCACTTAGAGTGCTTGGGGCTCAGGGTCAATTTTCCCAAGAGCTCGTTAACTCCCAGCCAACGTTTCTGTGTCTCGACCCGCATGAGGGCCGTGGTCTCGCCAGAATGATCTCTGGCCATTCAGCAGCTCATGGAAACTTTTACGGCTTTTCTGCCACCCAGAGCATTTCAGAAGATGCTAGGTCTAATGAGCTCGGCATCTCCAGCTCTGCAGCTGGGCCTGCTTCACATGCGCCCGCTGCAGTTCTGGCTGAAACCACGGGTCCCGTCCCAAGCCTGGCAACATGGTCGCTGCTTGCTCAAGGTGAACCAGTCGTGTGTCGCAACCCTGGCCCCTTGGAAGAACCCCTACTGGTTCGAGCAGGGTGTGGCAATTGGGACGATGAACAAGAGGAAGGTCGTCTTCACAGATGCCTCCAAAAAGGGTTGGGGAGCTCTGTGCGACAACCATCCGGCCTTCGGACACTTGGAACGGCCCGGAAAGCGAGCTTCAAATCAACCATCTGGAAATGATGGCAGTATACCAAGCTCTCCAAACCTTCCTTCCTCTCTTCGTGAGACACCATGTCTTGGTCAGATCAAACAACATGATGGTGGTGTCCTTAATAAATCACCAGGGTGGGCTCTCTTCAAAGCCCCTTTACACTCTAGCGAAAACCATCCTAGAGCGGACCCAACGCAACCTGCTCTCACTGAGAGCAGCGCATGTGCAGGGCGTTCTGAACACAGGGGCGTACATGTTGTCCTGGAACAACCTTCCCTCGGAGGAATGGTCGCTCCACCCCCGCACAGTTCAGAAAATTTGGGATGTCTTCGGGAATGCAGAGGTTAACCTCTTCGCCTCAGAAGACAATTATCACTGCCCAATATATATCTCAAAAACCAGGGATGCGCTGGCCCATGACTGGCCCAGCCTCCTCCTTTATGCTTTCCTCCCGATCGCTCTGATTCCCCAGGTTATCAGATGAATCAGGGAGGGTGCTCACAAGGTCCTCCTATTGGCTCCTCTGTGGAGGTCCCATCCGTGGGTCTCAGACCTGTCTCAGTTATCGCCCATGGAGCCATGGCCGATTCCTGCTAGCCTTCCAGAGAATGTTTTAAACACTATCTCACAAGCTAGAGCCCCATCAACTAGACGTCTCTATGCTCTTAAATGTTCTGTCTTTGCCACCTGGTGCACAGCCCGGGGCGAAGACACATTGACTTGTGACATATCCCAGATATTGTCCTTCCTTCAAGACTTAATGGACAGAGGCCATACTCCCTCTAGACTTAAAGTCTATGTCGCAGCTATAGCAGCCTCTCATGCTCCTATAGCAGGGCAGTCGATAGGAAGAAACAACCTTGTTGTCCGCTTCCTGAAGGCATCCAGGAGGTTGAATCCTCTTCGTCCCCTCACGATTCCTGACTGGTACCTGTCTGTGGTTCTTAGAGACCTTAAGGGCCCTCCCTTTGAACCAATCCAGACTGCTGGCCTTCCACCCTTGTTGCTAAAAACTGCCCTACTGCTAGCTTTAGCAACATTCAAGCATGTGGGGGATCTGCAGGCGCTCTCGGTGAGCCCCTCTTGTCTTGAATTCAGGCCCAACAACTCCAAGGTCGTCCTGAAACCAAGGCATGGATATGTCCCCAGAGGTCCTATCCACACCCTTTAGGGTGCAGATGATTGTTCTCTCTGCTCTTCCTCCATCCCAGGATGAACAGAATTCAAATTTGCAAGTTTGTTTTATACAACTTAGGCCAAGTTCACACTGTCAGTTTTTGGGATTGACAACCGCATTTACTTACAGGTGTGAGTCTCAAAATGTCCCGTTCACACAGCAACTTACAGTAGCGTTTGGAACACTGTCTGTATGAACATGCAACAAGAGTCAAGCCAGTATTCTCTTACTAGTAACCATAACGACCAACGTAATATTAAAGATGGTGAAGTACATAAAACTGAAAAGTCTCATCACTTTTGACATGACAAGAGACCAATTGAACCACGAGTTCATCCATTCAAACTTCATTAACCAACAGCAGCATCAATGTAAATGCGCTAGCTGGAGTCTTCAACCATTGTACTCGCATGTCACGTCCTTTGCGACGTCTCATGCATGACACGGCATTTGAATTTCGAAAAGAAACACAAAACTTACGGGAGCCGCTCCGGTGGAGAAAAGTGACTGGATCTAACACCTTAAGATGACACACAGCTCATATCTCTGTTGCTGTAAGTTACTGAAAGTGAAACCACACACAAAATACCTTAGAAGAGTGGCTCTCTTGCACTGTATGATGTGACAGACAACTAGTTGTCCAATCCTGTTCCATTCACACTGCGCAGAATTTCTGAGAATGTGGTTGTGAGTCCTGAAAATTTACGGGTGTGAGTTCGGTTATAGGATGCGGTTGTCACTTCCGTAAATAACCTTACTGCATGTGAACGTAACCGCATTAAGGACTCAAATACAGGAATGACAACCATATGTGACCCGTCACGGAAACCAGGGACACAAGTCGGCAGCACAACTATTGAGCAAACTGAGAAAGAAGCTTTTTTTTTTTTCAAAATTGGTGATTTTCGTTTTTTTGCAGAATCTGTTAGTTGAGATCATGAAGAAGCATCTCCGTGTTTTAGATAGCAGTATTGGTTTATTTAAAAGCATACATTTTGAGGTTGAAATCGGCTTGTTTTTCAGAGATTCTATCTCGCAGTAGGGGCGTGTCATTGTCTGTTTGTATTTCCATACTGGAATAGGATACGCCGGCCTTTGTTTCTTTTGTTATTGCCGCCGCCCTCCAAGGGAAGCGTGGCTACTTAGTATGCAGCGCTCTGGCCGGCTCTAGCTGATATCAAAATTTAATGAAGATGGACGGCGCAAAGAATATCAATGCCTAATTGTATGAGATCTGATACCTGACGTTGTTTTTCCTGAGACCTGAAGCCTTTCAGTCTGAGGCGCGATGCCGTTTTGTCTAATGACTGAAGTCAAGACTGGGTTTATGAAAGTAATGTAATATGCAATATGAAAGTAATGTAATCTGATTACTTTTGGATTACTTCAAGGTCACATATATAAAAGAAAGAAAGAGAAATGTAATGTTTAGCATTTTGGTTACTTTTAAAAACTATTAAAACTAAGCAATCATGTCTCATTTCCACAGCTTGGGAATACACAGCCCTGAATATATGTAAAGGGCTATATGACATCTAGTGGCTACAGTATGGTATTACAGATTATTTTTTTAGTCCTTTGATAAAGAAAGTGTTTTCATAGCTGGAAGGCAGAGTTTGCACTGTACAACCATGTTGTTTGCATTTTCTTCTTTGAAAACAAAATAGCAGCGAAATTTCCATGAATTGAAAGCGTTTTCCCCGCAGGAAGCATTGTTTCAACTAGCAGCAGTGATTCAAAATGCGTCTGAGGAGATTGTAGACTGGTGATATTTGCGGGTGGCGAGTGTGAGTCATCACTGGCAACAGAACCAGGAACTACTGTATAATCAAGCAGTGCTTAATATAGTGTTATTATGGCAAAATAATGATTTATTTTAAATGAAACCATTGTAATCCTGATAGTATTCCCTCTTTTTTTCAAAATATAACTGTAATCTGATTACTATGTTTTTTGATGTAACTGTAACAAATTACAGTTACTGAATTTTTGTATCCTGAGTAACGTTGTTACATATATTCTGTTACTCCTCAACCCTGTCTGCAACAATGCTTAGGTAGGTGGTATGTGTCAAAGTAACATCCACATGGATCCAAGGTTTCCCAGCAGAACATTGCCCAAAGCATCACACTGCATCTGCCAGCTTGTCTTCTTGCCATAGTGCATCTTGGTGCTACGTGTTCCTCGGGTAAGCGACGCACCCGCACCCGCATCCGCATCCATGTGATGTAAAAGAAAGTGAGATTCATCATACCAGACCACCTTCTTCATTGCTCCATGGTCCAGTTCTGATGCTCACGTGCTCACTGTTGGTGCTTTCAGCGGTGGACAAGGGTCAGCATGGGCACCCTAACTGGTCTGTGGCTATGCAACCGCATACACAACAAACTGCAATGTACTGTGTATTCTGACACTTTTCTATCAGAACCAGCATTAACTTCTTGAGAAGTTTGAGCTACAGTAGCTCATCTGTTGGATCGGACCACACGGGCCAGCCTTTGCTCCCCACGTTCATCAATGAGCCTTGGCTGCCCGTGACCCTGTCGCCAGTTTACCACTGTTCCTTCCTTGGACCACTTTTGATAGATACTGACCACTGCAGACCAGGAACACCCCACAAGAGCTGCAGTTTTTGAGATGCTCTGTCTTAGTCGTCTAGCCATCACAATTTGGCTCTTGTCAAACTTGCTTAAATTCTTATGCTTGCCCATTTTTCCAGCTTCTAACACATCAACTTTGAGGACAAAATGTTCACTTGCCTAATATATTCCTAACAGGTGCCATGACGAAGAGATAATCAGTGTCATTCACTTCACCTGTCAGTGGTCATAATGTTATGCATGATCGGTGTAGTCAAGTCAAGTCAAGTCACCCCTATTTATATAGCGCTTTCTACAATGCAGATTGTGTCAAAGCAGCTTTACATTGATAATTGGTATATAATTTTTCCTTTTAAAGAATAGTGTCAATGCAGGCAGATCAAAAGCACTGTTGAATAAATGTCAAGGATACTGTTGAATATCAAATGTCAAGTCAAATTAAATTAAATTAGGGCTGCACGATTAATCGTATTTTATCACGATAACAATATCTGCTTCTCTCGATTGATTTTAAATAAACGTCACGATATTGGCCCGCTCTATGAAAATGAACATAATTTGGAAATATTGGAAGTAATATTAGGAATTTCGCTGTTTTATCTTTTGAAGTTCCTAAAGGTTTTACCAGATTTCATAATGTTGATCAGCTAGAAATGATTTTTCTTTGCTCTACGAATTTGCCGGGCAATTTGAATCTGGTTTGTCTTATTGCAAACGAATTGTGTTGCTTTAAAATCTAATGTGAATACATATTACAAAGCGCTCACCAAAACCATGTTTTGTATTGATTTACCATCTAACGAAGTTATCATAGTTGGTTAAATTTAAGTCTTTGTGCCACCTACAGGCCTTTTGGGTGAAGTGTAGGTTGGTAAAGAACTTGCAAAATAGCCATAGTTACATTACTCTTTTGATAGAATAAACATGATTAATAATCGTGATTATAATATTGAGGAAACTGTGGCACTGGCTGTCGTGTTGATGATGTCCCCACAATGGACGATCCAGTCGACCTGATCTCTGCTGACACAGGGCCGCACCGTGGTCGCGTCAAGGCACCGGTCCTCGGTCTCATCTGGAAACGGCCCCGAATCCAGTTGACTACGGTAAACCTCGGGATAAACAGAAAGACTAATATTAGCGTAGATGCCATTTTTTTTCTGATGTAACGAGTACATCTGGTGTTATAGGAAGTGTTCCCGGTTCCGGCTGAACTAATTTATGCAGCCTAATGAATTTGAAAATATAAATATATAATGTGTTATGTGTATGCCAGGTTAAAGAGATGCGTTTTTATTCTAGATTTAAACTGACAGAGTGTGTCTGCATCCCGAACAATGCTAGGAAGGTTGTTCCACAGTTTAGGTGCCAAATAGGAGAAGGATCTACCGCCTGCAGTTGATTTCGATATTCTAGGTATTATCAGCTGGCCTGAATTCTGAGATCGCAATAAACGTGAAGGACTATAATGCATTAAGAGCACGCTTAGGTACTGGGGGGCTAAACCATTTAGTGCTTTGTAAGTAATTTAGAACAAGATTTTAAAATCTATACGATGTTTAACAGGAAGCCAATGCAGTGATGACAGAACTGGGCTAATATGGTCATACTTCCTAGTTCTGGTAAGAACTCTAGCTGCTGCATTTTGTACGAGCTGTAGTTTATTTATCAAGCGGGAGGAACAACCACCCAGTAGAGCGTTACAGTAATCTAACCTTGAGGTCATGAACGCATGAACTAACTGTTCTGCATTCTTCATTGAGAGCATATGTCGTAGTTTAGATATATTTTTAAGATGGAAGAAAGTGGTTTTACAGATGCTAGTAACATGGCCTTCAAATGAAAGATTGGTATCAAAGAGCACACCCAGGTTCCTAGCTGACGACGAAGACTTAACAGAGCAGCCATCAAGTGTTAGACAATATTCTAGGTTATTACGTGAAGAAGTTTTTGGTCCAAAAATTAGAATCTCTATTTTTTCTGAATTTAGTAGTAGGAAATTACTGGTCATCCAGTTTTTTATATCAGCTATGCATTCTGTTAATTTTGTGAATTGGTAAGTTTCGTCAGGGCGTGAAGAAATATAGAGCTGAGTATCATCAGCGTAACAATGAAAACTAACGCCATGCTTCCTAATGATATCTCCCAAGGGTAGCATGTACAGAGTGAAAAGCAATGGTCCTAGTACTGAGCCTTGCGGTACTCCATATTTAACTTGTGATCGATATGATATCTCATCATTTACTACTACAAACTGATAACGGTCAGATAAGTATGATTTGAACCATGCCAATGCAATTCCACTAATGCCAACATAATTTTCAAGTCTATTTAAGAGAATATTGTGATCGATAGTGTCAAATGCAGCACTAAGATCCAGTAACTCTAATAGAGAGATACAACCACGATCTGATGATAAGAGCAAATCATTAGTAACTCTAATGAGAGCAGTCTCAGTACTATGGTACGGTCTAAATCCTGACTGGAAATCCTCACAGATATTATTTCTTTCTAAAAAAGTTGTGATGAAACTGCCTTTTCTAGTATTTTTGACAGAAAAGTAAGATTTGAGATCGGCCTGTAATTGACTAATTCTTTAGGATCTAGTTGTGGATTTTTAATAAGAGGTTTAATAATAGCCAGCTTAAAAGTTTTTGGTACATATCCTAATGACAAAGATGAATTAACAATATTAAGAAGGGGATCTATGACTTCTGGAAGCATCTCTTTCAATAGCTTAGTCGGTATAGGGTCTAACATACATGTTGTTGATTTTGATGATTTAACAAGTTTAGACAATTCTTCCTCTCCTAAAGCAGTAAATGAAATGAATTTTTCCTCAGGGACACTACAATGCAATGTCTGACACGATACTGTAGTAGACGGTTGCATGGTTATAATTTTCTCTCTAATATTATCAATCTTGCAAGTAAAGAAGTTCATAAAGTTGTTACTGCTGTGCTCTTTGGAAACATCAGAAGTTGAAGCTTTATTTCTTGTTAATTTAGCCACTGTATCAAATAAATACCTAGGGTTGTGTTTATTTTCTTCTAAGAGTTTTGAAAAATAGGCAGATCTAGCAGTTTTTAAGGCCTTTCTGTACTCAATCATTTTCTCTCTCGACGAAATGCGAAATACTTCTAGTTTTGTTTTCTTCCAGCTATGCTCCATTTTTCTGGCTGCAGTTTTTAGGGCCCGAGTCTGCTCACTGTACCATGGCATTGGATTAAATTCCTTAATCTTTTTTAAACGCAAAGGAGCGACTGAATCTAATGTGCTGGAAAAGACAGAGGCAATAGTTTCTGTTGCAATATCGAGGTTTTCTAAGCTTCCTGGTATGCTAAGGCGATGAAACTGATCAGGAAGGTTATTTATAAAGCGATCTTTAGTGGTAGAAGTGATGATTCTACCATATTTATGGCAGGGAGGCAGTTTAGCCTCTTTAACTAAATGTAGTACATACGAGACTAGATAATGATCTGAGATGTCGTCACTCTGCTGCAGAATTTCAACGGCGTCAATATCGATTCCATGTGACAATATTAGATCTAAAGTATGATTACAACAATGAGTGGGTCCTGACACGTGTTGTCTAACACCAATAGAATTTAGAATGTCCGTAAATGCCAATCCTAATGAGTCTTTTTTATTATCTACATGGATATTAAAATCACCAACAACAAGGACTTTATCTGCAGCTAGTACTAACTCTAATAGAAAATCAGCAAATTCTTTAATAAAGTCTGTATGGTGTCCTGGTGGCCTGTATACAGTAGCCAACACAAATGTCAACTTACATAATTTTACGTAAAGCACCATCACTTCAAAGGAATTATATTTGAAAGACTTTTGACTAATACTGTAAATATTACTATAAATTACAGCAACACCTCCCCCTTTGCCTTTCTGTCGAGGAATGTGTCGATAATCATAACCTTGAGGGCTGGACTCATTTAAAGTAATGTAATCGTCCGGTTTTAGCCAGGTTTCTGTCAAACACAGCACATCTAGATTATTGTCTGTGATAATATCATTTACAATAAGTGCTTTTGAAGAAAGTGATCTAATATTTAACAATCCAAGCTTTATCATTTGTTTATCATTATTATCTCGATTTTTTATTTGTTGAACATCAATTAAATTTTTTCCATTAAATGGGTTTGGAAGTTTTTTGTTTTTATTAATTCGGGGTACAGACACAGTCTCTATTTGATAATATCTAGGTGCAAGAGTTTCTATGTGTTGGGAATTATCTGACTTCTGTAACGTGAGGCAGCTAGCAGACGGTTGGTTTAGCCAGTCTGTCTGCTTCCTGACCTGGGCCCCAGTTTGTCATGTTTCAGCTCTAAGACTATGTGCCATATTACTAGAGAGAAGAGCAGCACCATCCCGGGAGGGATGAATACCATCTCTTTTCAACAGGTCAGGTCTGCCCCAAAAACTTTTCCAATTGTCTATGAAACCTATATTATTCTGTGGACACCACTTAGACAGCCAGCCATTGAGTGATGATAATCTGCTAACTATCTCATCACTCCGACGAACAGGAAGGGGACCAGAGCAAATTACTTCTCCTGACATTGTACTTGCGAGTTCACACACCTCTTTAATGTTAATTTTAGTGATCTCCGACTGGCGAAGTCGAACATCATTTGAATAATAATTTTAGAGTATTTACGATTAGCATTAGCCAGCACTTTTAAATTTGCTTTGATGTCAGGTGCTCTGGCTCCCGGCAAACATGTGACTATGGTGGCTGGTGTCTCTATTTTCACATTCCGTGTAATAGAATCGCCAATTACTAGGGCACTTTCAACAGGATTCTCAGTGGGTGCGTCACTGAGTGGGGAGAACCTGTTTGATGTTCTTAATGGAACGGAAGAGTGGTGTTTTCCGCGACTAGGCCACCTCACCGTTACCCACCTACAGCCGGAACCGAACAATGTACAGAGTTCACTAAGCTAGTCGCATCCAAAACAGTATCTGAAGCCCCTGCATTCTTACTATCCTCGATTAAAGTTTGGATGCGTGTCTCTAATTCTGAGATTCTCTCTGTCAGCCTGACTATTTCCCTACATTTATGACATGTAAATCCCTCATCGCTGACAGAGAGGGCTATGCTAAACATGTGACAGATGGAACATGATATAACACTGGGAAAGGATGACATAACTCACCGTGTTTGTAGACTGATCTGAGTTGCCACAGCTGTTTGATGAACGCGTTGGAAGAGGAGTGCGTGAGACTGATGACAAGTTAAACAAGCTAGCGAGATGCAAACGCGTTGTAACAGCGATTTAGATTCAAAGATTACAAGCTGGCGACGTCAGATTAATGTGGTAGGCAATAGTATATATATAAAGTAATGATAATATAAGCAACAAAAAGTACGAGATTCAATAAAAGTAAGAGAAAACAAAGCTATACGGAGATACACAACACTGAGCAGCGAGGCAGAGAGGCAGACAGGAGCAATCAAGCGTGTATAGTTAAGTCACCTTTATTTATATAGTGCATTTTACAATGCAGATTGTCACAGCAGCTTTACAGTGATAACAGGAAAATAATTTGGCTGCACAGCAGCTCTAGATGGTGTCTAGATGGTGAAAATGGTGTCATTGTCCAGCTTAAATAAGTACAGTATTGATTCATTCCATTGTAAAAATCATTAGTTATTCATTTAGTTAATTTATCTATATAGCAGCTCTGGACAAAACAGTGATGTCATCGTCCAGTTCAGTTCAGTTTGCATACAATGGTGTCGATGCAGGCAGATCAAAAACATTGTTGAATATCATTTGTCCCCAGGTTAGCAAGCCAGAGGCGACAGTGGCAAGGAACCCAGACTCCATCAGGTGACAAAAATGGAGAAAAAAAAACCTTGTGAGAAACCAGGCTCAGTCGGGGGGCCAGTTCTCCTCTGGCCAACAACAAAAAGTGCATGATTATGATTCAGGCAGTGTTACAAGTCAAATTTGGAATGTAACGGTCAAAATATTGAATCCAATTCCATCTGGTTGAAGATGGAAATGGTTTTGGGGATCTATGCCACTGGCTGTCGTTTCGATGAGGCCTTCACTGGGGATAGTTGACACAATCTCTGCTGACACAGGGATGCATTGTGGTCTAAACGCAGGTCCTCCATCTGATCTGGATACGGCCCGGATCCGGCTGACTACAGTAAACCTCGGGATAAACAGAGTGTCTAATATTGGTGTAGATGCCATTCTTCTTATGATGTAACGAGTACATCTGTGTTATAGGAAGTGTTCCTGGTTCCAGCTGACCTAATTTATGCAGCCTAACAATCCTTTAATGTATGTGAAAATATAAACTGATAATGTGTTATGTGTTTGCCAGGTGTTATGTGTCTGAACGTCACTGTGGAGTTTGATTATATATTGTGTACCATATATTGTGTGGAGCAAGTTGCGTGTGAGTGTGCAGTGCTCTCTCTCTCTCTCGCTCTCCCCGTCGCTCTGTGCTAGTCTAAGCGTGCATGTTTCTACGGCCTTGATCCCAGCCATCTTATTGCTGACTGCAAGGCATGGAAACAAAAGAATGCGGCTTCTAAAGCAAAAAGTATTGCACATGTGGCATTCGTTGTCACCTGGAACGGAGATGTTTAAGCCTTTCCTGATGAGTGGCTATTTCTCCGGGTGATAGACTAAAAACTGTGTCCATTTTGCGGGACACTGGCGCCACTCACTCGTTTATTTGTGAAGATGTGCTTCCATTGTGAGCGGAGACATACACAGGCACTGACATTTTAGTTCGCGGGATTGAGCTGGGATGCATTAAAGTTCCTATTCACTCTGTCTTACTGAAGTCAGACTTAGTCTCAGGCCTGGTAAATGTGGGAGTATGCACGAAACTCCCAGTTGAGGGTGTAAACTTCGTTGTTGGGAACGATTTGGCGAGGGGTAATGTGTCCTACACGGTACTCCGCTCTACCGGCTGTCTCTCCTCCTTTGTTTCCAGCGTGTGCGGTTACACGCTCACAATCACAAAAATTTGCGGACACTGTTGATCTGTCTGATTCTTTCTTGTTTCTTGTTTCTTGTCTGTCGGTGGATGACAGTGTGTTAGAGATAAGCTTTGATGTGCCTACTGTTTTATGGTGCGTCTTTAAGCACCTTTACCTTATTTTTTATTATTCTCAGGTTAGGTAAGTAAGTCAAATCTAAACTAATTTATAAGCATTTTAAAATACTTACAATCAGACAGAAGACTTCTCTGTGTGTCCAGGCTCAACGACTTAAATTAATGCCACAAAGAGTTTAGTTATAAAGTTATAAGTTAATTTATTTATTACATTAGTATTTCTAGCATTACATATATTCTACAAACATTCTATACAAGTAATTAAATAAAGTATAAAATCAAAAAGTTCTTCAGTCAAGGCAATATCAGCGATGGAGACATCATCAGCGTTGGTTCTGGTGTCGGAGAAGCAGCCTCAGGTGCGAAGCAGCCCCCCCTGTTCTCTTCTCGTTCCAGCCTTTTATAGACTATCTGACCTCTTGAGGTCATCATCTTTGGAATTCCCCTCATCTGAGTCTATATATAAAGGCTTGTCTCTTTGTTCTCTGACTCTTCTCCTCTGCTGTGTCCTGTGCTTCTACTTCAAGACATCCTTCAATGGTAATGATTGCCTTTCTTACTAATACATGTTATGTCCTTTCTATTCTACTAGCATGCTTTATTAAAATCTTAAAACAATAGTTGTAGTGTCTTCCTTTATAAACCTATTCTTAATAAAGCTTTACAACAATAGTGTTTTGTTTCTTTTCTTTATAAACTACATTCTTATTAAAGTACTTTTACAATAACAGTTGTCTTTTTTAATGAGCTATTATCTTATTAAACACTTTTATAAAAACCCATTTGTCTCGTTTTCCTCAATAAACAGTTATCATATACAAATTATCTTACATTTTTTCACTGTTTACACACAAAGAAGTTATCAAACATGTCTTTTCCTCCAATATGTCTCTTTTACAGTTGTTTTTAATAAACAGTTATCGGATTAGTTCACTTTCAAATAAAATTTTCCTGATAATTTACTCACCCCCATGTCATCCAAGATGTCCATGTCCTTCTTTCTTCAGTCGAAAAGAAAGGTATTTGATGAAAACATTCCAGGATTATTCTCCTTATAGTGGACTTCAATGGCCTCCAAATGGTTGAAAATTACAGTTTCAGTGCAGCTTCAAAGGGCTTTAACTCTCTGGAGTCAGGAAACGCGCCAGCGCATTTTGCAGGATTTTTTTTCACATTGCAGCAAGACAGACTTAAAATACTACATCATTTTTTGTCATAGAGACAGAAGTAATATATCAATTGAAACTATAGAATATCTTCTTTTATTTGTGTACACTCAGAGTAAAAACAAAATGTTGTGCTTTTTGCAAAATAAAGAAAACTAACATGATGCGTGATCTCTCGTCTCCCTCTGGACGAAATCCAATCTGATAGTTCTCAGAAAATGAACTGTAACTTAGTGAATACTGATGACACAAAAATTAGACTTATGTCTAAAGAAATGTTGAAATGTCAGGTTTTAAATCATGTAAGTCAAATCAAAAACAAATATTCTCAGTTTATGTAATCTGTATGAAACAGAGCCATGTCAGACGCCCGTGATTCAGCTCATTATCCGCTAAAGCAGCCACACCCATGGAGGGAGCGCTATTCAGACACAAATTCTGAGGCAATACATGTATACATCGGCTCAATCGTGTATTTATTGTCTTCAAAAGTGTTTTTCATAGCCATAGTTAGCGATCTCTGAAAGCCTGTTAGTTCCTGGAATGTCACATGACCTGTTCTTCTTTAGATTAATTTGTGGACTAAAGGTGCACAGAGCGCCCTTCGGCTGCAAGTATGATTTGAAAACACAGTATCCAGCGCTCATAGTAATGACAATAAATATTGAATAAATATTACTGCTCTGTATAGAAAATTGACATAAACATATGAGAATCCATCAATATTTCTCCAAATATGCATGCTTTTAAGCTAAAAGTCTATATGAAATGCCATAGAGGTAACATAATTGTTCAGACACTTTGCATCACAGAAATACATTATATTTTAAAGTATATAATAGAATACTATTATTTTAAATTGTAGTAATATTTCACAGTATTGCTGTTTTTTCTGTATGTTTGATATTGTAATGAGGCGGCAGACTCGGGGAGATCCATTTGCAGCTTTATTAAATATTCGTTGTTGTACAGGCAGGGGTCAAATACCAGCAATAGCAGTGTCAGAGGCAAGACGTAATCAGTATCAATACCAGGCAAACAATCAGGGCAGGTGGCAGACAAGACAGGGTAGTCCAGTAAACAGGCAGAGATACCACAGGGCAGGCAGCAGGCAGTAAACGAAGGTATAAGGCAGTCCAAGGTCATACACGGGAAAACAATACACAGGGATAAATGCTCAGAAATGCCAGCTAAACAAGACTTCGCAAAGCACTGAGCCACAGAGACCGAGTTTGTGACAGAAGGCGTCCACCTCCACAATTTGTGGATTGTGCTGGCGTAACCAAGGCAATCCGAGGATGATGGGATTCTGTGGTGAGTTGATGATGAAGAAGCGCATAGATTCCTTGTGCAAAGATCCAATCTGCAGTGAAATGTCGTCAGTGGTGTAGTTAACCTGTCCACTCCCCAGGGGGCGCCCGTCTAGCGCGGCCACTGACAATACAGAACCACAGGGAATTAGGGCAAAGTTATGAATTAGCAAAGTTCAAATCCATAAAATTACCGGCTGCACTGGAATCTATCATGGCATGTGTTTGGATAACTTTCTCTTTGAACACCAGTTCTGCTGGGATTTCAATGTTTGGAGGGGTAGGAATGGGACTCACCCCAGTGGCACTTCGGCTGGAGGGACGAGTAGGACACGATGCTCTCATGTGACCGGCTTGACACAGCCAAAGGTAAAGTGCGCAGTCACTGTTTTCCTGGTGCTTGTGTTCTCGATGTTGCTACACAGGTTCCCGCGATCCTAAATGGCGCTGAGAACATCGGAGCTGTTGTTCTGCACGCGGGGGAGAACGACACCAGGCTGCGGCAGATGGAGGTGCTGAAGCAAGACTTCAGGAGCCTGATCGAGATGGTACGAGCCACATCGCCCGCGACGAAGATCGTGTCCGGACCTTCCGACGTACCGACGAGGACATGAAAGGTTCAGTAGATTATTTGCTTTAAATGAATGGTTAATGTCTTGGTGTAATGAACAGAAGCTGCTCTTTATAAATAATTGGAATCTTTTCTGGGAGCGACCTAGGCTCTCCCATGCTGATGGCCTGCACCCCAGCAGAATCAGAGCGGATCGGAGTTATATTCTTAACGTTACTCAGAAAACAAACTACAGATTTAATTCATTTGAAATTCTTATGTTAAATGCTATACTCTAAGATATAAGTAAAAAGTCGCTACTATCTCTTGCTTTAGCTACCGTTTATAGACCTCCAGGGCCTTATGCTGATTTCCTAAAAGAGTTTGCAGACTTTCTCTCAGACCTACTGGTCAACGTTGATAAAGCGCTGATTGTTGGAGATTTTAACATTCATGTAGACAATGCAAATGATGCGTTAGGGGCTGCGTTTATAGATTTACTAAACTCCTTTGGGGTCAACAAAACATCACTGGACCCACTCACCATCTTAATCATACACTAGATTTAATTATATCACATGGAATCAATCGATATAGAAATTCTACCGCAAAGTGATGTCACTGATCACTACCTTGTAACATGCGTACTGCATACTGATGATATTTGTCTAATTGCACCGCGATATCGACTAGGCAGAACAATTCTCCCGACAACTATAGATAAATTCACAAATAAACTGCCTGATCTGTCTCAGCTGCTCATCGTACCTAAACACACAAATGATCTCGAGAAAATGACTAGCAGTATGTGCACCATTTTCACTAGTACATTAGATATTGTTGCACCGATGAGATTTAAAAAGGTTAGAGAGAAAAATACTGTACCATGGTACAACAGTATTACTCACGCTATCAAAAGAGAAACTCGTAATCTAGAACGCAAATGGAGACAAACTCGACTTAGAGGTCTTCAGAATCGCATGGAAAGACAGCTTGTCCCGTTATAGAAAGACTCTAAAAGCAGCCAGGGCCAAGCATCTACGCAAACTAATAGAAAACTAGATAAAAAAGTTTGAGGACAAACTTTAAGTTGGCTTGAAAAAGCCGGTCCAGAAAGTTTGAAGTAGTTTTAAAAGTTTTCAGTTTGAAAAGTTTCATTTTTAGATAAATAGATAGATAGATAGATTTTTTATCAAGATCAATACAGGAAGTTGACAAAGAAAAACACATAACACGCAGAACTTGCAAAATCTGACCAATGAGAATAAAGTGTATCGACATCAGGGATATTACAGCCGATTTTGAACAACTGCGACGTCTTACTGTCACTATGTTAAACACACATACCTCACTAAGCTCAGCAGTTTCATCCCTCACCTGTTTAATACATAGACCAATATGTTTGATGCTTGGGAAATAGGGAGCTTTTTAGCACCGATGTCCATGGCTTGAGCTGCAAATACACTATACTCCTCGTAAGTGTTAGACAGCAGAACCATGTACTACGTAACACTGTGTCGGTCGTCATCCTAACGTCAGGCTCCACTCGTCACCACGATGGTAACCCGCAAAACTCCAACATGACAAAAAAATGTTCTCTCTTTCATTCTTCTTGCGTAAAAACTCATAGACAAAAAAGGCTAAAGCTAGTCCGAGACTAAAATGCATGTTTAAGCTGTTTTAACTGAACTTGCACTGACATATCTTGTAAAGTCATTGTTTTGTCTAAAGATGCACAGCATTTTTTTTCAAGGGTATGTTCATAAAAGTTACTTAAATAACCCTAATTGAACTAAGGTCTAATTTGGACTTGAAACCAGACCATGAATAAAGTAATTAAGTCTCATGCAAAGCATTCTGGGAAATAGAAATGCCCTTACCCCAGAAAGTAGATTGTGTACGAGGCGTCAAAAAGCAAGAAACCACTACAATCATTGTTTCAACTGGATGCGATGTAGCGCGAGGAGACAAAAATATAATACATGCTGTTGTGAAACTTCCAACAGAAGGGGTTTGGAAAATTTGCTTTGATGCATCAAGAGTAGAGCATGTAATTATTGTGTCGCTCTTGATAAAATTTAAAAGGCAATTATATGGTTAGATAAATAATACTTTTTAATATATAGTATTTAATAAGAATTGATTACACATTTTTATTACTTTCTTGTAGGGAGATTTATCCTCCACCTTGTGAACAGGTCTCCCTCTTTCCCAATCATGAGGACAGTTGAGTTAAGAAGAGTTCTTTCTTCCTAAACTTTCAACTACTCAATGATCAAGATTATCACTGTGTGTTTCAACAGCTTATCAAAAACGTGTTAAATTGAGCGCCAGTCATCATCCTAACGTCAAGCTACATTCGTCATCATGACGGTAATCCCCAAAACTCCAACATAACAAAAAGTTTTCTAAATCTTAAACAATAACAATGATTCATTTTTATCAGTGAGCATATTTTGAAATCCATAGTTTGATAGCATATTTAAAAATTCATGACATTTCAACAGCTAGTAATAATAATACATTTCTATTGCAAGAACAGCTATTGTGGTGATGCGAGTTGCGTTGTCACAGGTGAAGATAATGAGGAAATTAAATTGCTACATTATGAGACACAATTGTCCTGCTCCTTCAAAAATGGACAAAAATGCATATTCAAGACAAGGGGGTAAAAATGCCTAGACAATCAAAATAAATCTATTTCGACTGTCACTTGAAGTGAAATGTGAAAATAAATGGATAGTGTTGCGGTATTACATGAATGCTCACGTACCATGCATTGATCATTACAACCAATCGCACTGTTGAGCTCAGAAGGCAATAACCAATCAGATGAGTTTAGATTAGTTACCGGTGAAGAAAAAATAACTACTGATATCGAGGGAGTTTTGTTTTTGGCGAAATATACTGCTGTATCTTCAATGTTGTGGGCCTATTTTTCTGCTGGAGGCCCTGAACATCTTGTTCAGATACATGGCATCATGAGTTCCATCAAATACCAACAGATAAAAAAAATCAATAAAAAAAATCAAACCTGATTGTCCCTGTTAGAAGTCATATAATGGGCCATGGTTGGATCTTCCATCAGGGCAATGATCCAAAACAAACATCAAAACCAACACAAAAATGTGTCACTGAGCACAAAATGAAGCTTCTGCCATGGCCATCTCAGTTCCCTGACCTGAACCCTAAAAAAAATGAGTGGAGTGAACTGAAGAGAAGAAGCACCAGCATGGAGCTGGAATCTGAAGGATCTATGGAGATTCTGCATGAAGGAATGGTCTCTGATCTCATCAGTTGTTCTCCAAACTCATCAGGCATTATAGAAGAAGACTCAGAGCTGTTATCGTAGGTTGCAAAAAGTATTGAATAAAAGGGTAAGAGTAATTGTGAACAGTGTGTATTAGAGAAACATTTCTCTCATAATGAGATTCCCATTATACAGTACAGTCCAAAAGTTTGGAACCTCAAAAATTTTTAATGTTTTTAAAAGAAGTTTCGTCTGCTCACCAAGGCTACATTTATTTAATTAAAAATACAGTAAAAAACAGTAATATTGTGAAATATTATTACAACTTAAAATAACTGTGTACTATTTAAATATATTTGACAAAGTAATTTATTCCTGTGATGCAAAGCTGAATTTTCAGCATCGTTACTCCAGTCTTCAGTGTCACATGATCCTTCAGAAATCATTCTAATATGCTGATTTGCTGCTCAATAAACATTTATGATTATTTTCAATGTTGAAAAGATTGTTTCAGGATTCCGTGATGAATAGAAAGTTCAAAAGAACAGCATTTATCTGAAATACAAAGCTTCTGTAGCATTATACACTACCGTTCAAAAGTTTGGGGTCAGTAAGAATTTTTATTTTTATTTTTTTGAAAAGAAATTAAAGAAATGAATACTTTTATTCAGCAAGGATGCATTAAATCAATCAAAAGTGGCAGTAAAGACATTTATAATGTTACAAAAGATTAGATTTCAGATAAACACTGTTCTTTTGAACTTTCTATTCATCAAATAATCCTGAAAAATAAATAAAATAAAAAATATTGTACACAAATATTTTGTGCAATTGTACACATTAAATGTTTCTTGAGCAGCAGATCAGCATATTAGAATGATTTCTGAAGGATCATGTGACACTGAAGACTGGAGTAATGATGCTGAAAATTCAGCTTTGCCATCACAGGAATAAATTACTTTGTGAAATATATTCAAATAGAAAACAGTTATTAAGTTGGCTTGAAAAAGCCAACTTATTGATCTACGTCTTAAGCTTATTATTATTAAGTTGGCTTTGAAAAAGCCAACTTACTGATATTGTACTTAAGCTTATTAAGTTGGCTTGAAAAAGCCAACTTACTGATCTACGTCTAAAGGCCAATTCACACCGCCTCGACGACGGCCAACAAACGCCAACAAACTCGTCTCTTGGAGTTTGTTGGTTTGGTGTGATACCCCTGTTGGCGTTTGTTGGCCGTTGTTGGCGTTGGTCGGAGTTGGTCACC
This sequence comes from Chanodichthys erythropterus, assembly GCF_024489055.1. Taxonomy (NCBI): domain Eukaryota; kingdom Metazoa; phylum Chordata; class Actinopteri; order Cypriniformes; family Xenocyprididae; genus Chanodichthys; species Chanodichthys erythropterus. The sequence continues at coordinate 1,805,943 of NC_090229.1, forward strand.
CGACTGAACATGTTTAATCGGCGTTTGTCGGGTCGTGGAATGTCTGCGCGGTGTGAACAGTTTTCCAACAGACGGCAACCAACTCTGACGTAATCTGACCTGTTAACTAACCGTTGCCATGACGATGAGGGAAGTCCCCTGCAAAGACAGCTATTTGATCGCGCCCGCGCCTCACACACACACAACAAAGCACTGGAAACGTGACATCGCAGCTTGTTCGTTATAAAAAATAAAATACAGTTAAAATATATATATATATATATACACAAAAGGTACAATAGTCTATAGTGCAATCCGTGCCATTCAGCAAGAGCAGCTGCTCCACTTCACCGAAAGAGAGAGGTAATGTTATAACCACCATGAGAGCAACGCAGGTTTACCTTCAGTTTCGTTTTTTAATAATTCGTTTTGACTTGTTTAGCTACATGGTTGTATATGCTTATGGGTCTCGTTAATAAAAAGGGTCGCGCTAAAAAAAAGTTTAAAAACTGGTATACCAACCGCAGCGCAATAGGTTACGATCAGATCGATGGCTACAGCGCTTCGGATTTCAGGTTAGTATTTTTGTTTTGCCTCAATACTTTAATACAATGAAAATATATATGATACTATATTATTAATATAGTAAACTAACCTGACATATTGTTAACATGGTTACTTGTGTAGTTGTGGAATTTTCCCAGTCAGACGTCACTCGTTGGTCGGTGTTTGTTGGGGCGGTGTGAACATGACAGTTTTTTCTCATAGAATTCTAAATCCAACGGCCAACTTGTTAGTTGGCGTTTGTTGGTGTTTGTTGGCCGTCGTCGGGGCGGTGTGAACTGGCCTTTAAGCTTATTATTAGGGCCCGAGCACCGATGGTGTGAGGACCCTATTGGAATTGCTCCATTTATTATTATTAGGGCCCGAGCACCGATGGTGTGAGGACCCTATTGGAATTGCTCCGTTTATTATTATTATTATTATTATTATTATTAGGGCCCGAGCACCGATGGTGTGAGGACCCTATTGGAATTGCTCAGCCAATTATTCTTCTTCTCCAAAATGAATCACATTTTTGAGGGCCTAAACATTCTCAAAAACTCATGAAACTTTGCACACGCGTCAGAAGTGGTGAAAATTTACATCTGATATTGGTTTCAGAATTAGGTGTGGCAAAATGGCTCGATAGCGGCACCTACAAAAATTCAATTAAGCGCCCTTCGTGCTACGTTTCACGTACAGTTATGAAATTCGGTAGACAGATGTAACAGCCCAATACCTACAAAAAAGCCCCTGGGTGCAATGTTTGTAAACCCAACAGGAAGTGAGATATTTTGAATTTTCTCTACAAAATTTTGGCAGTTTTTGCCATTTCCACATGTTGTACTTTAACGAACTCCTCCTAGAGCTTTAATCAGATCAACATCATATTTGGTCAGTCTAATCTAAAGGCCTTTGAGACGTTAAATTGCGAAGATCTAGAGTTTTCGCTGAAGGGCGTGTCCGTGGCGGCCTGGCAAAGTTTGATGTTTCGCCATGAAACAGGAAGTTGTTGTAACTCGGGCATACAATGTCTGATCTGCCCCAAACTTCACATGTTTTATTAGAGTCCTGGCCTGAAGACATCTATATGGCAATTTTCAGTTACAGTCATAGCGCCACCTGGGGGCATTAGGAAATGACATGTTTTACACTGTGATTAGTTCCTCATATAGATTAAACCAGATCAACATCATATATGGCCAGTCTAATCTTAAGGCCTTTGAGATGTTAAATTGCAAAGATCTTGAGTTTTCGTTGAAGGGCGTGTCCGTGGTGACCGACAAAGTCTGATGTTTCGCCATGTAAGGTGAATCACTTTTTTGAGGGCCGAAACATACTCGAAAACTCGTGAAACTTTGCAGATGCGTCAGAAGTGGTGAAAATTTACGTCTGATGTGGGTTTCAGAATTAAGTGTGGCAAAATGGCTCGATAGCGCCACCTAAAATATTTCAACGAAGTGCCCCTGACACAACGTTTCACGTACAGGTATGAAGTTTAGTACACACATCTAACAGCCCAATACCTACAAAAAAGTCTCTTGGAGTGAAATCTGAAAACCAACAGGAAGTGAGATATTTTGAATTTTCTTTGCAAAATTTGTGCAGTTTTTGCCATTTCCACATGTTGTACTTTAACGAACTCCTCCTAGAGCTTTGATCAGATCAACATCATATTTGGTCAATCTAATCTAAAGACCTTTGAGATGTTAAATTGTGAAGATCTAGAGTTTTCGCTGAAGGGCGTGTCCGTGGCGGCCTGGCAAAGTTCGATGTTTCGCCATGAAACAGGAAGTTGTTGTAACTCGGGCATACAATGTCTGATCTGCCCCAAACTTCACATGTTTTATTAGAGTCCTAACCTGAAGACATCTATATGACAATATTCAGTTACAGTCATAGCGCCACCTGGGGGCAACAGGAAATTACATGTTTTACACTGTGATTAACTCCTCATAGAGATTAAACCAGAAGCACATCATATATGGCCAGTCTAATCTTAAGGCCTTGGAGATGTTAAATATCAAATATCTTGAGTTTTCGTTGGAGGGCATGTCCGTGGTGGCCTGATAAATTCTGATGTTTCGCCATGAATGATGAAGCTGTTGTAACTCAAGCATACAATGTCCGATCTGCTCCAAACTTCACATGTGTGATATGAGTCCTGGCCTAAAGACATCTATATGACAATATTCAGTTAGCCATAGCGCCACCTGCTGGCAACAGGAAATGGCATGCTTTACACTGTAATTCACTAACAGATTCACGTTTCATTATGCCACGAAGTACCAAACATGCTAGAAACACGTTAAATTATGCAACACTTGGCTGAGTGCTAATGTTTGCAAATAACGCCACGAATGAAACAGGAAGTTGTTGTAACTCAGGCATACAATGTCCGATCTGTTTCAAACTTCACATGTTCGATGATAGTTCTTGCCTGAAGACATCAACATGGCAATAGTGACGGTCAAAGCGCCACCTGTTGGCCACAGGAAGTGTGGCATTTCGAAATGACTTTGGCATAATTCTCCTGTATTTACTCGCTTACATGCATGTCACCCACTGTTCACTGTTTTCCTAAGGCCAATGGGTGGCGGTGAGCCTGGGTGCGAGGGCCCTTTCATCGCTGCTTGCAGCTTTAATTAGGGCCCGAGCACCGATGGTGTGAGGACCCTATTGGAATTGCTCCGTTTATTATTATTAGGGCCCGAGCACCGATGGTGTGAGGACCCTATTGGAATTGCTCCGTTTATTAGGGCCCGAGCACCGATGGTGTGAGGACCCTATTGGAATTGCTCCGTTTATTATTATTAGGGCCCGAGCACCGATGGTGTGAGGACCCTATTGGAATTGCTCCGTTTATTAGGACCCGAGCACCGATGGTGTGAGGACCCTATTGGAATTGCTCCGTTTATTATTATTATTATTAGGGCCCGAGCACCGATGGTGTGAGGACCCTATTGGAATTGCTCCGTTTATTATTATTATTAGGGCCCAAGCGAAAATACGCGCAGGGCCCTCTTGTTCTTCTAAGGATTATTAGGGCCCAAGCGAATTAAGCGCGCAGGGCCCTCTTGTTCTTCTAAGGATTATTATTAGGGCCAAAGCCCTGTAAAGGGCTGAAGGCCCTTTTGTTTTCTTTAGGATTATTTAGGGGCCCAAGCGTATTAAGCGCGCAGTGCCCTCTTGTTCTTCTAAGGATTATTATTAGGGCCCAAGCGAATTAAGCGCGCAGGGCCCTCTTGTTCTTCTAAGGATTATTAGGGCCCAAGCGAAAATTCGCGCAGGGCCCTCTTGTTCTTCTAAGGATTATTAGGGCCCAAGCGAAAATTCGCGCAGGGCCCTCTTGTTCTTCTAAGGATTATTAGGGCCCAAGCGAATTAAGCGCGCAGGGCCCTCTTGTTCTTCTAAGGATTATTATTATTATTTTTTTTTTTTTTTTTTTTTTTTTTTTTTCCGTCTTCCGGGGCTTTTTGGGGGCCTTAACATGCTCAAAAACTCTTGAAAATTGGCACACACATTGGAATCCGCGGCCATTAGGACGCCGGAGAGGCTGGTACCCGGGCGTGGCAGGGGGGCTCGACAGCGCCCCCTTGAAAAAAGTCTGAAAATTTGGTCCATATATTAAACATGCTTGCACGTATTAGTATGAAACTCGGTACACATATAGACCTCATCGGGCCGAACAACTTTCGCGCTCTAAGTTAATCGCCACGCCAACAGGAAGTCAGCTATTAAGGGTTGTTTGAAAAACGCATGCTCTGGAATTTGATATACTCCTCCTAGACGATTAATCCGATCGCCACCAAACTCGGTCAGCATGAAGTCAAGACACTGATGATTAAAAATTGCCAGGGGATTTTTGATATCTCGAACGGTTTGGCCGTGGCGAGGCAACGAATTTATGGCGAGAAAAAGGAAACAGGAAATGTGTTATAACGTCTTAATACATATATTGATCTTTATGAAACTTCACGAGTGTGTTCGTTATAGGAGTCTGATCACATGGATGTGACTATTGTGAGTCAAAGTTATAGCGCCACCAACTGGCAGCAGGAAGTGTATCACTTTTTGAAATGTTTTGAGATCACCCTCTTATTTTTACCTGATTTGCTTCAAACTTCATCAGTGTAATGTCAATACACAGCAGATGTAGACCTATGACAGGATTTTTGATATTTGAAATATTGTTGCCATGGCAACAGGTCAAACTGTAATAATATTCTTGAGTGTTTTTGAGGCTCTTAACATGCTTCAAATTGCATGAAACTCGACACACACATCAATATTGTCAACCAGTAGACATAGACAAAGCCATAGAAATGGGCGTGGTGGAGGGGCTCAGTAGCGCCACCTTTTGACAAAAGTGGGGGGGTTAGTTTTTCCTACAGTCACCAAACTCGGTACACATATTATTCTCATCAAGCCGGACAATTTTCTAATTTACATTCATTAGCTCCGACCAACAGGAAGTCAGCTATTTTGGTTTGAATGTTAATTTTTTGAAAAAACAGGCTATGAATTTTATACTACTACTCCTACAGGGTTTATCCAATTTACACCAAGCATTTTTTAACTTGTTGCGAACACATTGAAGTTGTTTAATTGCAAACGGATTTTGGATATCTCAAACGGTTTGGCCGTGGCGAGGCAACGAATTTATGGCGAGAAAAGGGAAACAGGAAATGTGTTATAACTTCTGCATACATTGATTGATGTTTATGAAACTTCAGGAGTGTGTTGGTTGTAGTAGTCTGATCACATGGATGTAACTATTGTGAGTCAAAGTTATAGCGCCACCAAATGGCAGCAAGAAGTGTATCACTTTTAAAATGCTTTGAGATCACCCTCTTATTTTTACCTGATTTGCTTCAAACTTCATCAGTGTAATGTCAATACACAGCAGATGTAGACCTATGACAGGATTTTTGATATTTTAAATATTGTTGCCATGGCAACAGGTCAAACTGTAATAATATTCTTGAGTGTTTTTGAGGCTCTTAACATGCTTCAAATTGCATGAAACTCGACACACACATCAATATTGTCAACCAGTAGACATGGACAAAGCCATAGAAATGGGCGTGGTGGAGGGGCTCAGTAGCGCCACCTTTTGACAAAAGTGGGGGGGTTAGTTTTTCCTACAGTCACCAAACACATATTATTCTCATCAAGCTGGACAATTTTCTAATTTACATTCATTAGCTCCGACCAACAGGAAGTCAGCTATTTTGGTTTGAATGTTAATTTTTTTAAAAAACAGGCTATGAATTTTATACTACTACTCCTACAGGGTTTATCCAATTTACACCAAGCTTTTTTTAACTTGTTGCTAACACATTGAAGTTGTTTAATTGCAAACGGATTTTGGATATCTCAAACGGTTTGGCCGTGGCGAGGCAACGAATTTATGGCAAGAAAAGGGAAACAAAGTGTTATAACTTCTGCATACATTAATTGATTTTGATGAAACTTTGGCTTAGTCTTCGTTGTACAAGGCTGATCACATGGATTTGACTATTGTGATTCAAAGTCATAGCGCCACCAACTGGAAGCAGAAAATGTGTCACTTTCAGCATACATTGAGATCACCCTCTTATTTTTACCTGATTTGCTTCAAAATTCATCAGAATAATGTTAAAACTTGGCACATGTAATCCTTTGAAAATGGGCAGGGAGGAGGGGCTCTATAGCGGCACCTTGTAGTGCAGTAAATGTGGAGTGAATTTGACATAGTCCTTTGATGTTTAACCGTTTTAAGTGCCTATTGCCCGCTGTGCACAGTTGCCCTGAAGCCACCGGGGTGGCGGTGCCACCGGGCTTGGGCCCGCCATCGCTGCTCGCAGCTATATTTATTATTTTTATTTTTTATTTTTTTTTATTTATTTTTTTTCCGTCTTCCGGGGCTTTTTGGGGGCCTTAACATGCTCAAAAACTCTTGAAAATTGGCACACACATTGGAATCCGCGGCCATTAGGACGCCGGAGAGGCTGGTACCTGTTCGTGGCAGGGGGGCTCGACAGCGCCCCCTTGAAAAAAGTCTGAAAATTTGGTCCATATATTAAACATGCTTGCACGTATTAGTATGAAACTCGGTACACATATAGACCTCATCGGGCCGAACAACTTTCGCGCTCTAAGTTAATCGCCACGCCAACAGGAAGTCAGCTATTAAGGGTTGTTTGAAAAACGCATGCTCTGGAATTTGATATACTCCTCCTAGACGATTAATCCGATCGCCACCAAACTCGGTCAGCATGAAGTCAAGACACTGATGATTAAAAATTGCCAGGGGATTTTTGATATCTCGAACGGTTTGGCCGTGGCGAGGCAACGAATTTATGGCGAGAAAAAGGAAACAGGAAATGTGTTATAACGTCTTAATACATATATTGATCTTTATGAAACTTCACGAGTGTGTTCGTTATAGGAGTCTGATCACATGGATGTGACTATTGTGAGTCAAAGTTATAGCGCCACCAACTGGCAGCAGGAAGTGTATCACTTTTTGAAATGTTTTGAGATCACCCTCTTATTTTTACCTGATTTGCTTCAAACTTCATCAGTGTAATGTCAATACACAGCAGATGTAGACCTATGACAGGATTTTTGATATTTGAAATATTGTTGCCATGGCAACAGGTCAAACTGTAATAATATTCTTGAGTGTTTTTGAGGCTCTTAACATGCTTCAAATTGCATGAAACTCGACACACACATCAATATTGTCAACCAGTAGACATGGACAAAGCCATAGAAATGGGCGTGGTGGAGGGGCTCAGTAGCGCCACCTTTTGACAAAAGTGGGGGTTAGTTTTTCCTACAGTCACCAAACTCGGTACACATATTATTCTCATCAAGCCGGACAATTTTCTAATTTACATACATTAGCTCCGACCAACAGGAAGTCAGCTATTTTGGTTTGAATGTTAATTTTTTGAAAAAACAGGCTATGAATTTTATACTACTACTCCTACAGGGTTTATCCAATTTACACCAAGCTTTTTTTAACTTGTTGCGAACACATTGAAGTTGTTTAATTGCAAACGGATTTTGGATATCTCAAACGGTTTGGCCGTGGCGAGGCAACGAATTTATGGCGAGAAAAGGGAAACAGGAAATGTGTTATAACTTCTGCATACATTGATTGATGTTTATGAAACTTCAGGAGTGTGTTGGTTGTAGTAGTCTGATCACATGGATGTAACTATTGTGAGTCAAAGTTATAGCGCCACCAAATGGCAGCAAGAAGTGTATCACTTTTAAAATGCTTTGAGATCACCCTCTTATTTTTACCTGATTTGCTTCAAACTTCATCAGTGTAATGTCAATACACAGCAGATGTAGACCTATGACAGGATTTTTGATATTTGAAATATTGTTGCCATGGCAACAGGTCAAACTGTAATAATATTCTTGAGTGTTTTTGAGGCTCTTAACATGCTTCAATTTGCATGAAACTCGACACACACATCAATATTGTCAACCAGTAGACATGGACAAAGCCATAGAAATGGGCGTGGTGGAGGGGCTCAGTAGCGCCACCTTTTGACAAAAGTGGGGGGGTTAGTTTTTCCTACAGTCACCAAACTCGGTACATATATTGATCTCATCAAGCCGGACAATTTTCTAATTTACATTCATTAGCTCCGACCAACAGGAAGTCGGCTATTTTTGTTTGAATGTTAATTTTTTGAAAAAACAGGCTATGAATTTTATACTACTACTCCTACAGGGTTTATCCAATTTACACCAAGCTTTTTTTAACTTGTTGCTAACACATTGAAGTTGTTTAATTGCAAACGGATTTTGGATATCTCAAACGGTTTGGCCGTGGCGAGGCAACGAATTTATGGCAAGAAAAGGGAAACAAAGTGTTATAACTTCTGCATACATTAATTGATTTTGATGAAACTTTGGCTTAGTCTTCGTTGTACAAGGCTGATCACATGGATTTGACTATTGTGATTCAAAGTCATAGCGCCACCAACTGGAAGCAGAAAATGTGTCACTTTCAGCATACATTGAGATCACCCTCTTATTTTTACCTGATTTGCTTCAAAATTCATCAGAATAATGTTAAAACTTGGCACATGTAATCCTTTGAAAATGGGCAGGGAGGAGGGGCTCTATAGCGGCACCTTGTAGTGCAGTAAATGTGGAGTGAATTTGACATAGTCCTTTGATGTTTAACCGTTTTAAGTGCCTATTGCCCACCGTGCACAGTTGCCCTGAAGCCACCGGGGTGGCGGTGCCACCGGGCTTGGGCCCGCCATCGCTGCTCGCAGCTATATTTATTTTTTATTTATTTATTTTTTTTATTATTTTTCCGTCTTCTGGGGCTTTTTGGGGGCCTTAACATGCTCAAAAACTCCTGAAAATTTGCACACACAGTGGAATCCGCGGCCATTAGGATGCCGCAGAGGCTGGTACCCGGGCGTGGCAGGGGGGCTCGACAGCGCCCCCTTGAAAAAAGTCAGAAAATTTGGTCCATATATTAAACACGCTTGCACGTATTAGTATGAAACTCGGTACACATATAGACCTCATCGGGCCGAACAACTTTCGTACTCTAAGTTAAACACCACGCCAACAGGAAGTCAGCTATTAAGGGTTGTTTGAAAAACGCATGCTCTGGAATTTGATATACTCCTCCTAGACGATTAATCCGATCGCCACCAAACTTGGTCAGCATGAAGTCAAGACACTGATGATTAAAAATTGCCAGGGGATTTTTGATATCTCGAACGGTTTGGCCGTGGCGAGGCAACGAATTTATGGCGAGAAAAAGGAAACAGGAAATGTGTTATAATGTCTGCATACATATATTGATCTTTATGAAACTTCACGAGTGTGTTGGTTGTAGTAGTCTGATCACATGGATGTGACTATTGTGAGTCAAAGTTATAGCGCCACCAACTGGCAGCAGGAAGTGTATCACTTTTTGAAATGCTTTGAGATCACCCTCTTATTTTTACCTGATTTGCTTCAAACTTCATCAGTGTAATGTCAATACACAGCAGATGTAGACCTATGACAGGATTTTTGATATTTGAAATATTGTTGCCATGGCAACAGGTCAAACTGTAATAATATTCTTGAGTGTTTTTGAGGCTCTTAACATGCTTCAAATTGCATGAAACTCGACACACACATCAATATTGTCAACCAGTAGACATGGACAAAGTCATAGATATGGGCATGGTGGAGGGGCTCAGTAGCGCCACCTTTTGACAAAAGTGGGGGGGTTCGTTTTTCCTACAGTCACCAAACTCGGTACACATATTGTTCTCATCAAGCCGGACAATTTTCTAATTTACATTCATTAGCTCCGACCAACAGGAAGTCAGCTATTTTTGTTTGAATGTTAATTTTTTGAAAAAACAGGCTATGAATTTTATACTACTACTCCTACAGGGTTTATCCAATTTACACCAAGCTTTTTTTAACTTGTTGCTAACACATTGAAGTTGTTTAATTGCAAACGGATTTTGGATATCTCAAACGGTTTGGCCGTGGCGAGGCAACGAATTTATGGCAAGAAAAGGGAAACAAAGTGTTCTAACTTCTGCATACATTAATTGATTTTGATGAAACTTTGGCTTAGTCTTCGTAGTACAAGGCTGATCACATGGATTTGACTATTGTGATTCAAAGTCATAGCGCCACCAACTGGAAGCAGAAAATGTGTCACTTTCAGCATACATTGAGATCACCCTCTTATTTTTACCTGATTTGCTTCAAAATTCATCAGAATAATGTTAAAACTTGGCACATTTAATCCTTTGAAAATGGGCAGGGAGGAGGGGCTCTATAGCGGCACCTTGTAGTGCAGTAAATGTGGAGTGAATTTGACATAGTCCTTTGATGTTTAACCGTTTTAAGTGCCTATTGCCCGCTGTGCACAGTTGCCCTGAAGCCACCGGGGTGGCGGTGCCACCGGGCTTGGGCCCGCCATCGCTGCTCGCAGCTATATTATTAGGGCCCAAGCGAATTAAGCGCGCAGGGCCCTCTTGTTCTTCTAAGGATTATTATTATTTTTAGGGCCCAAGCGAAAATTCGCGCAGGGCCCTCTTGTTCTTCTAAGGATTATTATTATTTATTTATTTATTTTTTTTTATTTTTTTTTTCGTCTTCCGGGGCTTTTTGGGGGCCTTAACATGCTCAAAAACTCTTGAAAATTGGCACACACATTGGAATCCGCGGCCATTAGGACGCCGGAGAGGCTGGTACCCGGGCGTGGCAGGGGGGCTCGACAGCGCCCCCTTGAAAAAAGTCTGGAAATTTGGTCCATATATTAAACATGCTTGCACGTATTAGTATGAAACTCGGTACACATATAGACCTCATTGGGCCGAACAACTTTCGCGCCGTAAGTTAATCGTCACGCCAACAGGAAGTCAGCTATTAAGGGTTGTTTGAAAAACGCATGCTCTGGAATTTGATATACTCCTCCTAAACGATTAATCCGATCGCCACCAAACTCGGTCAGCATGAAGTCAAGACACTGATGATTAAAAATTGCCAGGGGATTTTTGATATCTCGAACGGTTTGGCCGTGGCGAGGCAACGAATTTATGGCGAGAAAAAGGAAACAGGAAATGTGTTATAACGTCTTAATACATATATTGATCTTTATGAAACTTCACGAGTGTGTTCGTTATAGGAGTCTGATCACATGGATGTGACTATTGTGAGTCAAAGTTATAGCGCCACCAACTGGCAGCAGGAAGTGTATCACTTTTTGAAATGTTTTGAGATCACCCTCTTATTTTTACCTGATTTGCTTCAAACTTCATCAGTGTAATGTCAATACACAGCAGATGTAGACCTATGACAGGATTTTTGATATTTGAAATATTGTTGCCATGGCAACAGGTCAAACTGTAATAATATTCTTGAGTGTTTTTGAGGCTCTTAACATGCTTCAAATTGCATGAAACTCGACACACACATCAATATTGTCAACCAGTACACATGGACAAAGCCATAGAAATGGGCGTGGTGGAGGGGCTCAGTAGCGCCACCTTTTGACAAAAGTGGGGGGGTTAGTTTTTCCTACAGTCACCAAACTCGGTACACATATTATTCTCATCAAGCCAGACAATTTTCTAATTTACATTCATTAGCTCCGACCAACAGGAAGTCAGCTATTTTGGTTTGAATGTTAATTTTTTGAAAAAACAGGCTATGAATTTTATACTACTACTCCTACAGGGTTTATCCAATTTACACCAAGCTTTTTTTAACTTGTTGCGAACACATTGAAGTTATTTAATTGCAAACGGATTTTGGATATCTCAAACGGTTTGGCCGTGGCGAGGCAACGAATTTTTGGCGAGAAAAGGGAAACAGGAAATGTGTTATAACTTCTGCATACATTGATTGATGTTTATGAAACTTCAGGAGTGTGTTGGTTGTAGTAGTCTGATCACATGGATGTAACTATTGTGAGTCAAAGTTATAGCGCCACCAAATGGCAGCAAGAAGTGTATCACTTTTAAAATGCTTTGAGATCACCCTCTTATTTTTACCTGATTTGCTTCAAACTTCATCAGTGTAATGTCAATACACAGCAGATGTAGACCTATGACAGGATTTTTGATATTTGAAATATTGTTGCCATGGCAACAGGTCAAACTGTAATAATATTCTTGAGTGTTTTTGAGGCTCTTAACATGCTTCAAATTGCATGAAACTCGACACACACATCAATATTGTCAACCAGTAGACATGGACAAAGCCATAGAAATGGGCGTGGTGGAGGGGCTCAGTAGCGCCACCTTTTGACAAAAGTGGGGGTTAGTTTTTCCGACAGTCACCAAACTCGGTACACATATTATTCTCATCAAGCCGGACAATTTTCTAATTTACATTCATTAGCTCCGACCAACAGGAAGTCAGCTATTTTGGTTTGAATGTTAATTTTTTGAAAAAACAGGCTATGAATTTTATACTACTACTCTTACAGGGTTTATCCAATTTACACCAAGCTTTTTTTAACTTGTTGCTAACACATTGAAGTTGTTTAATTGCAAACGGATTTTGGATATCTCAAACGGTTTGGCCGTGGCGAGGCAACGAATTTATGGCAAGAAAAGGGAAACAAAGTGTTATAACTTCTGCATACATTAATTGATTTTGATGAAACTTTGGCTTAGTCTTCGTTGTACAAGGCTGATCACATGGATTTGACTATTGTGATTCAAAGTCATAGCGCCACCAACTGGAAGCAGAAAATGTGTCACTTTCAGCATACATTGAGATCACCCTCTTATTTTTACCTGATTTGCTTCAAAATTCATCAGAATAATGTTAAAACTTGGCACATGTAATCCTTTGAAAATGGGCAGGGAGGAGGGGCTCTATAACGGCACCTTGTAGTGCAGTAAATGTGGAGTGAATTTGACATAGTCCTTTGATGTTTAACCGTTTTAAGTGCCTATTGCCCGCTGTGCACAGTTGCCCTGAAGCCAACGGGGTGGCGGTGCCACCGGGCTTGGGCCCGCCATCGCTGCTCGCAGCTATATTTATTATTATTATTTATTTTTTTATTTTTTTTCGTCTTCCGGGGCTTTTTGGGGGCCTTAACATGCTCAAAAACTCTTGAAAATTGGCACACACATTGGAATCCGCGGCCATTAGGATGCCGCAGAGGCTGGTACCCGGGCGTGGCAGGGGGGCTCGACAGCGCCCCCTTGAAAAAAGTCAGAAAATTTGGTCCATATATTAAACACGCTTGCACGTATTAGTATGAAACTCGGTACACATATAGACCTCATCGGGCCGAACAACTTTCGTACTCTAAGTTAAACACCACGCCAACAGGAAGTCAGCTATTAAGGGTTGTTTGAAAAACGCATGCTCTGGAATTTGATATACTCCTCCTAGACGATTAATCCGATCGCCACCAAACTTGGTCAGCATGAAGTCAAGACACTGATGATTAAAAATTGCCAGGGGATTTTTGATATCTCGAACGGTTTGGCCGTGGCGAGGCAACGAATTTATGGCGAGAAAAAGGAAACAGGAAATGTGTTATAACGTCTGCATACATATATTGATCTTTATGAAACTTCACGAGTGTGTTGGTTGTAGTAGTCTGATCACATGGATGTGACTATTGTGAGTCAAAGTTATAGCGCCACCAACTGGCAGCAGGAAGTGTATCACTTTTTGAAATGCTTTGAGATCACCCTCTTATTTTTACCTGATTTGCTTCAAACTTCATCAGTGTAATGTCAATACACAGCAGATGTAGACCTATGACAGGATTTTTGATATTTGAAATATTGTTGCCATGGCAACAGGTCAAACTGTAATAATATTCTTGAGTGTTTTTGAGGCTCTTAACATGCTTCAAATTGCATGAAACTCGACACACACATCAATATTGTCAACCAGTAGACATGGACAAAGTCATAGATATGGGCATGGTGGAGGGGCTCAGTAGCGCCACCTTTTGACAAAAGTGGGGGGTTAGTTTTTCCTACAGTCACCAAACTCGGTACACATATTGTTCTCATCAAGCCGGACAATTTTCTAATTTACATTCATTAGCTCCGACCAACAGGAAGTCGGCTATTTTTGTTTGAATGTTAATTTTTTGAAAAAACAGGCTATGAATTTTATACTACTACTCCTACAGGGTTTATCCAATTTACACCAAGCTTTTTTTAACTTGTTGCTAACACATTGAAGTTGTTTAATTGCAAACGGATTTTGGATATCTCAAAAGGTTTGGCCGTGGCGAGGCAACGAATTTATGGCAAGAAAAGGGAAACATAGTGTTCTAACTTCTGCATACATTAATTGATTTTGATGAAACTTTGGCTTAGTCTTCGTAGTACAAGGCTGATCACATGGATTTGACTATTGTGATTCAAAGTCATAGCGCCACCAACTGGAAGCAGAAAATGTGTCACTTTCAGCATACATTGAGATCACCCTCTTATTTTTACCTGATTTGCTTCAAAATTCATCAGAATAATGTTAAAACTTGGCACATGTAATCCTTTGAAAATGGGCAGGGAGGAGGGGCTCTATAGCGGCACCTTGTAGTGCAGTAAATGTGGAGTGAATTTGACATAGTCCTTTGATGTTTAACCGTTTTAAGTGCCTATTGCCCACCGTGCACAGTTGCCCTGAAGCCACCGGGGTGGCGGTGCCACCGGGCTTGGGCCCGCCATCGCTGCTCGCAGCTATATTTATTTTTTATTTATTTATTTTTTTTATTATTTTTCCGTCTTCTGGGGCTTTTTGGGGGCCTTAACATGCTCAAAAACTCCTGAAAATTTGCACACACAGTGGAATCCGCGGCCATTAGGATGCCGCAGAGGCTGGTACCCGGGCGTGGCAGGGGGGCTCGACAGCGCCCCCTTGAAAAAAGTCAGAAAATTTGGTCCATATATTAAACACGCTTGCACGTATTAGTATGAAACTCGGTACACATATAGACCTCATCGGGCCGAACAACTTTCGTACTCTAAGTTAAACACCACGCCAACAGGAAGTCAGCTATTAAGGGTTGTTTGAAAAACGCATGCTCTGGAATTTGATATACTCCTCCTAGACGATTAATCCGATCGCCACCAAACTTGGTCAGCATGAAGTCAAGACACTGATGATTAAAAATTGCCAGGGGATTTTTGATATCTCGAACGGTTTGGCCGTGGCGAGGCAACGAATTTATGGCGAGAAAAAGGAAACAGGAAATGTGTTATAACGTCTGCATACATATATTGATCTTTATGAAACTTCACGAGTGTGTTGGTTGTAGTAGTCTGATCACATGGATGTGACTATTGTGAGTCAAAGTTATAGCGCCACCAACTGGCAGCAGGAAGTGTATCACTTTTTGAAATGCTTTGAGATCACCCTCTTATTTTTACCTGATTTGCTTCAAACTTCATCAGTGTAATGTCAATACACAGCAGATGTAGACCTATGACAGGATTTTTGATATTTGAAATATTGTTGCCATGGCAACAGGTCAAACTGTAATAATATTCTTGAGTGTTTTTGAGGCTCTTAACATGCTTCAAATTGCATGAAACTCGACACACACATCAATATTGTCAACCAGTAGACATGGACAAAGTCATAGATATGGGCATGGTGGAGGGGCTCAGTAGCGCCACCTTTTGACAAAAGTGGGGGGGTTCGTTTTTCCTACAGTCACCAAACTCGGTACACATATTGTTCTCATCAAGCCGGACAATTTTCTAATTTACATTCATTAGCTCCGACCAACAGGAAGTCAGCTATTTTTGTTTGAATGTTAATTTTTTGAAAAAACAGGCTATGAATTTTATACTACTACTCCTACAGGGTTTATCCAATTTACACCAAGCTTTTTTTAACTTGTTGCTAACACATTGAAGTTGTTTAATTGCAAACGGATTTTGGATATCTCAAACGGTTTGGCCGTGGCGAGGCAACGAATTTATGGCAAGAAAAGGGAAACAAAGTGTTCTAACTTCTGCATACATTAATTGATTTTGATGAAACTTTGGCTTAGTCTTCGTTGTACAAGGCTGATCACATGGATTTGACTATTGTGATTCAAAGTCATAGCGCCACCAACTGGAAGCAGAAAATGTGTCACTTTCAGCATACATTGAGATCACCCTCTTATTTTTACCTGATTTGCTTCAAAATTCATCAGAATAATGTTAAAACTTGGCACATGTAATCCTTTGAAAATGGGCAGGGAGGAGGGGCTCTATAGCGGCACCTTGTAGTGCAGTAAATGTGGAGTGAATTTGACATAGTCCTTTGATGTTTAACCGTTTTAAGTGCCTATTGCCCGCTGTGCACAGTTGCCCTGAAGCCACCGGGGTGGCGGTGCCACCGGGCTTGGGCCCGCCATCGCTGCTCGCAGCTATATTATTAGGGCCCAAGCGAATTAAGCGCGCAGGGCCCTCTTGTTCTTCTAAGGATTATTATTATTTTTAGGGCCCAAGCGAAAATTCGCGCAGGGCCCTCTTGTTCTTCTAAGGATTATTTAGGGCCCAAGCGAAAATTCGCGCAGGGCCCTCTTGTTCTTCTAAGGATTATTATTATTTATTTATTTATTTATTTATTTATTTATTTTTTCCGTCTTCCGGGGCTTTTTGGGGGCCTTAACATGCTCAAAAACTCTTGAAAATTGGCACACACATTGGAATCCGCGGCCATTAGGACGCCGGAGAGGCTGGTACCCGGGCGTGGCAGGGGGGCTCGACAGCGCCCCCTTGAAAAAAGTCTGGAAATTTGGTCCATATATTAAACATGCTTGCACGTATTAGTATGAAACTCGGTACACATATAGACCTCATTGGGCCGAACAACTTTCGCGCTGTAAGTTAATCGTCACGCCAACAGGAAGTCAGCTATTAAGGGTTGTTTGAAAAACGCATGCTCTGGAATTTGATATACTCCTCCTAAACGATTAATCCGATCGCCACCAAACTCGGTCAGCATGAAGTCAAGACACTGATGATTAAAAATTGCCAGGGGATTTTTGATATCTCGAACGGTTTGGCCGTGGCGAGGCAACGAATTTATGGCGAGAAAAAGGAAACAGGAAATGTGTTATAACGTCTTAATACATATATTGATCTTTATGAAACTTCACGAGTGTGTTCGTTATAGGAGTCTGATCACATGGATGTGACTATTGTGAGTCAAAGTTATAGCGCCACCAACTGGCAGCAGGAAGTGTATCACTTTTTGAAATGTTTTGAGATCACCCTCTTATTTTTACCTGATTTGCTTCAAACTTCATCAGTGTAATGTCAATACACAGCAGATGTAGACCTATGACAGGATTTTTGATATTTGAAATATTGTTGCCATGGCAACAGGTCAAACTGTAATAATATTCTTGAGTGTTTTTGAGGCTCTTAACATGCTTCAAATTGCATGAAACTCGACACACACATCAATATTGTCAACCAGAAGACATGGACAAAGCCATAGAAATGGGCGTGGTGGAGGGGCTCAGTAGCGCCACCATTTGACAAAAGTCTGTGGCTTAGTAATTCCTACAGTCACCAAACTCGGTACACATATTATTCTCATCAAGCCGGACAATTTTCTAATTTACATTCATTAGCTCCGACCAACAGGAAGTCAGCTATTTTGGTTTGAATGTTAATTTTTTGAAAAAACAGGCTATGAATTTTATACTACTACTCCTACAGGGTTTATCCAATTTACACCAAGCTTTTTTAACTTGTTGCGAACACATTGAAGTTGTTTAATTGCAAACGGATTTTGGATATCTCAAACGGTTTGGCCGTGGCGAGGCAACGAATTTATGGCGAGAAAAGGGAAACAGGAAATGTGTTATAACTTCTGCATACATTGATTGATGTTTATGAAACTTCAGGAGTGTGTTGGTTGTAGTAGTCTGATCACATGGATGTAACTATTGTGAGTCAAAGTTATAGCGCCACCAAATGGCAGCAAGAAGTGTATCACTTTTAAAATGCTTTGAGATCACCCTCTTATTTTTACCTGATTTGCTTCAAACTTCATCAGTGTAATGTCAATACACAGCAGATGTAGACCTATGACAGGATTTTTGATATTTGAAATATTGTTGCCATGGCAACAGGTCAAACTGTAATAATATTCTTGAGTGTTTTTGAGGCTCTTAACATGCTTCAATTTGCATGAAACTCGACACACACATCAATATTGTCAACCAGTAGACATGGACAAAGCCATAGAAATGGGCGTGGTGGAGGGGCTCAGTAGCGCCACCTTTTGACAAAAGTGGGGGGGTTAGTTTTTCCTACAGTCACCAAACTCGGTACATATATTGATCTCATCAAGCCGGACAATTTTCTAATTTACATTCATTAGCTCCGACCAACAGGAAGTCGGCTATTTTTGTTTGAATGTTAATTTTTTGAAAAAACAGGCTATGAATTTTATACTACTACTCCTACAGGGTTTATCCAATTTACACCAAGCTTTTTTTAACTTGTTGCTAACACATTGAAGTTGTTTAATTGCAAACGGATTTTGGATATCTCAAACGGTTTGGCCGTGGCGAGGCAACGAATTTATGGCAAGAAAAGGGAAACAAAGTGTTATAACTTCTGCATACATTAATTGATTTTGATGAAACTTTGGCTTAGTCTTCGTTGTACAAGGCTGATCACATGGATTTGACTATTGTGATTCAAAGTCATAGCGCCACCAACTGGAAGCAGAAAATGTGTCACTTTCAGCATACATTGAGATCACCCTCTTATTTTTACCTGATTTGCTTCAAAATTCATCAGAATAATGTTAAAACTTGGCACATGTAATCCTTTGAAAATGGGCAGGGAGGAGGGGCTCTATAGCGGCACCTTGTAGTGCAGTAAATGTGGAGTGAATTTGACATAGTCCTTTGATGTTTAACCGTTTTAAGTGCCTATTGCCCGCCGTGCACAGTTGCCCTGAAGCCACCGGGGTGGCGGTGCCACCGGGCTTGGGCCCGCCATCGCTGCTCGCAGCTATATTTATTTTTTATTTATTTATTTTTTTTATTATTTTTCCGTCTTCTGGGGCTTTTTGGGGGCCTTAACATGCTCAAAAACTCCTGAAAATTTGCACACACAGTGGAATCCGCGGCCATTAGGATGCCGCAGAGGCTGGTACCCGGGCGTGGCAGGGGGGCTCGACAGCGCCCCCTTGAAAAAAGTCAGAAAATTTGGTCCATATATTAAACACGCTTGCACGTATTAGTATGAAACTCGGTACACATATAGACCTCATCGGGCCGAACAACTTTCGTACTCTAAGTTAAACACCACGCCAACAGGAAGTCAGCTATTAAGGGTTGTTTGAAAAACGCATGCTCTGGAATTTGATATACTCCTCCTAGACGATTAATCCGATCGCCACCAAACTTGGTCAGCATGAAGTCAAGACACCGATGATTAAAAATTGCCAGGGGATTTTTGATATCTCGAACGGTTTGGCCGTGGCGAGGCAACGAATTTATGGCGAGAAAAAGGAAACAGGAAATTTGTTATAACGTCTGCATACATATATTGATCTTTATGAAACTTCACGAGTGTGTTGGTTGTAGTAGTCTGATCACATGGATGTGACTATTGTGAGTCAAAGTTATAGCGCCACCAACTGGCAGCAGGAAGTGTATCACTTTTTGAAATGCTTTGAGATCACCCTCTTATTTTTACCTGATTTGCTTCAAACTTCATCAGTGTAATGTCAATACACAGCAGATGTAGACCTATGACAGGATTTTTGATATTTGAAATATTGTTGCCATGGCAACAGGTCAAACTGTAATAATATTCTTGAGTGTTTTTGAGGCTCTTAACATGCTTCAAATTGCATGAAACTCGACACACACATCAATATTGTCAACCAGTAGACATGGACAAAGTCATAGATATGGGCATGGTGGAGGGGCTCAGTAGCGCCACCTTTTGACAAAAGTGGGGGTTCGTTTTTACTACAGTCACCAACCTCGGTACACATATTGTTCTCATCAAGCCGGACAATTTTCTAATTTACATTCATTAGCTCCGACCAACAGGAAGTCGGCTATTTTTGTTTGAATGTTAATTTTTTGAAAAAACAGGCTATGAATTTTATACTACTACTCCTACAGGGTTTATCCAATTTACACCAAGCTTTTTTTAACTTGTTGCTAACACATTGAAGTTGTTTAATTGCAAACGGATTTTGGATATCTCAAACGGTTTGGCCGTGGCGAGGCAACGAATTTATGGCAAGAAAAGGGAAACAAAGTGTTCTAACTTCTGCATACATTAATTGATTTTGATGAAACTTTGGCTTAGTCTTCGTAGTACAAGGCTGATCACATGGATTTGACTATTGTGATTCAAAGTCATAGCGCCACCAACTGGAAGCAGAAAATGTGTCACTTTCAGCATACATTGAGATCACCCTCTTATTTTTACCTGATTTGCTTCAAAATTCATCAGAATAATGTTAAAACTTGGCACATGTAATCCTTTGAAAATGGGCAGGGAGGAGGGGCTCTATAGCGGCACCTTGTAGTGCAGTAAATGTGGAGTGAATTTGACATAGTCCTTTGATGTTTAACCCGTTTAAGTGCCTATTGCCCGCTGTGCACAGTTGCCCTGAAGCCACCGGGGTGGCGGTGCCACCGGGCTTGGGCCCGCCATCGCTGCTCGCAGCTATATTATTAGGGCCCAAGCGAATTAAGCGCGCAGGGCCCTCTTGTTCTTCTAAGGATTATTATTATTTTTAGGGCCCAAGCGAAAATTCGCGCAGGGCCCTCTTGTTCTTCTAAGGATTATTTAGGGCCCAAGCGAAAATTCGCGCAGGGCCCTCTTGTTCTTCTAAGGATTATTATTATTTATTTATTTATTTATTTATTTATTTTTTCCGTCTTCCGGGGCTTTTTGGGGGCCTTAACATGCTCAAAAACTCTTGAAAATTGGCACACACATTGGAATCCGCGGCCATTAGGACGCCGGAGAGGCTGGTACCCGGGCGTGGCAGGGGGGCTCGACAGCGCCCCCTTGAAAAAAGTCTGGAAATTTGGTCCATATATTAAACATGCTTGCACGTATTAGTATGAAACTCGGTACACATATAGACCTCATTGGGCCGAACAACTTTCGCGCTGTAAGTTAATCGTCACGCCAACAGGAAGTCAGCTATTAAGGGTTGTTTGAAAAACGCATGCTCTGGAATTTGATATACTCCTCCTAAACGATTAATCCGATCGCCACCAAACTCGGTCAGCATGAAGTCAAGACACTGATGATTAAAAATTGCCAGGGGATTTTTGATATCTCGAACGGTTTGGCCGTGGCGAGGCAACGAATTTATGGCGAGAAAAAGGAAACAGGAAATGTGTTATAACGTCCTAATACATATATTGATCTTTATGAAACTTCACGAGTGTGTTCGTTATAGGAGTCTGATCACATGGATGTGACTATTGTGAGTCAAAGTTATAGCGCCACCAACTGGCAGCAGGAAGTGTATCACTTTTTGAAATGTTTTGAGATCACCCTCTTATTTTTACCTGATTTGCTTCAAACTTCATCAGTGTAATGTCAATACACAGCAGATGTAGACCTATGACAGGATTTTTGATATTTGAAATATTGTTGCCATGGCAACAGGTCAAACTGTAATAATATTCTTGAGTGTTTTTGAGGCTCTTAACATGCTTCAAATTGCATGAAACTCGACACACACATCAATATTGTCAACCAGTAGACATGGACAAAGCCATAGAAATAGGCGTGGTGGAGGGGCTCAGTAGCGCCACCTTTTGACAAAAGTGGGGGGTTAGTTTTTCCTACAGTCAACAAACTCGGTACACATATTATTCTCATCAAGCCGGACAATTTTCTAATTTACATTCATTAGCTCCGACCAACAGGAAGTCAGCTATTTTGGTTTGAATGTTAATTTTTTGAAAAAACAGGCTATGAATTTTATACTACTACTCCTACAGGGTTTATCCAATTTACACCAAGCTTTTTTTAACTTGTTGCGAACACATTGAAGTTGTTTAATTGCAAACGGATTTTGGATATCTCAAACGGTTTGGCCGTGGCGAGGCAACGAATTTATGGCGAGAAAAGGGAAACAGGAAATGTGTTATAACTTCTGCATACATTGATTGATGTTTATGAAACTTCAGGAGTGTGTTGGTTGTAGTAGTCTGATCACATGGATGTAACTATTGTGAGTCAAAGTTATAGCGCCACCAAATGGCAGCAAGAAGTGTATCACTTTTAAAATGCTTTGAGATCACCCTCTTATTTTTACCTGATTTGCTTCAAACTTCATCAGTGTAATGTCAATACACAGCAGATGTAGACCTATGACAGGATTTTTGATATTTGAAATATTGTTGCCATGGCAACAGGTCAAACTGTAATAATATTCTTGAGTGTTTTTGAGGCTCTTAACATGCTTCAATTTGCATGAAACTCGACACACACATCAATATTGTCAACCAGTAGACATGGACAAAGCCATAGAAATGGGCGTGGTGGAGGGGCTCAGTAGCGCCACCTTTTGACAAAAGTGGGGGGGTTAGTTTTTCCTACAGTCACCAAACTCGGTACATATATTGATCTCATCAAGCCGGACAATTTTCTAATTTACATTCATTAGCTCCGACCAACAGGAAGTCGGCTATTTTTGTTTGAATGTTAATTTTTTGAAAAAACAGGCTATGAATTTTATACTACTACTCCTACAGGGTTTATCCAATTTACACCAAGCTTTTTTTAACTTGTTGCTAACACATTGAAGTTGTTTAATTGCAAACGGATTTTGGATATCTCAAACGGTTTGGCCGTGGCGAGGCAACGAATTTATGGCAAGAAAAGGGAAACAAAGTGTTATAACTTCTGCATACATTAATTGATTTTGATGAAACTTTGGCTTAGTCTTCGTTGTACAAGGCTGATCACATGGATTTGACTATTGTGATTCAAAGTCATAGCGCCACCAACTGGAAGCAGAAAATGTGTCACTTTCAGCATACATTGAGATCACCCTCTTATTTTTACCTGATTTGCTTCAAAATTCATCAGAATAATGTTAAAACTTGGCACATGTAATCCTTTGAAAATGGGCAGGGAGGAGGGGCTCTATAGCGGCACCTTGTAGTGCAGTAAATGTGGAGTGAATTTGACATAGTCCTTTGATGTTTAACCGTTTTAAGTGCCTATTGCCCGCCGTGCACAGTTGCCCTGAAGCCACCGGGGTGGCGGTGCCACCGGGCTTGGGCCCGCCATCGCTGCTCGCAGCTATATTTATTTTTTATTTATTTATTTTTTTTATTATTTTTCCGTCTTCTGGGGCTTTTTGGGGGCCTTAACATGCTCAAAAACTCCTGAAAATTTGCACACACAGTGGAATCCGCGGCCATTAGGATGCCGCAGAGGCTGGTACCCGGGCGTGGCAGGGGGGCTCGACAGCGCCCCCTTGAAAAAAGTCAGAAAATTTGGTCCATATATTAAACACGCTTGCACGTATTAGTATGAAACTCGGTACACATATAGACCTCATCGGGCCGAACAACTTTCGTACTCTAAGTTAAACACCACGCCAACAGGAAGTCAGCTATTAAGGGTTGTTTGAAAAACGCATGCTCTGGAATTTGATATACTCCTCCTAGACGATTAATCCGATCGCCACCAAACTTGGTCAGCATGAAGTCAAGACACCGATGATTAAAAATTGCCAGGGGATTTTTGATATCTCGAACGGTTTGGCCGTGGCGAGGCAACGAATTTATGGCGAGAAAAAGGAAACAGGAAATTTGTTATAACGTCTGCATACATATATTGATCTTTATGAAACTTCACGAGTGTGTTGGTTGTAGTAGTCTGATCACATGGATGTGACTATTGTGAGTCAAAGTTATAGCGCCACCAACTGGCAGCAGGAAGTGTATCACTTTTTGAAATGCTTTGAGATCACCCTCTTATTTTTACCTGATTTGCTTCAAACTTCATCAGTGTAATGTCAATACACAGCAGATGTAGACCTATGACAGGATTTTTGATATTTGAAATATTGTTGCCATGGCAACAGGTCAAACTGTAATAATATTCTTGAGTGTTTTTGAGGCTCTTAACATGCTTCAAATTGCATGAAACTCGACACACACATCAATATTGTCAACCAGTAGACATGGACAAAGTCATAGATATGGGCATGGTGGAGGGGCTCAGTAGCGCCACCTTTTGACAAAAGTGGGGGGTTAGTTTTTCCTACAGTCACCAAACTCGGTACACATATTGTTCTCATCAAGCCGGACAATTTTCTAATTTACATTCATTAGCTCCGACCAACAGGAAGTCGGCTATTTTTGTTTGAATGTTAATTTTTTGAAAAAACAGGCTATGAATTTTATACTACTACTCCTACAGGGTTTATCCAATTTACACCAAGCTTTTTTAACTTGTTGCTAACACATTGAAGTTGTTTAATTGCAAACGGATTTTGGATATCTCAAACGGTTTGGCCGTGGCGAGGCAACGAATTTATGGCAAGAAAAGGGAAACAAAGTGTTCTAACTTCTGCATACATTAATTGATTTTGATGAAACTTTGGCTTAGTCTTCGTAGTACAAGGCTGATCACATGGATTTGACTATTGTGATTCAAAGTCATAGCGCCACCAACTGGAAGCAGAAAATGTGTCACTTTCAGCATACATTGAGATCACCCTCTTATTTTTACCTGATTTGCTTCAAAATTTATCAGAATAATGTTAAAACTTGGCACATGTAATCCTTTGAAAATGGGCAGGGAGGAGGGGCTCTATAGCGGCACCTTGTAGTGCAGTAAATGTGGAGTGAATTTGACATAGTCCTTTGATGTTTAACCGTTTTAAGTGCCTATTGCCCGCTGTGCACAGTTGCCCTGAAGCCACCGGGGTGGCGGTGCCACCGGGCTTGGGCCCGCCATCGCTGCTCGCAGCTATATTATTAGGGCCCAAGCGAATTAAGCGCGCAGGGCCCTCTTGTTCTTCTAAGGATTATTATTATTTTTAGGGCCCAAGCGAAAATTCGCGCAGGGCCCTCTTGTTCTTCTAAGGATTATTTAGGGCCCAAGCGAAAATTCGCGCAGGGCCCTCTTGTTCTTCTAAGGATTATTAGGGCCCAAGCGAAAATTCGCGCAGGGCCCTCTTGTTCTTCTAAGGATTATTATTATTATTATTTTATTTTTTTATTTTTTTTTTTTTTTCCGTCTTCCGGGGCTTTTTGGGGGCCTTAACATGCTCAAAAACTCTTGAAAATTGGCACACACATTGGAATCCGCGGCCATTAGGACGCCGGAGAGGCTGGTACCCGGGCGTGGCAGGGGGGCTCGACAGCGCCCCCTTGAAAAAAGTCTGAAAATTTGGTCCATATATTAAACATGCTTGCACGTATTAGTATGAAACTCGGTACACATATAGACCTCATCGGGCCGAACAACTTTCGCGCTCTAAGTTAATCGCCACGCCAACAGGAAGTCAGCTATTAAGGGTTGTTTGAAAAACGCATGCTCTGGAATTTGATATACTCCTCCTAGACGATTAATCCGATCGCCACCAAACTCGGTCAGCATGAAGTCAAGACACTGATGATTAAAAATTGCCAGGGGATTTTTGATATCTCGAACGGTTTGGCCGTGGCGAGGCAACGAATTTATGGCGAGAAAAAGGAAACAGGAAATGTGTTATAACGTCTTAATACATATATTGATCTTTATGAAACTTCACGAGTGTGTTCGTTATAGGAGTCTGATCACATGGATGTGACTATTGTGAGTCAAAGTTATAGCGCCACCAACTGGCAGCAGGAAGTGTATCACTTTTTGAAATGTTTTGAGATCACCCTCTTATTTTTACCTGATTTGCTTCAAACTTCATCAGTGTAATGTCAATACACAGCAGATGTAGACCTATGACAGGATTTTTGATATTTGAAATATTGTTGCCATGGCAACAGGTCAAACTGTAATAATATTCTTGAGTGTTTTTGAGGCTCTTAACATGCTTCAAATTGCATGAAACTCGACACACACATCAATATTGTCAACCAGTAGACATGGACAAAGCCATAGAAATGGGCGTGGTGGAGGGGCTCAGTAGCGCCACCTTTTGACAAAAGTGGGGGGTTAGTTTTTCCTACAGTCACCAAACTCGGTACACATATTATTCTCATCAAGCCGGACAATTTTCTAATTTACATTCATTAGCTCCGACCAACAGGAAGTCAGCTATTTTGGTTTGAATGTTAATTTTTTGAAAAAACAGGCTATGAATTTTATACTACTACTCCTACAGGGTTTATCCAATTTACACCAAGCTTTTTTTAACTTGTTGCGAACACATTGAAGTTGTTTAATTGCAAACGGATTTTGGATATCTCAAACGGTTTGGCCGTGGCGAGGCAACGAATTTATGGCGAGAAAAGGGAAACAGGAAATGTGTTATAACTTCTGCATACATTGATTGATGTTTATGAAACTTCAGGAGTGTGTTGGTTGTAGTAGTCTGATCACATGGATGTAACTATTGTGAGTCAAAGTTATAGCGCCACCAAATGGCAGCAAGAAGTGTATCACTTTTAAAATGCTTTGAGATCACCCTCTTATTTTTACCTGATTTGCTTCAAACTTCATCAGTGTAATGTCAATACACAGCAGATGTAGACCTATGACAGGATTTTTGATATTTGAAATATTGTTGCCATGGCGACAGGTCAAACTGTAATAATATTCTTGAGTGTTTTTGAGGCTCTTAACATGCTTCAAATTGCATGAAACTCGACACACACATCAATATTGTCATCCAGTAGACATGGACAAAGCCATAGAAATGGGCGTGGTGGAGGGGCTCAGTAGCGCCACCTTTTGACAAAAGTGGGGGGGTTAGTTTTTCCTACAGTCACCAAACTCGGTACACATATTGTTCTCATCAAGCCGGACAATTTTATAATTTACATTCATTAGCTCCGACCAACAGGAAGTCAGCTATTTTGGTTTGAATGTTAATTTTTTGAAAAAACAGGCTATGAATTTTATACTACTACTCCTACAGGGTTTATCCAATTTACACCAAGCTTTTTTTAACTTGATGTGAACACATTGAAGTTGTTTAATTGCAAACGGATTTTGGATATCTCAAACGGTTTGGCCGTGGCGAGGCAACGAATTTATGGCGAGAAAAGGGAAACAGGAAATGTGTTATAACTTCTGCATACATTGATTGATGTTTATGAAACTTCAGGAGTGTGTTGGTTGTAGTAGTCTGATCACATGGATGTAACTATTGTGAGTCAAAGTTATAGCGCCACCAAATGGCAGCAAGAAGTGTATCACTTTTAAAATGCTTTGAGATCACCCTCTTATTTTTACCTGATTTGCTTCAAACTTCATCAGTGTAATGTCAATACACAGCAGATGTAGACCTATGACAGGATTTTTGATATTTGAAATATCGTTGCCATGGCGACAGGTCAAACTGTAATAATATTCTTGAGTGTTTTTGAGGCTCTTAACATGCTTCAATTTGCATGAAACTCGACACACACATCAATATTGTCAACCAGTAGACATGGACAAAGCCATAGAAATGGGCGTGGTGGAGGGGCTCAGTAGCGCCACCTTTTGACAAAAGTGGGGGTTAGTTTTTCCTACAGTCACCAAACTCGGTACATATATTGATCTCATCAAGCCGGACAATTTTCTAATTTACATTCATTAGCTCCGACCAACAGGAAGTCGGCTATTTTTGTTTGAATGTTAATTTTTTGAAAAAACAGGCTATGAATTTTATACTACTACTCCTACAGGGTTAATCCAATTTACACCAAGCTTTTTTTAACTTGTTGCTAACACATTGAAGTTGTTTAATTGCAAACGGATTTTGGATATCTCAAACGGTTTGGCCGTGGCGAGGCAACGAATTTATGGCAAGAAAAGGGAAACAAAGTGTTATAACTTCTGCATACATTAATTGATTTTGATGAAACTTTGGCTTAGTCTTCGTTGTACAAGGCTGATCACATGGATGTGACTATTGTGATTCAAAGTCATAGCGCCACCAACTGGAAGCAGAAAATGTGTCACTTTCAGCATACATTGAGATCACCCTCTTATTTTTACCTGATTTGCTTCAAAATTCATCAGAATAATGTTAAAACTTGGCACATGTAATCCTTTGAAAATGGGCAGGGAGGAGGAGCTCTATAGCGGCACCTTGTAGTGCAGTAAATGTGGAGTGAATTTGACATAGTCCTTTGATGTTTAACCGTTTTAAGTGCCTATTGCCCGCTGTGCACAGTTGCCCTGAAGCCACCGGGGTGGCGGTGCCACCGGGCTTGGGCCCGCCATCGCTGCTCGCAGCTATATTTATTTATTTATTTATTTATTTATTTATTTATTTATTTATTTATTTATTTTTTCCGTCTTCCGGGGCTTTTTGGGGGCCTTAACATGCTCAAAAACTCTTGAAAATTGGCACACACATTGGAATCCGCGGCCATTAGGACGCCGGAGAGGCTGGTACCCGGGCGTGGCAGGGGGGCTCGACAGCGCCCCCTTGAAAAAAGTCTGGAAATTTGGTCCATATATTAAACATGCTTGCACGTATTAGTATGAAACTCGGTACACATATAGACCTCATTGGGCCGAACAACTTTCGCGCTGTAAGTTAATCGTCACGCCAACAGGAAGTCAGCTATTAAGGGTTGTTTGAAAAACGCATGCTCTGGAATTTGATATACTCCTCCTAAACGATTAATCCGATCGCCACCAAACTCGGTCAGCATGAAGTCAAGACACTGATGATTAAAAATTGCCAGGGGATTTTTGATATCTCGAACGGTTTGGCCGTGGCGAGGCAACGAATTTATGGCGAGAAAAAGGAAACAGGAAATGTGTTATAACGTCTTAATACATATATTGATCTTTATGAAACTTCACGAGTGTGTTCGTTATAGGAGTCTGATCACATGGATGTGACTATTGTGAGTCAAAGTTATAGCGCCACCAACTGGCAGCAGGAAGTGTATCACTTTTTGAAATGTTTTGAGATCACCCTCTTATTTTTACCTGATTTGCTTCAAACTTCCATCAGTGTAATGTCAATACACAGCAGATGTAGACCTATGACAGGATTTTTGATATTTGAAATATTGTTGCCATGGCAACAGGTCAAACTGTAATAATATTCTTGAGTGTTTTTGAGGCTCTTAACATGCTTCAAATTGCATGAAACTCGACACACACATCAATATTGTCAACCAGAAGACATGGACAAAGCCATAGAAATGGGCGTGGTGGAGGGGCTCAGTAGCGCCACCTTTTGACAAAAGTGGGGGGTTAGTTTTTCCTACAGTCACCAAACTCGGTACACATATTATTCTCATCAAGCCGGACAATTTTCTAATTTACATTCATTAGCTCCGACCAACAGGAAGTCAGCTATTTTGGTTTGAATGTTAATTTTTTGAAAAAACAGGCTATGAATTTTATACTACTACTCCTACAGGGTTTATCCAATTTACACCAAGCTTTTTTAACTTGTTGCGAACACATTGAAGTTGTTTAATTGCAAACGGATTTTGGATATCTCAAACGGTTTGGCCGTGGCGAGGCAACGAATTTATGGCGAGAAAAGGGAAACAGGAAATGTGTTATAACTTCTGCATACATTGATTGATGTTTATGAAACTTCAGGAGTGTGTTGGTTGTAGTAGTCTGATCACATGGATGTAACTATTGTGAGTCAAAGTTATAGCGCCACCAAATGGCAGCAAGAAGTGTATCACTTTTAAAATGCTTTGAGATCACCCTCTTATTTTTACCTGATTTGCTTCAAACTTCATCAGTGTAATGTCAATACACAGCAGATGTAGACCTATGACAGGATTTTTGATATTTGAAATATTGTTGCCATGGCAACAGGTCAAACTGTAATAATATTCTTGAGTGTTTTTGAGGCTCTTAACATGCTTCAATTTGCATGAAACTCGACACACACATCAATATTGTCAACCAGTAGACATGGACAAAGCCATAGAAATGGGCGTGGTGGAGGGGCTCAGTAGCGCCACCTTTTGACAAAAGTGGGGGGTTAGTTTTTCCTACAGTCACCAAACTCGGTACATATATTGATCTCATCAAGCCGGACAATTTTCTAATTTACATTCATTAGCTCCGACCAACAGGAAGTCGGCTATTTTTGTTTGAATGTTAATTTTTTGAAAAAACAGGCTATGAATTTTATACTACTACTCCTACAGGGTTTATCCAATTTACACCAAGCTTTTTTAACTTGTTGCTAACACATTGAAGTTGTTTAATTGCAAACGGATTTTGGATATCTCAAACGGTTTGGCCGTGGCGAGGCAACGAATTTATGGCAAGAAAAGGGAAACAAAGTGTTATAACTTCTGCATACATTAATTGATTTTGATGAAACTTTGGCTTAGTCTTCGTTGTACAAGGCTGATCACATGGATTTGACTATTGTGATTCAAAGTCATAGCGCCACCAACTGGAAGCAGAAAATGTGTCACTTTCAGCATACATTGAGATCACCCTCTTATTTTTACCTGATTTGCTTCAAAATTCATCAGAATAATGTTAAAACTTGGCACATGTAATCCTTTGAAAATGGGCAGGGAGGAGGGGCTCTATAGCGGCACCTTGTAGTGCAGTAAATGTGGAGTGAATTTGACATAGTCCTTTGATGTTTAACCGTTTTAAGTGCCTATTGCCCGCCGTGCACAGTTGCCCTGAAGCCACCGGGGTGGCGGTGCCACCGGGCTTGGGCCCGCCATCGCTGCTCGCAGCTATATTTATTTTTTATTTATTTATTTTTTTTATTATTTTTCCGTCTTCTGGGGCTTTTTGGGGGCCTTAACATGCTCAAAAACTCCTGAAAATTTGCACACACAGTGGAATCCGCGGCCATTAGGATGCCGCAGAGGCTGGTACCCGGGCGTGGCAGGGGGGCTCGACAGCGCCCCCTTGAAAAAAGTCAGAAAATTTGGTCCATATATTAAACACGCTTGCACGTATTAGTATGAAACTCGGTACACATATAGACCTCATCGGGCCGAACAACTTTCGTACTCTAAGTTAAACACCACGCCAACAGGAAGTCAGCTATTAAGGGTTGTTTGAAAAACGCATGCTCTGGAATTTGATATACTCCTCCTAGACGATTAATCCGATCTCCACCAAACTTGGTCAGCATGAAGTCAAGACACTGATGATTAAAAATTGCCAGGGGATTTTTGATATCTCGAACGGTTTGGCCGTGGCGAGGCAACGAATTTATGGCGAGAAAAAGGAAACAGGAAATGTGTTATAACGTCTGCATACATATATTGATCTTTATGAAACTTCACGAGTGTGTTGGTTGTAGTAGTCTGATCACATGGATGTGACTATTGTGAGTCAAAGTTATAGCGCCACCAACTGGCAGCAGGAAGTGTATCACTTTTTGAAATGCTTTGAGATCACCCTCTTATTTTTACCTGATTTGCTTCAAACTTCATCAGTGTAATGTCAATACACAGCAGATGTAGACCTATGACAGGATTTTTGATATTTGAAATATTGTTGCCATGGCAACAGGTCAAACTGTAATAATATTCTTGAGTGTTTTTGAGGCTCTTAACATGCTTCAAATTGCATGAAACTCGACACACACATCAATATTGTCATCCAGTAGACATGGACAAAGCCATAGAAATGGGCGTGGTGGAGGGGCTCAGTAGCGCCACCTTTTGACAAAAGTGGGGGGGTTAGTTTTTCCTACAGTCACCAAACTCGGTACACATATTGTTCTCATCAAGCCGGACAATTTTATAATTTACATTCATTAGCTCCGACCAACAGGAAGTCAGCTATTTTGGTTTGAATGTTAATTTTTTGAAAAAACAGGCTATGAATTTTATACTACTACTCCTACAGGGTTTATCCAATTTACACCAAGCTTTTTTTAACTTGATGTGAACACATTGAAGTTGTTTAATTGCAAACGGATTTTGGATATCTCAAACGGTTTGGCCGTGGCGAGGCAACGAATTTATGGCGAGAAAAGGGAAACAGGAAATGTGTTATAACTTCTGCATACATTGATTGATGTTTATGAAACTTCAGGAGTGTGTTGGTTGTAGTAGTCTGATCACATGGATGTAACTATTGTGAGTCAAAGTTATAGCGCCACCAAATGGCAGCAAGAAGTGTATCACTTTTAAAATGCTTTGAGATCACCCTCTTATTTTTACCTGATTTGCTTCAAACTTCATCAGTGTAATGTCAATACACAGCAGATGTAGACCTATGACAGGATTTTTGATATTTGAAATATCGTTGCCATGGCGACAGGTCAAACTGTAATAATATTCTTGAGTGTTTTTGAGGCTCTTAACATGCTTCAATTTGCATGAAACTCGACACACACATCAATATTGTCAACCAGTAGACATGGACAAAGCCATAGAAATGGGCGTGGTGGAGGGGCTCAGTAGCGCCACCTTTTGACAAAAGTGGGGGTTAGTTTTTCCTACAGTCACCAAACTCGGTACATATATTGATCTCATCAAGCCGGACAATTTTCTAATTTACATTCATTAGCTCCGACCAACAGGAAGTCGGCTATTTTTGTTTGAATGTTAATTTTTTGAAAAAACAGGCTATGAATTTTATACTACTACTCCTACAGGGTTTATCCAATTTACACCAAGCTTTTTTTAACTTGTTGCTAACACATTGAAGTTGTTTAATTGCAAACGGATTTTGGATATCTCAAACGGTTTGGCCGTGGCGAGGCAACGAATTTATGGCAAGAAAAGGGAAACAAAGTGTTATAACTTCTGCATACATTAATTGATTTTGATGAAACTTTGGCTTAGTCTTCGTTGTACAAGGCTGATCACATGGATGTGACTATTGTGATTCAAAGTCATAGCGCCACCAACTGGAAGCAGAAAATGTGTCACTTTCAGCATACATTGAGATCACCCTCTTATTTTTACCTGATTTGCTTCAAAATTCATCAGAATAATGTTAAAACTTGGCACATGTAATCCTTTGAAAATGGGCAGGGAGGAGGGGCTCTATAGCGGCACCTTGTAGTGCAGTAAATGTGGAGTGAATTTGACATAGTCCTTTGATTTTTAACCGTTTTAAGTGCCTATTGCCCGCTGTGCACAGTTGCCCTGAAGCCACCGGGGTGGCGGTGCCACCGGGCTTGGGCCCGCCATCGCTGCTCGCAGCTATATTATTTATTTATTTATTTATTTATTTATTTTTTCCGTCTTCCGGGGCTTTTTGGGGGCCTTAACATGCTCAAAAACTCTTGAAAATTGGCACACACATTGGAATCCGCGGCCATTAGGACGCCGGAGAGGCTGGTACCCGGGCGTGGCAGGGGGGCTCGACAGCGCCCCCTTGAAAAAAGTCTGGAAATTTGGTCCATATATTAAACATGCTTGCACGTATTAGTATGAAACTCGGTACACATATAGACCTCATTGGGCCGAACAACTTTCGCGCTGTAAGTTAATCGTCACGCCAACAGGAAGTCAGCTATTAAGGGTTGTTTGAAAAACGCATGCTCTGGAATTTGATATACTCCTCCTAAACGATTAATCCGATCGCCACCAAACTCGGTCAGCATGAAGTCAAGACACTGATGATTAAAAATTGCCAGGGGATTTTTGATATCTCGAACGGTTTGGCCGTGGCGAGGCAACGAATTTATGGCGAGAAAAAGGAAACAGGAAATGTGTTATAACGTCTTAATACATATATTGATCTTTATGAAACTTCACGAGTGTGTTCGTTATAGGAGTCTGATCACATGGATGTGACTATTGTGAGTCAAAGTTATAGCGCCACCAACTGGCAGCAGGAAGTGTATCACTTTTTGAAATGTTTTGAGATCACCCTCTTATTTTTACCTGATTTGCTTCAAACTTCATCAGTGTAATGTCAATACACAGCAGATGTAGACCTATGACAGGATTTTTGATATTTGAAATATTGTTGCCATGGCAACAGGTCAAACTGTAATAATATTCTTGAGTGTTTTTGAGGCTCTTAACATGCTTCAAATTGCATGAAACTCGACACACACATCAATATTGTCAACCAGAAGACATGGACAAAGCCATAGAAATGGGCGTGGTGGAGGGGCTCAGTAGCGCCACCTTTTGACAAAAGTGGGGGGTTAGTTTTTCCTACAGTCACCAAACTCGGTACACATATTATTCTCATCAAGCCGGACAATTTTCTAATTTACATTCATTAGCTCCGACCAACAGGAAGTCAGCTATTTTGGTTTGAATGTTAATTTTTTGAAAAAACAGGCTATGAATTTTATACTACTACTCCTACAGGGTTTATCCAATTTACACCAAGCTTTTTTTAACTTGTTGCGAACACATTGAAGTTGTTTAATTGCAAACGGATTTTGGATATCTCTACCGGTTTGGCCGTGGCGAGGCAACGAATTTATGGCGAGAAAAGGGAAACAGGAAATGTGTTATAACTTCTGCATACATTGATTGATGTTTATGAAACTTTAGGAGTGTGTTGGTTGTAGTAGTCTGATCACATGGATGTAACTATTGTGAGTCAAAGTTATAGCGCCACCAAATGGCAGCAAGAAGTGTATCACTTTTAAAATGCTTTGAGATCACCCTCTTATTTTTACCTGATTTGCTTCAAACTTCATCAGTGTAATGTCAATACACAGCAGATGTAGACCTATGACAGGATTTTTGATATTTGAAATATTGTTGCCATGGCAACAGGTCAAACTGTAATAATATTCTTGAGTGTTTTTGAGGCTCTTAACATGCTTCAATTTGCATGAAACTCGACACACACATCAATATTGTCAACCAGTAGACATGGACAAAGCCATAGAAATGGGCGTGGTGGAGGGGCTCAGTAGCGCCACCTTTTGACAAAAGTGGGGGGGTTAGTTTTTCCTACAGTCACCAAACTCGGTACATATATTGATCTCATCAAGCCGGACAATTTTCTAATTTACATTCATTAGCTCCGACCAACAGGAAGTCGGCTATTTTTGTTTGAATGTTAATTTTTTGAAAAAACAGGCTATGAATTTTATACTACTACTCCTACAGGGTTTATCCAATTTACACCAAGCTTTTTTTAACTTGTTGCTAACACATTGAAGTTGTTTAATTGCAAACGGATTTTGGATATCTCAAACGGTTTGGCCGTGGCGAGGCAACGAATTTATGGCAAGAAAAGGGAAACAAAGTGTTCTAACTTCTGCATACATTAATTGATTTTGATGAAACTTTGGCTTAGTCTTCGTTGTACAAGGCTGATCACATGGATTTGACTATTGTGATTCAAAGTCATAGCGCCACCAACTGGAAGCAGAAAATGTGTCACTTTCAGCATACATTGAGATCACCCTCTTATTTTTACCTGATTTGCTTCAAAATTCATCAGAATAATGTTAAAACTTGGCACATGTAATCCTTTGAAAATGGGCAGGGAGGAGGGGCTCTATAGCGGCACCTTGTAGTGCAGTAAATGTGGAGTGAATTTGACATAGTCCTTTGATGTTTAACCGTTTTAAGTGCCTATTGCCCGCCGTGCACAGTTGCCCTGAAGCCACCGGGGTGGCGGTGCCACCGGGCTTGGGCCCGCCATCGCTGCTCGCAGCTATATTTATTTTTTATTTATTTATTTTTTTTATTATTTTTCCGTCTTCTGGGGCTTTTTGGGGGCCTTAACATGCTCAAAAACTCCTGAAAATTTGCACACACAGTGGAATCCGCGGCCATTAGGATGCCGCAGAGGCTGGTACCCGGGCGTGGCAGGGGGGCTCGACAGCGCCCCCTTGAAAAAAGTCAGAAAATTTGGTCCATATATTAAACACGCTTGCACGTATTAGTATGAAACTCGGTACACATATAGACCTCATCGGGCCGAACAACTTTCGTACTCTAAGTTAAACACCACGCCAACAGGAAGTGAGCTATTAAGGGTTGTTTGAAAAACGCATGCTCTGGAATTTGATATACTCCTCCTAGACGATTAATCCGATCTCCACCAAACTTGGTCAGCATGAAGTCAAGACACTGATGATTAAAAATTGCCAGGGGATTTTTGATATCTCGAACGGTTTGGCCGTGGCGAGGCAACGAATTTATGGCGAGAAAAAGGAAACAGGAAATGTGTTATAACGTCTGCATACATATATTGATCTTTATGAAACTTCACGAGTGTGTTGGTTGTAGTAGTCTGATCACATGGATGTGACTATTGTGAGTCAAAGTTATAGCGCCACCAACTGGCAGCAGGAAGTGTATCACTTTTTGAAATGCTTTGAGATCACCCTCTTATTTTTACCTGATTTGCTTCAAACTTCATCAGTGTAATGTCAATACACAGCAGATGTAAACCTATGACAGGATTTTTGATATTTGAAATATTGTTGCCATGGCAACAGGTCAAACTGTAATAATATTCTTGAGTGTTTTTGAGGCTCTTAACATGCTTCAATTTGCATGAAACTCGACACACACATCAATATTGTCAACCAGTAGACATGGACAAAGCCATAGAAATGGGCGTGGTGGAGGGGCTCAGTAGCGCCACCTTTTGACAAAAGTGGGGGGTTAGTTTTTCCTACAGTCACCAAACTCGGTACATATATTGATCTCATCAAGCCGGACAATTTTCTAATTTACATTCATTAGCTCCGACCAACAGGAAGTCGGCTATTTTTGTTTGAATGTTAATTTTTTGAAAAAACAGGCTATGAATTTTATACTACTACTCCTACAGGGTTTATCCAATTTACACCAAGCTTTTTTAACTTGTTGCTAACACATTGAAGTTGTTTAATTGCAAACGGATTTTGGATATCTCAAACGGTTTGGCCGTGGCGAGGCAACGAATTTATGGCAAGAAAAGGGAAACAAAGTGTTATAACTTCTGCATACATTAATTGATTTTGATGAAACTTTGGCTTAGTCTTCGTTGTACAAGGCTGATCACATGGATTTGACTATTGTGATTCAAAGTCATAGCGCCACCAACTGGAAGCAGAAAATGTGTCACTTTCAGCATACATTGAGATCACCCTCTTATTTTTACCTGATTTGCTTCAAAATTCATCAGAATAATGTTAAAACTTGGCACATGTAATCCTTTGAAAATGGGCAGGGAGGAGGGGCTCTATAGCGGCACCTTGTAGTGCAGTAAATGTGGAGTGAATTTGACATAGTCCTTTGATGTTTAACCGTTTTAAGTGCCTATTGCCCGCCGTGCACAGTTGCCCTGAAGCCACCGGGGTGGCGGTGCCACCGGGCTTGGGCCCGCCATCGCTGCTCGCAGCTATATTTATTTTTTATTTATTTATTTTTTTTATTATTTTTCCGTCTTCTGGGGCTTTTTGGGGGCCTTAACATGCTCAAAAACTCCTGAAAATTTGCACACACAGTGGAATCCGCGGCCATTAGGATGCCGCAGAGGCTGGTACCCGGGCGTGGCAGGGGGGCTCGACAGCGCCCCCTTGAAAAAAGTCAGAAAATTTGGTCCATATATTAAACACGCTTGCACGTATTAGTATGAAACTCGGTACACATATAGACCTCATCGGGCCGAACAACTTTCGTACTCTAAGTTAAACACCACGCCAACAGGAAGTCAGCTATTAAGGGTTGTTTGAAAAACGCATGCTCTGGAATTTGATATACTCCTCCTAGACGATTAATCCGATCGCCACCAAACTTGGTCAGCATGAAGTCAAGACACCGATGATTAAAAATTGCCAGGGGATTTTTGATATCTCGAACGGTTTGGCCGTGGCGAGGCAACGAATTTATGGCGAGAAAAAGGAAACAGGAAATTTGTTATAACGTCTGCATACATATATTGATCTTTATGAAACTTCACGAGTGTGTTGGTTGTAGTAGTCTGATCACATGGATGTGACTATTGTGAGTCAAAGTTATAGCGCCACCAACTGGCAGCAGGAAGTGTATCACTTTTTGAAATGCTTTGAGATCACCCTCTTATTTTTACCTGATTTGCTTCAAACTTCATCAGTGTAATGTCAATACACAGCAGATGTAGACCTATGACAGGATTTTTGATATTTGAAATATTGTTGCCATGGCAACAGGTCAAACTGTAATAATATTCTTGAGTGTTTTTGAGGCTCTTAACATGCTTCAAATTGCATGAAACTCGACACACACATCAATATTGTCAACCAGTAGACATGGACAAAGTCATAGATATGGGCATGGTGGAGGGGCTCAGTAGCGCCACCTTTTGACAAAAGTGGGGGGTTAGTTTTTCCTACAGTCACCAAACTCGGTACACATATTGTTCTCATCAAGCCGGACAATTTTCTAATTTACATTCATTAGCTCCGACCAACAGGAAGTCGGCTATTTTTGTTTGAATGTTAATTTTTTGAAAAAACAGGCTATGAATTTTATACTACTACTCCTACAGGGTTTATCCAATTTACACCAAGCTTTTTTAACTTGTTGCTAACACATTGAAGTTGTTTAATTGCAAACGGATTTTGGATATCTCAAACGGTTTGGCCGTGGCGAGGCAACGAATTTATGGCAAGAAAAGGGAAACAAAGTGTTCTAACTTCTGCATACATTAATTGATTTTGATGAAACTTTGGCTTAGTCTTCGTAGTACAAGGCTGATCACATGGATTTGACTATTGTGATTCAAAGTCATAGCGCCACCAACTGGAAGCAGAAAATGTGTCACTTTCAGCATACATTGAGATCACCCTCTTATTTTTACCTGATTTGCTTCAAAATTTATCAGAATAATGTTAAAACTTGGCACATGTAATCCTTTGAAAATGGGCAGGGAGGAGGGGCTCTATAGCGGCACCTTGTAGTGCAGTAAATGTGGAGTGAATTTGACATAGTCCTTTGATGTTTAACCGTTTTAAGTGCCTATTGCCCGCTGTGCACAGTTGCCCTGAAGCCACCGGGGTGGCGGTGCCACCGGGCTTGGGCCCGCCATCGCTGCTCGCAGCTATATTATTAGGGCCCAAGCGAATTAAGCGCGCAGGGCCCTCTTGTTCTTCTAAGGATTATTATTATTTTTAGGGCCCAAGCGAAAATTCGCGCAGGGCCCTCTTGTTCTTCTAAGGATTATTTAGGGCCCAAGCGAAAATTCGCGCAGGGCCCTCTTGTTCTTCTAAAGATTATTAGGGCCCAAGCGAAAATTCGCGCAGGGCCCTCTTGTTCTTCTAAGGATTATTATTATTATTTTTTTTTTTTTTTTTTTTTTTTTCCGTCTTCCGGGGCTTTTTGGGGGCCTTAACATGCTCAAAAACTCTTGAAAATTGGCACACACATTGGAATCCGCGGCCATTAGGACGCCGGAGAGGCTGGTACCCGGGCGTGGCAGGGGGGCTCGACAGCGCCCCCTTGAAAAAAGTCTGAAAATTTGGTCCATATATTAAACATGCTTGCACGTATTAGTATGAAACTCGGTACACATATAGACCTCATCGGGCCAAACAACTTTCGCGCTCTAAGTTAATCGCCACGCCAACAGGAAGTCAGCTATTAAGGGTTGTTTGAAAAATGCATGCTCTGGAATTTGATATACTCCTCCTAGACGATTAATCCGATCGCCACCAAACTCGGTCAGCATGAAGTCAAGACACTAATGATTAAAAATTGCCAGGGGATTTTTGATATCTCGAACGGTTTGGCCGTGGCGAGGCAACGAATTTATGGCGAGAAAAAGGAAACAGGAAATGTGTTATAACGTCTTAATACATATATTGATCTTTATGAAACTTCACGAGTGTGTTCGTTATAGGAGTCTGATCACATGGATGTGACTATTGTGAGTCAAAGTTATAGCGCCACCAACTGGCAGCAGGAAGTGTATCACTTTTTGAAATGTTTTGAGATCACCCTCTTATTTTTACCTGATTTGCTTCAAACTTCATCAGTGTAATGTCAATACACAGCAGATGTAGACCTATGACAGGATTTTTGATATTTGAAATATTGTTGCCATGGCAACAGGTCAAACTGTAATAATATTCTTGAGTGTTTTTGAGGCTCTTAACATGCTTCAAATTGCATGAAACTCGACACACACATCAATATTGTCAACCAGTAGACATGGACAAAGCCATAGAAATGGGCGTGGTGGAGGGGCTCAGTAGCGCCACCTTTTGACAAAAGTGGGGGTTAGTTTTTCCTACAGTCACCAAACTCGGTACACATATTATTCTCATCAAGCCGGACAATTTTCTAATTTACATTCATTAGCTCCGACCAACAGGAAGTCAGCTATTTTGGTTTGAATGTTAATTTTTTGAAAAAACAGGCTATGAATTTTATACTACTACTCCTACAGGGTTTATCCAATTTACACCATGCTTTTTTAACTTGTTGCGAACACATTGAAGTTGTTTAATTGCAAACGGATTTTGGATATCTCAAACGGTTTGGCCGTGGCGAGGCAACGAATTTATGGCGAGAAAAGGGAAACAGGAAATGTGTTATAACTTCTGCATACATTGATTGATGTTTATGAAACTTCAGGAGTGTGTTGGTTGTAGTAGTCTGATCACATGGATGTAACTATTGTGAGTCAAAGTTATAGCGCCACCAAATGGCAGCAAGAAGTGTATCACTTTTAAAATGCTTTGAGATCACCCTCTTATTTTTACCTGATTTGCTTCAAACTTCATCAGTGTAATGTCAATACACAGCAGATGTAGACCTATGACAGGATTTTTGATATTTGAAATATTGTTGCCATGGCGACAGGTCAAACTGTAATAATATTCTTGAGTGTTTTTGAGGCTCTTAACATGCTTCAAATTGCATGAAACTCGACACACACATCAATATTGTCATCCAGTAGACATGAACAAAGCCATAGAAATGGGCGTGGTGGAGGGGCTCAGTAGCGCCACCTTTTGACAAAAGTGGGGGGGTTAGTTTTTCCTACAGTCACCAAACTCGGTACACATATTGTTCTCATCAAGCCGGACAATTTTATAATTTACATTCATTAGCTCCGACCAACAGGAAGTCAGCTATTTTGGTTTGAATGTTAATTTTTTGAAAAAACAGGCTATGAATTTTATACTACTACTCCTACAGGGTTTATCCAATTTACACCAAGCTTTTTTTAACTTGATGTGAACACATTGAAGTTGTTTAATTGCAAACGGATTTTGGATATCTCAAACGGTTTGGCCGTGGCGAGGCAACGAATTTATGGCGAGAAAAGGGAAACAGGAAATGTGTTATAACTTCTGCATACATTGATTGATGTTTATGAAACTTCAGGAGTGTGTTGGTTGTAGTAGTCTGATCACATGGATGTAACTATTGTGAGTCAAAGTTATAGCGCCACCAAATGGCAGCAAGAAGTGTATCACTTTTAAAATGCTTTGAGATCACCCTCTTATTTTTACCTGATTTGCTTCAAACTTCATCAGTGTAATGTCAATACACAGCAGATGTAGACCTATGACAGGATTTTTGATATTTGAAATATCGTTGCCATGGCGACAGGTCAAACTGTAATAATATTCTTGAGTGTTTTTGAGGCTCTTAACATGCTTCAAATTGCATGAAACTCGACACACACATCAATATTGTCAACCAGTAGACATGGACAAAGCCATAGAAATGGGCGTGGTGGAGGGGCTCAGTAGCGCCACCTTTTGACAAAAGTGGGGGGTTTAGTTTTTCCTACAGTCACCAAACTCGGTACACATATTATTCTCATCAAGCCGGACAATTTTCTAATTTACATTCATTAGCTCCGACCAACAGGAAGTCAGCTATTTTGGTTTGAATGTTAATTTTTTGAAAAAACAGGCTATGAATTTTATACTACTACTCCTACAGGGTTTATCCAATTTACACCAAGCTTTTTTTAACTTGTTGCTAACACATTGAAGTTGTTTAATTGCAAACGGATTTTGGATATCTCAAACGGTTTGGCCGTGGCGAGGCAACGAATTTATGGCAAGAAAAGGGAAACAAAGTGTTATAACTTCTGCATACATTAATTGATTTTGATGAAACTTTGGCTTAGTCTTCGTTGTACAAGGCTGATCACATGGATGTGACTATTGTGATTCAAAGTCATAGCGCCACCAACTGGAAGCAGAAAATGTGTCACTTTCAGCATACATTGAGATCACCCTCTTATTTTTACCTGATTTGCTTCAAAATTCATCAGAATAATGTTAAAACTTGGCACATGTAATCCTTTGAAAATGGGCAGGGAGGAGGAGCTCTATAGCGGCACCTTGTAGTGCAGTAAATGTGGAGTGAATTTGACATAGTCCTTTGATGTTTAACCGTTTTAAGTGCCTATTGCCCGCTGTGCACAGTTGCCCTGAAGCCACCGGGGTGGCGGTGCCACCGGGCTTGGGCCCGCCATCGCTGCTCGCAGCTATATTTATTATTTATTTATTTATTTATTTATTTATTTTTTCCGTCTTCCGGGGCTTTTTGGGGGCCTTAACATGCTCAAAAACTCTTGAAAATTGGCACACACATTGGAATCCGCGGCCATTAGGACGCCGGAGAGGCTGGTACCCGGGCGTGGCAGGGGGGCTCGACAGCGCCCCCTTGAAAAAAGTCTGGAAATTTGGTCCATATATTAAACATGCTTGCACGTATTAGTATGAAACTCGGTACACATATAGACCTCATTGGGCCGAACAACTTTCGCGCTGTAAGTTAATCGTCACGCCAACAGGAAGTCAGCTATTAAGGGTTGTTTGAAAAACGCATGCTCTGGAATTTGATATACTCCTCCTAAACGATTAATCCGATCGCCACCAAACTCGGTCAGCATGAAGTCAAGACACTGATGATTAAAAATTGCCAGGGGATTTTTGATATCTCGAACGGTTTGGCCGTGGCGAGGCAACGAATTTATGGCGAGAAAAAGGAAACAGGAAATGTGTTATAACGTCTTAATACATATATTGATCTTTATGAAACTTCACGAGTGTGTTCGTTATAGGAGTCTGATCACATGGATGTGACTATTGTGAGTCAAAGTTATAGCGCCACCAACTGGCAGCAGGAAGTGTATCACTTTTTGAAATGTTTTGAGATCACCCTCTTATTTTTACCTGATTTGCTTCAAACTTCATCAGTGTAATGTCAATACACAGCAGATGTAGACCTATGACAGGATTTTTGATATTTGAAATATTGTTGCCATGGCAACAGGTCAAACTGTAATAATATTCTTGAGTGTTTTTGAGGCTCTTAACATGCTTCAAATTGCATGAAACTCGACACACACATCAATATTGTCATCCAGTAGACATGGACAAAGCCATAGAAATGGGCGTGGTGGAGGGGCTCAGTAGCGCCACCTTTTGACAAAAGTGGGGGTTAGTTTTTCCTACAGTCACCAAACTCGGTACACATATTGTTCTCATCAAGCCGGACAATTTTATAATTTACATTCATTAGCTCCGACCAACAGGAAGTCAGCTATTTTGGTTTGAATGTTAATTTTTTGAAAAAACAGGCTATGAATTTTATACTACTACTCCTACAGGGTTTATCCAATTTACACCAAGCTTTTTTAACTTGATGTGAACACATTGAAGTTGTTTAATTGCAAACGGATTTTGGATATCTCAAACGGTTTGGCCGTGGCGAGGCAACGAATTTATGGCGAGAAAAGGGAAACAGGAAATGTGTTATAACTTCTGCATACATTGATTGATGTTTATGAAACTTCAGGAGTGTGTTGGTTGTAGTAGTCTGATCACATGGATGTAACTATTGTGAGTCAAAGTTATAGCGCCACCAAATGGCAGCAAGAAGTGTATCACTTTTAAAATGCTTTGAGATCACCCTCTTATTTTTACCTGATTTGCTTCAAACTTCATCAGTGTAATGTCAATACACAGCAGATGTAGACCTATGACAGGATTTTTGATATTTGAAATATCGTTGCCATGGCGACAGGTCAAACTGTAATAATATTCTTGAGTGTTTTTGAGGCTCTTAACATGCTTCAATTTGCATGAAACTCGACACACACATCAATATTGTCAACCAGTAGACATGGACAAAGCCATAGAAATGGGCGTGGTGGAGGGGCTCAGTAGCGCCACCTTTTGACAAAAGTGGGGGGTTAGTTTTTCCTACAGTCACCAAACTCGGTACATATATTGATCTCATCAAGCCGGACAATTTTCTAATTTACATTCATTAGCTCCGACCAACAGGAAGTCGGCTATTTTTGTTTGAATGTTAATTTTTTGAAAAAACAGGCTATGAATTTTATACTACTACTCCTACAGGGTTTATCCAATTTACACCAAGCTTTTTTTAACTTGTTGCTAACACATT
Source organism: Chanodichthys erythropterus (assembly GCF_024489055.1). NCBI lineage: Eukaryota > Metazoa > Chordata > Actinopteri > Cypriniformes > Xenocyprididae > Chanodichthys > Chanodichthys erythropterus. Next base: position 1,850,371 of record NC_090229.1, read on the forward strand.
GAAGTTGTTTAATTGCAAACGGATTTTGGATATCTCAAACGGTTTGGCCGTGGCGAGGCAACGAATTTATGGCAAGAAAAGGGAAACAAAGTGTTATAACTTCTGCATACATTAATTGATTTTGATGAAACTTTGGCTTAGTCTTCGTTGTACAAGGCTGATCACATGGATGTGACTATTGTGATTCAAAGTCATAGCGCCACCAACTGGAAGCAGAAAATGTGTCACTTTCAGCATACATTGAGATCACCCTCTTATTTTTACCTGATTTGCTTCAAAATTCATCAGAATAATGTTAAAACTTGGCACATGTAATCCTTTGAAAATGGGCAGGGAGGAGGGGCTCTATAGCGGCACCTTGTAGTGCAGTAAATGTGGAGTGAATTTGACATAGTCCTTTGATTTTTAACCGTTTTAAGTGCCTATTGCCCGCTGTGCACAGTTGCCCTGAAGCCACCGGGGTGGCGGTGCCACCGGGCTTGGGCCCGCCATCGCTGCTCGCAGCTATATTTATTATTTATTTATTTATTTATTTATTTATTTTTTCCGTCTTCCGGGGCTTTTTGGGGGCCTTAACATGCTCAAAAACTCTTGAAAATTGGCACACACATTGGAATCCGCGGCCATTAGGACGCCGGAGAGGCTGGTACCCGGGCGTGGCAGGGGGGCTCGACAGCGCCCCCTTGAAAAAAGTCTGGAAATTTGGTCCATATATTAAACATGCTTGCACGTATTAGTATGAAACTCGGTACACATATAGACCTCATTGGGCCGAACAACTTTCGCGCTGTAAGTTAATCGTCACGCCAACAGGAAGTCAGCTATTAAGGGTTGTTTGAAAAACGCATGCTCTGGAATTTGATATACTCCTCCTAAACGATTAATCCGATCGCCACCAAACTCGGTCAGCATGAAGTCAAGACACTGATGATTAAAAATTGCCAGGGGATTTTTGATATCTCGAACGGTTTGGCCGTGGCGAGGCAACGAATTTATGGCGAGAAAAAGGAAACAGGAAATGTGTTATAACGTCTTAATACATATATTGATCTTTATGAAACTTCACGAGTGTGTTCGTTATAGGAGTCTGATCACATGGATGTGACTATTGTGAGTCAAAGTTATAGCGCCACCAACTGGCAGCAGGAAGTGTATCACTTTTTGAAATGTTTTGAGATCACCCTCTTATTTTTACCTGATTTGCTTCAAACTTCATCAGTGTAATGTCAATACACAGCAGATGTAGACCTATGACAGGATTTTTGATATTTGAAATATTGTTGCCATGGCAACAGGTCAAACTGTAATAATATTCTTGAGTGTTTTTGAGGCTCTTAACATGCTTCAAATTGCATGAAACTCGACACACACATCAATATTGTCAACCAGTAGACATGGACAAAGCCATAGAAATGGGCGTGGTGGAGGGGCTCAGTAGCGCCACCTTTTGACAAAAGTGGGGGTTAGTTTTTCCTACAGTCACCAAACTCGGTACACATATTATTCTCATCAAGCCGGACAATTTTCTAATTTACATTCATTAGCTCCGACCAACAGGAAGTCAGCTATTTTGGTTTGAATGTTAATTTTTTGAAAAAACAGGCTATGAATTTTATACTACTACTCCTACAGGGTTTATCCAATTTACACCAAGCATTTCTCAACGTGTTGCGAACACATTGAAGTTGTTTAATTGCAAACGGTTTTTGGATATCTCTAACGGTTTGGCCGTGGCGAGGCAACGAATTTATGGCGAGAAAAGGGAAACAGGAAATGTGTTATAACTTCTGCATACATTGATTGATGTTTATGAAACTTCAGGAGTGTGTTGGTTGTAGTAGTCTGATCACATGGATGTAACTATTGTGAGTCAAAGTTATAGCGCCACCAAATGGCAGCAAGAAGTGTATCACTTTTAAAATGCTTTGAGATCACCCTCTTATTTTTACCTGATTTGCTTCAAACTTCATCAGTGTAATGTCAATACACAGCAGATGTAGACCTATGACAGGATTTTTGATATTTGAAATATTGTTGCCATGGCAACAGGTCAAACTGTAATAATATTCTTGAGTGTTTTTGAGGCTCTTAACATGCTTCAATTTGCATGAAACTCGACACACACATCAATATTGTCAACCAGTAGACATGGACAAAGCCATAGAAATGGGCGTGGTGGAGGGGCTCAGTAGCGCCACCTTTTGACAAAAGTGGGGGTTAGTTTTTCCTACAGTCACCAAACTCGGTACATATATTGATCTCATCAAGCCGGACAATTTTCTAATTTACATTCATTAGCTCCGACCAACAGGAAGTCAGCTATTTTTGTTTGAATGTTAATTTTTTGAAAAAACAGGCTATGAATTTTATACTACTACTCCTACAGGGTTTATCCAATTTACACCAAGCTTTTTTTAACTTGTTGCTAACACATTGAAGTTGTTTAATTGCAAACGGATTTTGGATATCTCAAACGGTTTGGCCGTGGCGAGGCAACGAATTTATGGCAAGAAAAGGGAAACAAAGTGTTATAACTTCTGCATACATTAATTGATTTTGATGAAACTTTGGCTTAGTCTTCGTTGTACAAGGCTGATCACATGGATTTGACTATTGTGATTCAAAGTCATAGCGCCACCAACTGGAAGCAGAAAATGTGTCACTTTCAGCATACATTGAGATCACCCTCTTATTTTTACCTGATTTGCTTCAAAATTCATCAGAATAATGTTAAAACTTGGCACATGTAATCCTTTGAAAATGGGCAGGGAGGAGGGGCTCTATAGCGGCACCTTGTAGTGCAGTAAATGTGGAGTGAATTTGACATAGTCCTTTGATGTTTAACCGTTTTAAGTGCCTATTGCCCGCTGTGCACAGTTGCCCTGAAGCCACCGGGGTGGCGGTGCCACCGGGCTTGGGCCCGCCATCGCTGCTCGCAGCTATATTTATTTTTTATTTTTTTTTTTTTTATTTTTTTTCCGTCTTCCGGGGCTTTTTGGGGGCCTTAACATGCTCAAAAACTCTTGAAAATTGGCACACACATTGGAATCCGCGGCCATTAGGACGCCGGAGAGGCTGGTACCCGGGCGTGGCAGGGGGGCTCGACAGCGCCCCCTTGAAAAAAGTCTGAAAATTTGGTCCATATATTAAACATGCTTGCACGTATTAGTATGAAACTCGGTACACATATAGACCTCATCGGGCCGAACAACTTTCGCGCTCTAAGTTAATCGCCACGCCAACAGGAAGTCAGCTATTAAGGGTTGTTTGAAAAACGCATGCTCTGGAATTTGATATACTCCTCCTAGACGATTAATCCGATCGCCACCAAACTCGGTCAGCATGAAGTCAAGACACTGATGATTAAAAATTGCCAGGGGATTTTTGATATCTCGAACGGTTTGGCCGTGGCGAGGCAACGAATTTATGGCGAGAAAAAGGAAACAGGAAATGTGTTATAACGTCTTAATACATATATTGATCTTTATGAAACTTCACGAGTGTGTTCGTTATAGGAGTCTGATCACATGGATGTGACTATTGTGAGTCAAAGTTATAGCGCCACCAACTGGCAGCAGGAAGTGTATCACTTTTTGAAATGTTTTGAGATCACCCTCTTATTTTTACCTGATTTGCTTCAAACTTCATCAGTGTAATGTCAATACACAGCAGATGTAGACCTATGACAGGATTTTTGATATTTGAAATATTGTTGCCATGGCAACAGGTCAAACTGTAATAATATTCTTGAGTGTTTTTGAGGCTCTTAACATGCTTCAAATTGCATGAAACTCGACACACACATCAATATTGTCAACCAGTAGACATGGACAAAGCCATAGAAATGGGCGTGGTGGAGGGGCTCAGTAGCGCCACCTTTTGACAAAAGTGGGGGGTTAGTTTTTCCTACAGTCACCAAACTCGGTACACATATTATTCTCATCAAGCCGGACAATTTTCTAATTTACATTCATTAGCTCCGACCAACAGGAAGTCAGCTATTTTGGTTTGAATGTTAATTTTTTGAAAAAACAGGCTATGAATTTTATACTACTACTCCTACAGGGTTTATCCAATTTACACCAAGCTTTTTTTAACTTGTTGCTAACACATTGAAGTTGTTTAATTGCAAACGGATTTTGGATATCTCAAACGGTTTGGCCGTGGCGAGGCAACGAATTTATGGCGAGAAAAGGGAAACAGGAAATGTGTTATAACTTCTGCATATATTGATTGATGTTTATGAAACTTCAGGAGTGTGTTGGTTGTAGTAGTCTGATCACATGGATGTAACTATTGTGAGTCAAAGTTATAGCGCCACCAAATGGCAGCAAGAAGTGTATCACTTTTAAAATGCTTTGAGATCACCCTCTTATTTTTACCTGATTTGCTTCAAACTTCATCAGTGTAATGTCAATACACAGCAGATGTAGACCTATGACAGGATTTTTGATATTTGAAATATTGTTGCCATGGCAACAGGTCAAACTGTAATAATATTCTTGAGTGTTTTTGAGGCTCTTAACATGCTTCAAATTGCATGAAACTCGACACACACATCAATATTGTCAACCAGTAGACATGGACAAAGCCATACAAATGGGCGTGGTGGAGGGGCTCAGTAGCGCCACCTTTTGACAAAAGTGGGGGTTAGTTTTTCCTACAGTCACCAAACTCGGTACACATATTATTCTCATCAAGCCGGACAATTTTCTAATTTACATTCATTAGCTCCGACCAACAGGAAGTCAGCTATTTTGGTTTGAATGTTAATTTTTTGAAAAAACAGGCTATGAATTTTATACTACTACTCCTACAGGGTTTATCCAATTTACACCAAGCTTTTTTTAACTTGTTGCTAACACATTGAAGTTGTTTAATTGCAAACGGATTTTGGATATCTCAAACGGTTTGGCCGTGGCGAGGCAACGAATTTATGGCAAGAAAAGGGAAACAAAGTGTTATAACTTCTGCATACATTAATTGATTTTGATGAAACTTTGGCTTAGTCTTCGTTGTACAAGGCTGATCACATGGATTTGACTATTGTGATTCAAAGTCATAGCGCCACCAACTGGAAGCAGAAAATGTGTCACTTTCAGCATACATTGAGATCACCCTCTTATTTTTACCTGATTTGCTTCAAAATTCATCAGAATAATGTTAAAACTTGGCACATGTAATCCTTTGAAAATGGGCAGGGAGGAAGGGGTCTATAGCGGCACCTTGTAGTGCAGTAAATGTGGAGTGAATTTGACATAGTCCTTTGATGTTTAACCGTTTTAAGTGCCTATTGCCCGCTGTGCACAGTTGCCCTGAAGCCACCGGGGTGGCGGTGCCACCGGGCTTGGGCCCGCCATCGCTGCTCGCAGCTATATTTATTTTATTTTTTTTTATTTTATTTTTTTTTTTTCCGTCTTCCGGGGCTTTTTGGGGGCCTTAACATGCTCAAAAACTCTTGAAAATTGGCACACACATTGGAATCCGCGGCCATTAGGACGCCGGAGAGGCTGGTACCCGGGCGTGGCAGGGGGGCTCGACAGCGCCCCCTTGAAAAAAGTCTGAAAATTTGGTCCATATATTAAACATGCTTGCACGTATTAGTATGAAACTCGGTACACATATAGACCTCATCGGGCCGAACAACTTTCGCGCTCTAAGTTAATCGCCACGCCAACAGGAAGTCAGCTATTAAGGGTTGTTTGAAAAACGCATGCTCTGGAATTTGATATACTCCTCCTAGACGATTAATCCGATCGCCACCAAACTCGGTCAGCATGAAGTCAAGACACTGATGATTAAAAATTGCCAGGGGATTTTTGATATCTCGAACGGTTTGGCCGTGGCGAGGCAACGAATTTATGGCGAGAAAAAGGAAACAGGAAATGTGTTATAACGTCTTAATACATATATTGATCTTTATGAAACTTCACGAGTGTGTTCGTTATAGGAGTCTGATCACATGGATGTGACTATTGTGAGTCAAAGTTATAGCGCCACCAACTGGCAGCAGGAAGTGTATCACTTTTTGAAATGTTTTGAGATCACCCTCTTATTTTTACCTGATTTGCTTCAAACTTCATCAGTGTAATGTCAATACACAGCAGATGTAGACCTATGACAGGATTTTTGATATTTGAAATATTGTTGCCATGGCAACAGGTCAAACTGTAATAATATTCTTGAGTGTTTTTGAGGCTCTTAACATGCTTCAAATTGCATGAAACTCGACACACACATCAATATTGTCAACCAGTAGACATGGACAAAGCCATAGAAATGGGCGTGGTGGAGGGGCTCAGTAGCGCCACCTTTTGACAAAAGTGGGGGGGTTAGTTTTTCCTACAGTCACCAAACTCGGTACACATATTATTCTCATCAAGCCGGACAATTTTCTAATTTACATTCATTAGCTCCGACCAACAGGAAGTCAGCTATTTTGGTTTGAATGTTAATTTTTTGAAAAAACAGGCTATGAATTTTATACTACTACTCCTACAGGGTTTATCCAATTTACACCAAGCTTTTTTTAACTTGTTGCAAACACATTGAAGTTGTTTAATTGCAAACGGATTTTGGATATCTCAAACGGTTTGGCCGTGGCGAGGCAACGAATTTATGGCGAGAAAAGGGAAACAGGAAATGTGTTATAACTTCTGCATACATTGATTGATGTTTATGAAACTTCAGGAGTGTGTTGGTTGTAGTAGTCTGATCACATGGATGTAACTATTGTGAGTCAAAGTTATAGCGCCACCAAATGGCAGCAAGAAGTGTATCACTTTTAAAATGCTTTGAGATCACCCTCTTATTTTTACCTGATTTGCTTCAAACTTCATCAGTGTAATGTCAATACACAGCAGATGTAGACCTATGACAGGATTTTTGATATTTGAAATATTGTTGCCATGGCAACAGGTCAAACTGTAATAATATTCTTGAGTGTTTTTGAGGCTCTTAACATGCTTCAAATTGCATGAAACTCGACACACACATCAATATTGTCAACCAGTAGACATGGACAAAGCCATAGAAATGGGCGTGGTGGAGGGGCTCAGTAGCGCCACCATTTGACAACACGGGGGTGGTTAGTTTTTCCTACAGTCACCAAACTCGGTACACATATTATTCTCATCAAGCCGGACAATTTTCTAATTTACATTCATTAGCTCCGACCAACAGGAAGTCAGCTATTTTGGTTTGAATGTTAATTTTTTGAAAAAACAGGCTATGAATTTTATACTACTACTCCTACAGGGTTTATCCAATTTACACCAAGCTTTTTTTAACTTGTTGCTAACACATTGAAGTTGTTTAATTGCAAACAGATTTTGGATATCTCAAACGGTTTGGCCGTGGCGAGGCAACGAATTTATGGCAAGAAAAGGGAAACAAAGTGTTATAACTTCTGCATACATTAATTGATTTTGATGAAACTTTGGCTTAGTCTTCGTTGTACGAGGCTGATCACATGGATTTGACTATTGTGATTCAAAGTCATAGCGCCACCAACTGGAAGCAGAAAATGTGTCACTTTCAGCATACATTGAGATCACCCTCTTATTTTTACCTGATTTGCTTCAAAATTCATCAGAATAATGTTAAAACTTGGCACATGTAATCCTTTGAAAATGGGCAGGGAGGAGGGGCTCTATAGCGGCACCTTGTAGTGCAGTAAATGTGGAGTGAATTTGACATAGTCCTTTGATGTTTAACCATTTTAAGTGCCTATTGCCCGCTGTGCACAGTTGCCCTGAAGCCACCGGGGTGGCGGTGCCACCGGGCTTGGGCCCGCCATCGCTGCTCGCAGCTATATTTAGGGCCCAAGCGAAAATTCGCGCAGGGCCCTCTTGTTCTTCTAAGGATTATTATTATTTTTTTTTTTTTTTTTTTTTTTTTTTTTTTTTCCGTCTTCCGGGGCTTTTTGGGGGCCTTAACATGCTCAAAAACTCTTGAAAATTGGCACACACATTGGAATCCGCGGCCATTAGGACGCCGGAGAGGCTGGTACCCGGGCGTGGCAGGGGGGCTCGACAGCGCCCCCTTGAAAAAAGTCTGAAAATTTGGTCCATATATTAAACATGCTTGCACGTATTAGTATGAAACTCGGTACACATATAGACCTCATCGGGCCGAACAACTTTCGCGCTCTAAGTTAATCGCCACGCCAACAGGAAGTCAGCTATTAAGGGTTGTTTGAAAAACGCATGCTCTGGAATTTGATATACTCCTCCTAGACGATTAATCCGATCGCCACCAAACTCGGTCAGCATGAAGTCAAGACACTGATGATTAAAAATTGCCAGGGGATTTTTGATATCTCGAACGGTTTGGCCGTGGCGAGGCAACGAATTTATGGCGAGAAAAAGGAAACAGGAAATGTGTTATAACGTCTTAATACATATATTGATCTTTATGAAACTTCACGAGTGTGTTCGTTATAGGAGTCTGATCACATGGATGTGACTATTGTGAGTCAAAGTTATAGCGCCACCAACTGGCAGCAGGAAGTGTATCACTTTTTGAAATGTTTTGAGATCACCCTCTTATTTTTACCTGATTTGCTTCAAACTTCATCAGTGTAATGTCAATACACAGCAGATGTAGACCTATGACAGGATTTTTGATATTTGAAATATTGTTGCCATGGCAACAGGTCAAACTGTAATAATATTCTTGAGTGTTTTTGAGGCTCTTAACATGCTTCAAATTGCATGAAACTCGACACACACATCAATATTGTCAACCAGTAGACATGGACAAAGCCATAGAAATGGGCGTGGTGGAGGGGCTCAGTAGCGCCACCTTTTGACAAAAGTGGGGGGGTTAGTTTTTCCTACAGTCACCAAACTCGGTACACATATTATTCTCATCAAGCCGGACAATTTTCTAATTTACATTCATTAGCTCCGACCAACAGGAAGTCAGCTATTTTGGTTTGAATGTTAATTTTTTGAAAAAACAGGCTATGAATTTTATACTACTACTCCTACAGGGTTTATCCAATTTACACCAAGCTTTTTTTAACTTGTTGCGAACACATTGAAGTTGTTTAATTGCAAACGGATTTTGGATATCTCAAACGGTTTGGCCGTGGCGAGGCAACGAATTTATGGCGAGAAAAAGGAAACAGGAAATGTGTTATAACTTCTGCATACATTGATTGATGTTTATGAAACTTCAGGAGTGTGTTGGTTGTAGTAGTCTGATCACATGGATGTAACTATTGTGAGTCAAAGTTATAGCGCCACCAAATGGCAGCAAGAAGTGTATCACTTTTAAAATGCTTTGAGATCACCCTCTTATTTTTACCTGATTTGCTTCAAACTTCATCAGTGTAATGTCAATACACAGCAGATGTAGACCTATGACAGGATTTTTGATATTTGAAATATTGTTGCCATGGCAACAGGTCAAACTGTAATAATATTCTTGAGTGTTTTTGAGGCTCTTAACATGCTTCAAATTGCATGAAACTCGACACACACATCAATATTGTCAACCAGTAGACATGGACAAAGCCATAGAAATGGGCGTGGTGGAGGGGCTCAGTAGCGCCACCTTTTGACAAAAGTGGGGGTTAGTTTTTCCGACAGTCACCAAACTCGGTACACATATTATTCTCATCAAGCCGGACAATTTTCTAATTTACATTCATTAGCTCCGACCAACAGGAAGTCAGCTATTTTGGTTTGAATGTTAATTTTTTGAAAAAACAGGCTATGAATTTTATACTACTACTCCTACAGGGTTTATCCAATTTACACCAAGCTTTTTTTAACTTGTTGCGAACACATTGAAGTTGTTTAATTGCAAACGGATTTTGGATATCTCAAACGGTTTGGCCGTGGCGAGGCAACGAATTTATGGCAAGAAAAGGGAAACAAAGTGTTATAACTTCTGCATACATTAATTGATTTTGATGAAACTTTGGCTTAGTCTTCGTTGTACAAGGCTGATCACATGGATTTGAGTATTGTGATTCAAAGTCATAGCGCCACCAACTGGAAGCAGAAAATGTGTCACTTTCAGCATACATTGAGATCACCCTCTTATTTTTACCTGATTTGCTTCAAAATTCATCAGAATAATGTTAAAACTTGGCACATGTAATCCTTTGAAAATGGGCAGGGAGGAGGGGCTCTATAGCGGCACCTTGTAGTGCAGTAAATGTGGAGTGAATTTGACATAGTCCTTTGATGTTTAACCGTTTTAAGTGCCTATTGCCCGCTGTGCACAGTTGCCCTGAAGCCACCGGGGTGGCGGTGCCACCGGGCTTGGGCCCGCCATCGCTGCTCGCAGCTATATTTTTTATTATTTTTCCGTCTTCTGGGGCTTTTTGGGGGCCTTAACATGCTCAAAAACTCCTGAAAATTTGCACACACAGTGGAATCCGCGGCCATTAGGATGCCGCAGAGGCTGGTACCCGGGCGTGGCAGGGGGGCTCGACAGCGCCCCCTTGAAAAAAGTCAGAAAATTTGGTCCATATATTAAACACGCTTGCACGTATTAGTATGAAACTCGGTACACATATAGACCTCATCGGGCCGAACAACTTTCGTACTCTAAGTTAAACACCACGCCAACAGGAAGTCAGCTATTAAGGGTTGTTTGAAAAACGCATGCTCTGGAATTTGATATACTCCTCCTAGACGATTAATCCGATCGCCACCAAACTTGGTCAGCATGAAGTCAAGACACTGATGATTAAAAATTGCCAGGGGATTTTTGATATCTCGAACGGTTTGGCCGTGGCGAGGCAACGAATTTATGGCGAGAAAAAGGAAACAGGAAATGTGTTATAACGTCTGCATACATATATTGATCTTTATGAAACTTCACGAGTGTGTTGGTTGTAGTAGTCTGATCACATGGATGTGACTATTGTGAGTCAAAGTTATAGCGCCACCAACTGGCAGCAGGAAGTGTATCACTTTTTGAAATGCTTTGAGATCACCCTCTTATTTTTACCTGATTTGCTTCAAACTTCATCAGTGTAATGTCAATACACAGCAGATGTAGACCTATGACAGGATTTTTGATATTTGAAATATTGTTGCCATGGCAACAGGTCAAACTGTAATAATATTCTTGAGTGTTTTTGAGGCTCTTAACATGCTTCAAATTGCATGAAACTCGACACACACATCAATATTGTCAACCAGTAGACATGGACAAAGTCATAGATATGGGCATGGTGGAGGGGCTCAGTAGCGCCACCTTTTGACAAAATTGGGGGTTTCGTTTTTCCTACAGTCACCAAACTCGGTACACATATTGTTCTCATCAAGCCGGACAATTTTCTAATTTACATTCATTAGCTCCGACCAACAGGAAGTCGGCTATTTTTGTTTGAATGTTAATTTTTTGAAAAAACAGGCTATGAATTTTATACTACTACTCCTACAGGGTTTATCCAATTTACACCAAGCTTTTTTTAACTTGTTGCTAACACATTGAAGTTGTTTAATTGCAAACGGATTTTGGATATCTCAAACGGTTTGGCCGTGGCGAGGCAACGAATTTATGGCAAGAAAAGGGAAACAAAGTGTTCTAACTTCTGCATACATTAATTGATTTTGATGAAACTTTGGCTTAGTCTTCGTAGTACAAGGCTGATCACATGGATTTGACTATTGTGATTCAAAGTCATAGCGCCACCAACTGGAAGCAGAAAATGTGTCACTTTCAGCATACATTGAGATCACCCTCTTATTTTTACCTGATTTGCTTCAAAATTCATCAGAATAATGTTAAAACTTGGCACATGTAATCCTTTGAAAATGGGCAGGGAGGAGGGGCTCTATAGCGGCACCTTGTAGTGCAGTAAATGTGGAGTGAATTTGACATAGTCCTTTGATGTTTAACCGTTTTAAGTGCCTATTGCCCGCTGTGCACAGTTGCCCTGAAGCCACCGGGGTGGCGGTGCCACCGGGCTTGGGCCCGCCATCGCTGCTCGCAGCTATATTATTAGGGCCCAAGCGAATTAAGCGCGCAGGGCCCTCTTGTTCTTCTAAGGATTATTATTATTTTTAGGGCCCAAGCGAAAATTCGCGCAGGGCCCTCTTGTTCTTCTAAGGATTATTTAGGGCCCAAGCGAAAAATCGCGCAGGGCCCTCTTGTTCTTCTAAGGATTATTATTATTTATTTATTTATTTATTTTTCCGTCTTCCGGGGCTTTTTGGGGGCCTTAACATGCTCAAAAACTCTTGAAAATTGGCACACACATTGGAATCCGCGGCCATTAGGACGCCGGAGAGGCTGGTACCCGGGCGTGGCAGGGGGGCTCGACAGCGCCCCCTTGAAAAAAGTCTGGAAATTTGGTCCATATATTAACCCTCTGGAGTCTGAGGCTGATTTTGGGCCCTGGAGAAGTTTTGACATGCCCTGACATTTGTGCTTTTATCAGTTGGTTATAAACATATTAATGACAAAAGTGTCATTACACTGTATTCAGCACAAACTAGGCTACCATAATATGTGAGGAACATGTATGTACATGTTTGTGTTTTTAAAGGAATAATGTTTATGCGTGGTTATTGAAAAAACAAAAAAAAAAAGTAACTGAAACAATACCTAAAAATGCATACTAAATGTTTTTTCACAAGACTTTTGAGAATTGTATATTTTAGTGTAGAGTTTTTGCTTCAAAATGATGTGGAAATGATCCTCCCTACTCTGACACATAAAACATTGTATTGATTTTAAATTTCTAAGACACTTTTTGTTTAGGTAGGCCATATGCGAAGAGGTGTGACTCTTCATGAATAATGAAGTGATTTACACCTGGGGAGATTAAGACCCTGCCCCTAATGAGCCGCATAATGAGCCATTCAGTCAGGAATGTGACTGAGTCAACTAAGAAAATGCAAAGACAAGACATATCATTGTTTTTTTCTTTTTTATTTAAAATAAAGTTAACAATATAATCCACATATAAACTAGGGTCAAAGGCACATTTTTTGTGTATACAGGCAAATAAAGGTAAGGTTTATAAAAAAAAGCCCACTTTTACACCCTATACATAACCTGCTTGATCACATATAGATAATCTTTGCAGCCCAATGGTCAGTGAGAGGTGGTGAACAGAGAATCTGAACAGTCACACATCTGTGTGCCATTTTTGAAAACAGTTCAACTGAAGACACAAGTAAATGTCACATGCCTGGCATTTCCAAGGTGTGTCTTGCTTTTTACCAAGCTGTACTTTGCAAAGCATGCAGTTCCGATGACCAGCGGTGGCATTATTCCTTGCATCTGATGTCAGCTCTGCTCCTGGAACCGGTACATGGTCACTTTTGGTCCGTTTTGGAGCTGCTTTCTGTGACGACACACCACAGAGCTCTGCAAATATATTATCATCAAATATGAATCTTATTAATATTATCATCAAATATTATCATCAAATATGATGATTTGCTACTTATGAAACATTTCTGAACAATTGTAAACAATAAATGTTTCTTGAGCTGCAAATCATCATATTAGAATGATTTCTGAAGGATCATGCGACACTGAAGACTGGAGTAATGATGCTGGACATCACAAGAATAAACGACTTTGTGAAATATATTCAAATAGAAAACAGTTATTTTAAATTGTAATAATATTTCACAATATTACTGTTTTTACTGTATTTTTAATTGAATAAATGCAGCCTTGGTGAGCAGACGAAACTTATTTTAAAAACATGAAAAATCTTACAGATTTCAATATAGGCCTACCATATAGTGGGTAAAAGTGTACTTACTCAACTGTGTTGCTGCGTGCCCTCCTAGTGGGAATTGCAGGTGAATGTGAGAGTGATGGATCCACATTCCTAAAAAAAAATGTAAAAAAAACCCTGTTATTATTAGCATATAAGATAATACTCTCATACCATTAGCTATGCATAACTGACAGGAAAGTAACAGGTATACAAGCATGCTGTATATGTCTGTCAATTGGCCATTACCGGACAAAGTGTGCGAATGTGTAAACGTTTACAGTCTGCTATATCAGTTAGCACATTTAGCAAATAGCAACATGTTCGCGCATTTCACAACCAAGCATATTTTAGCACATTCACGCCTATCATATACGGTACTTAGATACGCTATATATATATTTATAGATAGATGTAAATATAAGGCAAATATAGATGTACGCTTGTATATAAAAAAAAACACGTCAAATAATTTGAGTATATCAACAGAAAAGCATTCTATTTATAAGCATTTTTATGAGATAAAGTTATATATATATATATATATATATATATATATATATATATATATATAGATAGATAGATAGATAGATAGATAGATAGATAGATAGATAGATAGAAGTAAATATAAGGCAAATATAGATGTACGCTTATATAAATAATTTAAGTAGGCCCTATATCAACAGAAAAGCATTCTATTTATAAGCGTTTTTATGAGATAAAGTTATATATATAGTTATATAGATAGATGTAAATATAAGGCAAATATATGTACGCTTATATAGAAAAAAAAACACGTCAAATAATTTAAGTAAAACTAAATCACTTACTCATCAGAAACTGTATCTTCAGCTGGATCAAGTCGCTCTTCAAAATGCAGACGTTCATCGTCAGAGTCGTGTTCTTCTTCCGAGGAAAGAGTGAACTTCCTCACTGTCCAGGACCATCTGAAGAGCCTGCTCACCTGTGTAGTGTGCCATCTTCCAAACGCGAAGGACAGCGAATGAATCTGATGAAACTTGATGCTTTTTAAGACGCTGTTAGGGGCGTTTACAGTTTGCATAAATCGCCTCAGCACATTATCTTATGAATAGAGCGCTCTGCGCGTGGGCGGGCACACATTAAAGATAATTAGGTCAGACAGGAGAAACAGTACCTCTCTTTACTTTTATACTGATTACATAAAGGGAGAATATTTGTTTTAGAATTTATTTGTTTTGTTTAAAAGTAGACACTTAAAGCTTTCCAAAGACATATCTCTCATGTCCATGTAGCATGTATAAGCCATCTATTTTAGTTACTTTTAGTGACGTTTTAGAACGATGTTTGCAGAGACGGAGACGGCAGGACAGCACACCCTGTATATTTTATTTATTTTTAAAAAGCACAAAGTTTTATTTTGATTGTGAGTGTACACAAAAAAAAGAAGACATTCTATAGTTTCAATTGATATATTACTTATGTCTCTATGACAAAAAATGACGGAGTATTTTAAGTCTGTTTTGCTGCAATGTGAAAAAAAAACTGCAAAACGCGCCGGCGCGTTTTTAGACCTCAGAGTGTTAAACATGCTTGCACGTATTAGTATGAAACTCGGTACACATATAGACCTCATTGGGCCGAACAACTTTCGCGCTGTAAGTTAATCGTCACGCCAACAGGAAGTCAGCTATTAAGGGTTGTTTGAAAAACGCATGCTCTGGAATTTGATATACTCCTCCTAGACGATTAATCCGATCGCCACCAAACTCGGTCAGCATGAAGTCAAGACACTGATGATTAAAAATTGCCAGGGGATTTTTGATATCTCGAACGGTTTGGCCGTGGCGAGGCAACGAATTTATGGCGAGAAAAAGGAAACAGGAAATGTGTTATAACGTCTTAATACATATATTGATCTTTATGAAACTTCACGAGTGTGTTCGTTATAGGAGTCTGATCACATGGATGTGACTATTGTGAGTCAAAGTTATAGCGCCACTAACTGGCAGCAGGAAGTGTATCACTTTTTGAAATGTTTTGAGATCACCCTCTTATTTTTACCTGATTTGCTTCAAACTTCATCAGTGTAATGTCAATACACAGCAGATGTAGACCTATGACAGGATTTTTGATATTTGAAATATTGTTGCCATGGCAACAGGTCAAACTGTAATAATATTCTTGAGTGTTTTTGAGGCTCTTAACATGCTTCAAATTGCATGAAACTCGACACACACATCAATATTGTCAACCAGTAGACATGGACAAAGCCATAGAAATGGGCGTGGTGGAGGGGCTCAGTAGCGCCACCTTTTGACAAAAGTGGGGGGTTAGTTTTTCCTACAGTCACCAAACTCGGTACACATATTATTCTCATCAAGCCGGACAATTTTCTAATTTAAATTCATTAGCTCCGACCAACAGGAAGTCAGCTATTTTGGTTTGAATGTTAATTTTTTGAAAAAACAGGCTATGAATTTTATACTACTACTCCTACAGGGTTTATCCAATTTACACCAAGCTTTTTTTAACTTGTTGCGAACACATTGAAGTTGTTTAATTGCAAACGGATTTTGGATATCTCAAACGGTTTGGCCGTGGCGAGGCAACGAATTTATGGCGAGAAAAGGGAAACAGGAAATGTGTTATAACTTCTGCATACATTGATTGATGTTTATGAAACTTCAGGAGTGTGTTGGTTGTAGTAGTCTGATCACATGGATGTAACTATTGTGAGTCAAAGTTATAGCGCCACCAAATGGCAGCAAGAAGTGTATCACTTTTAAAATGCTTTGAGATCACCCTCTTATTTTTACCTGATTTGCTTCAAACTTCATCAGTGTAATGTCAATACACAGCAGATGTAGACCTATGACAGGATTTTTGATATTTGAAATATTGTTGCCATGGCAACAGGTCAAACTGTAATAATATTCTTGAGTGTTTTTGAGGCTCTTAACATGCTTCAATTTGCATGAAACTCGACACACACATCAATATTGTCAACCAGTAGACATGGACAAAGCCATAGAAATGGGCGTGGTGGAGGGGCTCAGTAGCGCCACCTTTTGACAAAAGTGGGGGGGTTAATTTTTCCTACAGTCACCAAACTCGGTACATATATTGATCTCATCAAGCCGGACAATTTTCTAATTTACATTCATTAGCTCCGACCAACAGGAAGTCGGCTATTTTTGTTTGAATGTTAATTTTTTGAAAAAACAGGCTATGAATTTTATACTACTACTCCTACAGGGTTTATCCAATTTACACCAAGCTTTTTTTAACTTGTTGCTAACACATTGAAGTTGTTTAATTGCAAACGGATTTTGGATATCTCAAACGGTTTGGCCGTGGCGAGGCAACGAATTTATGGCAAGAAAAGGGAAACAAAGTGTTATAACTTCTGCATACATTAATTGATTTTGATGAAACTTTGGCTTAGTCTTCGTTGTACAAGGCTGATCACATGGATTTGACTATTGTGATTCAAAGTCATAGCGCCACCAACTGGAAGCAGAAAATGTGTCACTTTCAGCATACATTGAGATCACCCTCTTATTTTTACCTGATTTGCTTCAAAATTCATCAGAATAATGTTAAAACTTGGCACATGTAATCCTTTGAAAATGGGCAGGGAGGAGGGGCTCTATAGCGGCACCTTGTAGTGCAGTAAATGTGGAGTGAATTTGACATAGTCCTTTGATGTTTAACCATTTTAAGTGCCTATTGCCCGCTGTGCACAGTTGCCCTGAAGCCACCGGGGTGGCGGTGCCACCGGGCTTGGGCCCGCCATCGCTGCTCGCAGCTATATTTAGGGCCCAAGCGAAAATTCGCGCAGGGCCCTCTTGTTCTTCTAAGGATTATTATTATTTTTTTTTATTTTTTTTATTTTATTTTTTTTCCGTCTTCCGGGGCTTTTTGGGGGCCTTAACATGCTCAAAAACTCTTGAAAATTGGCACACACATTGGAATCCGCGGCCATTAGGACGCCGGAGAGGCTGGTACCCGGGCGTGGCAGGGGGGCTCGACAGCGCCCCCTTGAAAAAAGTCTGAAAATTTGGTCCATATATTAAACATGCTTGCACGTATTAGTATGAAACTCGGTACACATATAGACCTCATCGGGCCGAACAACTTTCGCGCTCTAAGTTAATCGCCACGCCAACAGGAAGTCAGCTATTAAGGGTTGTTTGAAAAACGCATGCTCTGGAATTTGATATACTCCTCCTAGACGATTAATCCGATCGCCACCAAACTCGGTCAGCATGAAGTCAAGACACTGATGATTAAAAATTGCCAGGGGATTTTTGATATCTCGAACGGTTTGGCCGTGGCGAGGCAACGAATTTATGGCGAGAAAAAGGAAACAGGAAATGTGTTATAACGTCTTAATACATATATTGATCTTTATGAAACTTCACGAGTGTGTTCGTTATAGGAGTCTGATCACATGGATGTGACTATTGTGAGTCAAAGTTATAGCGCCACCAACTGGCAGCAGGAAGTGTATCACTTTTTGAAATGTTTTGAGATCACCCTCTTATTTTTACCTGATTTGCTTCAAACTTCATCAGTGTAATGTCAATACACAGCAGATGTAGACCTATGACAGGATTTTTGATATTTGAAATATTGTTGCCATGGCAACAGGTCAAACTGTAATAATATTCTTGAGTGTTTTTGAGGCTCTTAACATGCTTCAAATTGCATGAAACTCGACACACACATCAATATTGTCAACCAGTAGACATGGACAAAGCCATAGAAATGGGCGTGGTGGAGGGGCTCAGTAGCGCCACCTTTTGACAAAAGTGGGGGGTTAGTTTTTCCTACAGTCACCAAACTCGGTACACATATTATTCTCATCAAGCCGGACAATTTTCTAATTTACATTCATTAGCTCCGACCAACAGGAAGTCAGCTATTTTGGTTTGAATGTTAATTTTTTGAAAAAACAGGCTATGAATTTTATACTACTACTCCTACAGGGTTTATCCAATTTACACCAAGCTTTTTTTAACTTGTTGCGAACACATTGAAGTTGTTTAATTGCAAACGGATTTTGGATATCTCAAACGGTTTGGCCGTGGCGAGGCAACGAATTTATGGCGAGAAAAAGGAAACAGGAAATGTGTTATAACTTCTGCATACATTGATTGATGTTTATGAAACTTCAGGAGTGTGTTGGTTGTAGTAGTCTGATCACATGGATGTAACTATTGTGAGTCAAAGTTATAGCGCCACCAAATGGCAGCAAGAAGTGTATCACTTTTAAAATGCTTTGAGATCACCCTCTTATTTTTACCTGATTTGCTTCAAACTTCATCAGTGTAATGTCAATACACAGCAGATGTAGACCTATGACAGGATTTTTGATATTTGAAATATTGTTGCCATGGCAACAGGTCAAACTGTAATAATATTCTTGAGTGTTTTTGAGGCTCTTAACATGCTTCAAATTGCATGAAACTCGACACACACATCAATATTGTCAACCAGTAGACATGGACAAAGCCATAGAAATGGGCGTGGTGGAGGGGCTCAGTAGCGCCACCTTTTGACAAAAGTGGGGGTTAGTTTTTCCTACAGTCACCAAACTCGGTACACATATTATTCTCATCAAGCCGGACAATTTTCTAATTTACATTCATTAGCTCCGACCAACAGGAAGTCAGCTATTTTGGTTTGAATGTTAATTTTTTGAAAAAACAGGCTATGAATTTTATACTACTACTCCTACAGGGTTTATCCAATTTACACCAAGCTTTTTTTAACTTGTTGCGAACACATTGAAGTTGTTTAATTGCAAACGGATTTTGGATATCTCAAACGGTTTGGCCGTGGCGAGGCAACGAATTTATGGCAAGAAAAGGGAAACAAAGTGTTCTAACTTCTGCATACATTAATTGATTTTGATGAAACTTTGGCTTAGTCTTCGTTGTACAAGGCTGATCACATGGATTTGAGTATTGTGATTCAAAGTCATAGCGCCACCAACTGGAAGCAGAAAATGTGTCACTTTCAGCATACATTGAGATCACCCTCTTATTTTTACCTGATTTGCTTCAAAATTCATCAGAATAATGTTAAAACTTGGCACATGTAATCCTTTGAAAATGGGCAGGGAGGAGGGGCTCTATAGCGGCACCTTGTAGTGCAGTAAATGTGGAGTGAATTTGACATAGTCCTTTGATGTTTAACCGTTTTAAGTGCCTATTGCCCGCTGTGCACAGTTGCCCTGAAGCCACCGGGGTGGCGGTGCCACCGGGCTTGGGCCCGCCATCGCTGCTCGCAGCTATATTTTTTATTATTTTTCTGTCTTCTGGGGCTTTTTGGGGGCCTTAACATGCTCAAAAACTCCTGAAAATTTGCACACACAGTGGAATCCGCGGCCATTAGGATGCCGCAGAGGCTGGTACCCGGGCGTGGCAGGGGGGCTCGACAGCGCCCCCTTGAAAAAAGTCAGAAAATTTGGTCCATATATTAAACACGCTTGCACGTATTAGTATGAAACTCGGTACACATATAGACCTCATCGGGCCGAACAACTTTCGTACTCTAAGTTAAACACCACGCCAACAGGAAGTCAGCTATTAAGGGTTGTTTGAAAAACGCATGCTCTGGAATTTGATATACTCCTCCTAGACGATTAATCCGATCGCCACCAAACTTGGTCAGCATGAAGTCAAGACACTGATGATTAAAAATTGCCAGGGGATTTTTGATATCTCGAACGGTTTGGCCGTGGCGAGGCAACGAATTTATGGCGAGAAAAAGGAAACAGGAAATGTGTTATAATGTCTGCATACATATATTGATCTTTATGAAACTTCACGAGTGTGTTGGTTGTAGTAGTCTGATCACATGGATGTGACTATTGTGAGTCAAAGTTATAGCGCCACCAACTGGCAGCAGGAAGTGTATCACTTTTTGAAATGCTTTGAGATCACCCTCTTATTTTTACCTGATTTGCTTCAAACTTCATCAGTGTAATGTCAATACACAGCAGATGTAGACCTATGACAGGATTTTTGATATTTGAAATATTGTTGCCATGGCAACAGGTCAAACTGTAATAATATTCTTGAGTGTTTTTGAGGCTCTTAACATGCTTCAAATTGCATGAAACTCGACACACACATCAATATTGTCAACCAGTAGACATGGACAAAGTCATAGATATGGGCATGGTGGAGGGGCTCAGTAGCGCCACCTTTTGACAAAAGTGGGGGTTCGTTTTTCCTACAGTCACCAAACTCGGTACACATATTGTTCTCATCAAGCCGGACAATTTTCTAATTTACATTCATTAGCTCCGACCAACAGGAAGTCGGCTATTTTTGTTTGAATGTTAATTTTTTGAAAAAACAGGCTATGAATTTTATACTACTACTCCTACAGGGTTTATCCAATTTACACCAAGCTTTTTTTAACTTGTTGCTAACACATTGAAGTTGTTTAATTGCAAACGGATTTTGGATATCTCAAACGGTTTGGCCGTGGCGAGGCAACGAATTTATGGCAAGAAAAGGGAAACAAAGTGTTATAACTTCTGCATACATTAATTGATTTTGATGAAACTTTGGCTTAGTCTTCGTAGTACAAGGCTGATCACATGGATTTGACTATTGTGATTCAAAGTCATAGCGCCACCAACTGGAAGCAGAAAATGTGTCACTTTCAGCATACATTGAGATCACCCTCTTATTTTTACCTGATTTGCTTCAAAATTCATCAGAATAATGTTAAAACTTGGCACATGTAATCCTTTGAAAATGGGCAGGGAGGAGGGGCTCTATAGCGGCACCTTGTAGTGCAGTAAATGTGGAGTGAATTTGACATAGTCCTTTGATGTTTAACCGTTTTAAGTGCCTATTGCCCGCTGTGCACAGTTGCCCTGAAGCCACCGGGGTGGCGGTGCCACCGGGCTTGGGCCCGCCATCGCTGCTCGCAGCTATATTATTAGGGCCCAAGCGAATTAAGCGCGCGGGGCCCTCTTGTTCTTCTAAGGATTATTATTATTTTTAGGGCCCAAGCGAAAATTCGCGCAGGGCCCTCTTGTTCTTCTAAGGATTATTTAGGGCCCAAGCGAAAAATCGCGCAGGGCCCTCTTGTTCTTCTAAGGATTATTATTATTTATTTATTTATTTATTTTTCCGTCTTCCGGGGCTTTTTGGGGGCCTTAACATGCTCAAAAACTCTTGAAAATTGGCACACACATTGGAATCCGCGGCCATTAGGACGCCGGAGAGGCTGGTACCCGGGCGTGGCAGGGGGGCTCGACAGCGCCCCCTTGAAAAAAGTCTGGAAATTTGGTCCATATATTAAACATGCTTGCACGTATTAGTATGAAACTCGGTACACATATAGACCTCATTGGGCCGAACAACTTTCGCGCTGTAAGTTAATCGTCACGCCAACAGGAAGTCAGCTATTAAGGGTTGTTTGAAAAACGCATGCTCTGGAATTTGATATACTCCTCCTAGACGATTAATCCGATCGCCACCAAACTCGGTCAGCATGAAGTCAAGACACTGATGATTAAAAATTGCCAGGGGATTTTTGATATCTCGAACGGTTTGGCCGTGGCGAGGCAACGAATTTATGGCGAGAAAAAGGAAACAGGAAATGTGTTATAACGTCTTAATACATATATTGATCTTTATGAAACTTCACGAGTGTGTTCGTTATAGGAGTCTGATCACATGGATGTGACTATTGTGAGTCAAAGTTATAGCGCCACTAACTGGCAGCAGGAAGTGTATCACTTTTTGAAATGTTTTGAGATCACCCTCTTATTTTTACCTGATTTGCTTCAAACTTCATCAGTGTAATGTCAATACACAGCAGATGTAGACCTATGACAGGATTTTTGATATTTGAAATATTGTTGCCATGGCAACAGGTCAAACTGTAATAATATTCTTGAGTGTTTTTGAGGCTCTTAACATGCTTCAAATTGCATGAAACTCGACACACACATCAATATTGTCAACCAGTAGACATGGACAAAGCCATAGAAATGGGCGTGGTGGAGGGGCTCAGTAGCGCCACCTTTTGACAAAAGTGGGGGGTTAGTTTTTCCTACAGTCACCAAACTCGGTACACATATTATTCTCATCAAGCCGGACAATTTTCTAATTTACATTCATTAGCTCCGACCAACAGGAAGTCAGCTATTTTGGTTTGAATGTTAATTTTTTGAAAAAACAGGCTATGAATTTTATACTACTACTCCTACAGGGTTTATCCAATTTACACCAAGCTTTTTTTAACTTGTTGCGAACACATTGAAGTTGTTTAATTGCAAACGGATTTTGGATATCTCAAACGGTTTGGCCGTGGCGAGGCAACGAATTTATGGCGAGAAAAGGGAAACAGGAAATGTGTTATAACTTCTGCATACATTGATTGATGTTTATGAAACTTCAGGAGTGTGTTGGTTGTAGTAGTCTGATCACATGGATGTAACTATTGTGAGTCAAAGTTATAGCGCCACCAAATGGCAGCAAGAAGTGTATCACTTTTAAAATGCTTTGAGATCACCCTCTTATTTTTACCTGATTTGCTTCAAACTTCATCAGTGTAATGTCAATACACAGCAGATGTAGACCTATGACAGGATTTTTGATATTTGAAATATTGTTGCCATGGCAACAGGTCAAACTGTAATAATATTCTTGAGTGTTTTTGAGGCTCTTAACATGCTTCAATTTGCATGAAACTCGACACACACATCAATATTGTCAACCAGTAGACATGGACAAAGCCATAGAAATGGGCGTGGTGGAGGGGCTCAGTAGCGCCACCTTTTGACAAAAGTGGGGGTTAATTTTTCCTACAGTCACCAAACTCGGTACATATATTGATCTCATCAAGCCGGACAATTTTCTAATTTACATTCATTAGCTCCGACCAACAGGAAGTCGGCTATTTTTGTTTGAATGTTAATTTTTTGAAAAAACAGGCTATGAATTTTATACTACTACTCCTACAGGGTTTATCCAATTTACACCAAGCTTTTTTTAACTTGTTGCTAACACATTGAAGTTGTTTAATTGCAAACGGATTTTGGATATCTCAAACGGTTTGGCCGTGGCGAGGCAACGAATTTATGGCAAGAAAAGGGAAACAAAGTGTTATAACTTCTGCATACATTAATTGATTTTGATGAAACTTTGGCTTAGTCTTCGTTGTACAAGGCTGATCACATGGATTTGACTATTGTGATTCAAAGTCATAGCGCCACCAACTGGAAGCAGAAAATGTGTCACTTTCAGCATACATTGAGATCACCCTCTTATTTTTACCTGATTTGCTTCAAAATTCATCAGAATAATGTTAAAACTTGGCACATGTAATCCTTTGAAAATGGGCAGGGAGGAGGGGCTCTATAGCGGCACCTTGTAGTGCAGTAAATGTGGAGTGAATTTGACATAGTCCTTTGATGTTTAACCGTTTTAAGTGCCTATTGCCCGCCGTGCACAGTTGCCCTGAAGCCACCGGGGTGGCGGTGCCACCGGGCTTGGGCCCGCCATCGCTGCTCGCAGCTATATTTATTTTTTATTTATTTATTTTTTTTATTATTTTTCCGTCTTCTGGGGCTTTTTGGGGGCCTTAACATGCTCAAAAACTCCTGAAAATTTGCACACACAGTGGAATCCGCGGCCATTAGGATGCCGCAGAGGCTGGTACCCGGGCGTGGCAGGGGGGCTCGACAGCGCCCCCTTGAAAAAAGTCAGAAAATTTGGTCCATATATTAAACACGCTTGCACGTATTAGTATGAAACTCGGTACACATATAGACCTCATCGGGCCGAACAACTTTCGTACTCTAAGTTAAAGACCACGCCAACAGGAAGTCAGCTATTAAGGGTTGTTTGAAAAACGCATGCTCTGGAATTTGATATACTCCTCCTAGACGATTAATCCGATCGCCACCAAACTTGGTCAGCATGAAGTCAAGACACTGATGATTAAAAATTGCCAGGGGATTTTTGATATCTCGAACGGTTTGGCCGTGGCGAGGCAACGAATTTATGGCGAGAAAAAGGAAACAGGAAATGTGTTATAACGTCTGCATACATATATTGATCTTTATGAAACTTCACGAGTGTGTTGGTTGTAGTAGTCTGATCACATGGATGTGACTATTGTGAGTCAAAGTTATAGCGCCACCAACTGGCAGCAGGAAGTGTATCACTTTTTGAAATGCTTTGAGATCACCCTCTTATTTTTACCTGATTTGCTTCAAACTTCATCAGTGTAATGTCAATACACAGCAGATGTAGACCTATGACAGGATTTTTGATATTTGAAATATTGTTGCCATGGCAACAGGTCAAACTGTAATAATATTCTTGAGTGTTTTTGAGGCTCTTAACATGCTTCAAATTGCATGAAACTCGACACACACATCAATATTGTCAACCAGTAGACATGGACAAAGTCATAGATATGGGCATGGTGGAGGGGCTCAGTAGCGCCACCTTTTGACAAAAGTGGGGGGGTTCGTTTTTCCTACAGTCACCAAACTCGGTACACATATTGTTCTCATCAAGCCGGACAATTTTCTAATTTACATTCATTAGCTCCGACCAACAGGAAGTCGGCTATTTTTGTTTGAATGTTAATTTTTTGAAAAAACAGGCTATGAATTTTATACTACTACTCCTACAGGGTTTATCCAATTTACACCAAGCTTTTTTTAACTTGTTGCTAACACATTGAAGTTGTTTAATTGCAAACGGATTTTGGATATCTCAAACGGTTTGGCCGTGGCGAGGCAACGAATTTATGGCAAGAAAAGGGAAACAAAGTGTTCTAACTTCTGCATACATTAATTGATTTTGATGAAACTTTGGCTTAGTCTTCGTAGTACAAGGCTGATCACATGGATTTGACTATTGTGATTCAAAGTCATAGCGCCACCAACTGGAAGCAGAAAATGTGTCACTTTCAGCATACATTGAGATCACCCTCTTATTTTTACCTGATTTGCTTCAAAATTCATCAGAATAATGTTAAAACTTGGCACATGTAATCCTTTGAAAATGGGCAGGGAGGAGGGGCTCTATAGCGGCACCTTGTAGTGCAGTAAATGTGGAGTGAATTTGACATAGTCCTTTGATGTTTAACCGTTTTAAGTGCCTATTGCCCGCTGTGCACAGTTGCCCTGAAGCCACCGGGGTGGCGGTGCCACCGGGCTTGGGCCCGCCATCGCTGCTCGCAGCTATATTATTAGGGCCCAAGCGAATTAAGCGCGCAGGGCCCTCTTGTTCTTCTAAGGATTATTATTATTTTTAGGGCCCAAGCGAAAATTCGCGCAGGGCCCTCTTGTTCTTCTAAGGATTATTATTATTTATTTATTTATTTATTTTTTTTTTTTTTCGACTTCCGGGGCTTTTTGGGGGCCTTAACATGCTCAAAAACTCTTGAAAATTGGCACACACATTGGAATCCGCGGCCATTAGGACGCCGGAGAGGCTGGTACCCGGGCGTGGCAGGGGGGCTCGACAGCGCCCCCTTGAAAAAAGTCTGGAAATTTGGTCCATATATTAAACATGCTTGCACGTATTAGTATGAAACTCGGTACACATATAGACCTCATTTGGCCGAACAACTTTCGCGCTGTAAGTTAATCGTCACGCCAACAGGAAGTCAGCTATTAAGGGTTGTTTGAAAAACGCATGCTCTGGAATTTGATATACTCCTCCTAAACGATTAATCCGATCGCCACCAAACTCGGTCAGCATGAAGTCAAGGCACTGATGATTAAAAATTGCCAGGGGATTTTTGATATCTCGAACGGTTTGGCCGTGGCGAGGCAACGAATTTATGGCGAGAAAAAGGAAACAGGAAATGTGTTATAACGTCTTAATACATATATTGATCTTTATGAAACTTCACGAGTGTGTTCGTTATAGGAGTCTGATCACATGGATGTGACTATTGTGAGTCAAAGTTATAGCGCCACCAACTGGCAGCAGGAAGTGTATCACTTTTTGAAATGTTTTGAGATCACCCTCTTATTTTTACCTGATTTGCTTCAAACTTCATCAGTGTAATGTCAATACACAGCAGATGTAGACCTATGACAGGATTTTTGATATTTGAAATATTGTTGCCATGGCAACAGGTCAAACTGTAATAATATTCTTGAGTGTTTTTGAGGCTCTTAACATGCTTCAAATTGCATGAAACTCGACACACACATCAATATTGTCAACCAGTAGACATGGACAAAGCCATAGAAATGGGCGTGGTGGAGGGGCTAAGTAGCGCCACCTTTTGACAAAAGTGGGGGTTAGTTTTTCCTACAGTCACCAAACTCGGTACACATATTATTCTCATCAAGCCGGACAATTTTCTAATTTACATTCATTAGCTCCGACCAACAGGAAGTCAGCTATTTTGGTTTGAATGTTAATTTTTTGAAAAAACAGGCTATGAATTTTATACTACTACTCCTACAGGGTTTATCCAATTTACACCAAGCTTTTTTAACTTGTTGCGAACACATTGAAGTTGTTTAATTGCAAACGGATTTTGGATATCTCAAACGGTTTGGCCGTGGCGAGGAAACGAATTTATGGCGAGAAAAGGGAAACAGGAAATGTGTTATAACTTCTGCATACATTGATTGATGTTTATGAAACTTCAGGAGTGTGTTGGTTGTAGTAGTCTGATCACATGGATGTAACTATTGTGAGTCAAAGTTATAGCGCCACCAAATGGCAGCAAGAAGTGTATCACTTTTAAAATGCTTTGAGATCACCCTCTTATTTTTACCTGATTTGCTTCAAACTTCATCAGTGTAATGTCAATACACAGCAGATGTAGACCTATGACAGGATTTTTGATATTTGAAATATTGTTGCCATGGCAACAGGTCAAACTGTAATAATATTCTTGAGTGTTTTTGAGGCTCTTAACATGCTTCAATTTGCATGAAACTCGACACACACATCAATATTGTCAACCAGTAGACATGGACAAAGCCATAGAAATGGGCGTGGTGGAGGGGCTCAGTAGCGCCACCTTTTGACAAAAGTGGGGGTTAGTTTTTCCTACAGTCACCAAACTCGGTACATATATTGATCTCATCAAGCCGGACAATTTTCTAATTTACATTCATTAGCTCCGACCAACAGGAAGTCGGCTATTTTTGTTTGAATGTTAATTTTTTGAAAAAACAGGCTATGAATTTTATACTACTACTCCTACAGGGTTTATCCAATTTACACCAAGCTTTTTTTAACTTGTTGCTAACACATTGAAGTTGTTTAATTGCAAACGGATTTTGGATATCTCAAACGGTTTGGCCGTGGCGAGGCAACGAATTTATGGCAAGAAAAGGGAAACAAAGTGTTATAACTTCTGCATACATTAATTGATTTTGATGAAACTTTGGCTTAGTCTTCGTTGTACAAGGCTGATCACATGGATTTGACTATTGTGATTCAAAGTCATAGCGCCACCAACTGGAAGCAGAAAATGTGTCACTTTCAGCATACATTGAGATCACCCTCTTATTTTTACCTGATTTGCTTCAAAATTCATCAGAATAATGTTAAAACTTGGCACATGTAATCCTTTGAAAATGGGCAGGGAGGAGGGGCTCTATAGCGGCACCTTGTAGTGCAGTAAATGTGGAGTGAATTTGACATAGTCCTTTGATGTTTAACCGTTTTAAGTGCCTATTGCCCGCCGTGCACAGTTGCCCTGAAGCCACCGGGGTGGCGGTGCCACCGGGCTTGGGCCCGCCATCGCTGCTCGCAGCTATATTTATTTTTTATTTATTTATTTTTTTTATTATTTTTCCGTCTTCTGGGGCTTTTTGGGGGCCTTAACATGCTCAAAAACTCCTGAAAATTTGCACACACAGTGGAATCCGCGGCCATTAGGATGCCGCAGAGGCTGGTACCCGGGCGTGGCAGGGGGGCTCGACAGCGCCCCCTTGAAAAAAGTCAGAAAATTTGGTCCATATATTAAACACGCTTGCACGTATTAGTATGAAACTCGGTACACATATAGACCTCATCGGGCCGAACAACTTTCGTACTCTAAGTTAAACACCACGCCAACAGGAAGTCAGCTATTAAGGGTTGTTTGAAAAACGCATGCTCTGGAATTTGATATACTCCTCCTAGACGATTAATCCGATCGCCACCAAACTTGGTCAGCATGAAGTCAAGACACCGATGATTAAAAATTGCCAGGGGATTTTTGATATCTCGAACGGTTTGGCCGTGGCGAGGCAACGAATTTATGGCGAGAAAAAGGAAACAGGAAATTTGTTATAACGTCTGCATACATATATTGATCTTTATGAAACTTCACGAGTGTGTTGGTTGTAGTAGTCTGATCACATGGATGTGACTATTGTGAGTCAAAGTTATAGCGCCACCAACTGGCAGCAGGAAGTGTATCACTTTTTGAAATGCTTTGAGATCACCCTCTTATTTTTACCTGATTTGCTTCAAACTTCATCAGTGTAATGTCAATACACAGCAGATGTAGACCTATGACAGGATTTTTGATATTTGAAATATTGTTGCCATGGCAACAGGTCAAACTGTAATAATATTCTTGAGTGTTTTTGAGGCTCTTAACATGCTTCAAATTGCATGAAACTCGACACACACATCAATATTGTCAACCAGTAGACATGGACAAAGTCATAGATATGGGCATGGTGGAGGGGCTCAGTAGCGCCACCTTTTGACAAAAGTGGGGGGTTAGTTTTTCCTACAGTCACCAAACTCGGTACACATATTGTTCTCATCAAGCCGGACAATTTTCTAATTTACATTCATTAGCTCCGACCAACAGGAAGTCGGCTATTTTTGTTTGAATGTTAATTTTTTGAAAAAACAGGCTATGAATTTTATACTACTACTCCTACAGGGTTTATCCAATTTACACCAAGCTTTTTTTAACTTGTTGCTAACACATTGAAGTTGTTTAATTGCAAACGGATTTTGGATATCTCAAACGGTTTGGCCGTGGCGAGGCAACGAATTTATGGCAAGAAAAGGGAAACAAAGTGTTCTAACTTCTGCATACATTAATTGATTTTGATGAAACTTTGGCTTAGTCTTCGTAGTACAAGGCTGATCACATGGATTTGACTATTGTGATTCAAAGTCATAGCGCCACCAACTGGAAGCAGAAAATGTGTCACTTTCAGCATACATTGAGATCACCCTCTTATTTTTACCTGATTTGCTTCAAAATTCATCAGAATAATGTTAAAACTTGGCACATGTAATCCTTTGAAAATGGGCAGGGAGGAGGGGCTCTATAGCGGCACCTTGTAGTGCAGTAAATGTGGAGTGAATTTGACATAGTCCTTTGATGTTTAACCGTTTTAAGTGCCTATTGCCCGCTGTGCACAGTTGCCCTGAAGCCACCGGGGTGGCGGTGCCACCGGGCTTGGGCCCGCCATCGCTGCTCGCAGCTATATTATTAGGGCCCAAGCGAATTAAGCGCGCAGGGCCCTCTTGTTCTTCTAAGGATTATTATTATTTTTAGGGCCCAAGCGAAAATTCGCGCAGGGCCCTCTTGTCCTTCTAAGGATTATTTAGGGCCCAAGCGAAAATTCGCGCAGGGCCCTCTTGTTCTTCTAAGGATTATTAGGGCCCAAGCGAAAATTCGCGCAGGGCCCTCTTGTTCTTCTAAGGATTATTATTATTAGGGCCCAAGCGAAAATTCGCGCAGGGCCCTCTTGTTCTTCTAAGGATTATTATTATTTTTTTTTTTTTTTTTTTTTCCGTCTTCCGGGGCTTTTTGGGGGCCTTAACATGCTCAAAAACTCTTGAAAATTGGCACACACATTGGAATCCGCGGCCATTAGGACGCCGGAGAGGCTGGTACCCGGGCGTGGCAGGGGGGCTCGACAGCGCCCCCTTGAAAAAAGTCTGAAAATTTGGTCCATATATTAAACATGCTTGCACGTATTAGTATGAAACTCGGTACACATATAGACCTCATCGGGCCGAACAACTTTCGCGCTCTAAGTTAATCGCCACGCCAACAGGAAGTCAGCTATTAAGGGTTGTTTGAAAAACGCATGCTCTGGAATTTGATATACTCCTCCTAGACGATTAATCCGATCGCCACCAAACTCGGTCAGCATGAAGTCAAGACACTGATGATTAAAAATTGCCAGGGGATTTTTGATATCTCGAACGGTTTGGCCGTGGCGAGGCAACGAATTTATGGCGAGAAAAAGGAAACAGGAAATGTGTTATAACGTCTTAATACATATATTGATCTTTATGAAACTTCACGAGTGTGTTCGTTATAGGAGTCTGATCACATGGATGTGACTATTGTGAGTCAAAGTTATAGCGCCACCAACTGGCAGCAGGAAGTGTATCACTTTTTGAAATGTTTTGAGATCACCCTCTTATTTTTACCTGATTTGCTTCAAACTTCATCAGTGTAATGTCAATACACAGCAGATGTAGACCTATGACAGGATTTTTGATATTTGAAATATTGTTGCCATGGCAACAGGTCAAACTGTAATAATATTCTTGAGTGTTTTTGAGGCTCTTAACATGCTTCAAATTGCATGAAACTCGACACACACATCAATATTGTCAACCAGTAGACATGGACAAAGCCATAGAAATGGGCGTGGTGGAGGGGCTCAGTAGCGCCACCTTTTGACAAAAGTGGGGGTTAGTTTTTCCTACAGTCACCAAACTCGGTACACATATTATTCTCATCAAGCCGGACAATTTTCTAATTTACATTCATTAGCTCCGACCAACAGGAAGTCAGCTATTTTGGTTTGAATGTTAATTTTTTGAAAAAACAGGCTATGAATTTTATACTACTACTCCTACAGGGTTTATCCAATTTACACCAAGCTTTTTTTAACTTGTTGCGAACACATTGAAGTTGTTTAATTGCAAACGGATTTTGGATATCTCAAACGGTTTGGCCGTGGCGAGGCAACGAATTTATGGCGAGAAAAGGGAAACAGGAAATGTGTTATAACTTCTGCATACATTGATTGATGTTTATGAAACTTCAGGAGTGTGTTGGTTGTAGTAGTCTGATCACATGGATGTAACTATTGTGAGTCAAAGTTATAGCGCCACCAAATGGCAGCAAGAAGTGTATCACTTTTAAAATGCTTTGAGATCACCCTCTTATTTTTACCTGATTTGCTTCAAACTTCATCAGTGTAATGTCAATACACAGCAGATGTAGACCTATGACAGGATTTTTGATATTTGAAATATTGTTGCCATGGCAACAGGTCAAACTGTAATAATATTCTTGAGTGTTTTTGAGGCTCTTAACATGCTTCAAATTGCATGAAACTCGACACACACATCAATATTGTCAACCAGTAGACATGGACAAAGCCATAGAAATGGGCGTGGTGGAGGGGCTCAGTAGCGCCACCTTTTGACAAAAGTGGGGGGTTAGTTTTTCCTACAGTCACCAAACTCGGTACACATATTATTCTCATCAAGCCGGACAATTTTCTAATTTACATTCATTAGCTCCGACCAACAGGAAGTCAGCTATTTTGGTTTGAATGTTAATTTTTTGAAAAAACAGGCTATGAATTTTATACTACTACTCCTACAGGGTTTATCCAATTTACACCAAGCTTTTTTTAACTTGTTGCGAACACATTGAAGTTGTTTAATTGCAAACGGATTTTGGATATCTCAAACGGTTTGGCCGTGGCGAGGCAACGAATTTATGGCAAGAAAAGGGAAACAAAGTGTTATAACTTCTGCATACATTAATTGATTTTGATGAAACTTTGGCTTAGTCTTCGTTGTACAAGGCTGATCACATGGATTTGACTATTGTGATTCAAAGTCATAGCGCCACCAACTGGAAGCAGAAAATGTGTCACTTTCAGCATACATTGAGATCACCCTCTTATTTTTACCTGATTTGCTTCAAAATTCATCAGAATAATGTTAAAACTTGGCACATGTAATCCTTTGAAAATGGGCAGGGAGGAAGGGGTCTATAGCGGCACCTTGTAGTGCAGTAAATGTGGAGTGAATTTGACATAGTCCTTTGATGTTTAACCGTTTTAAGTGCCTATTGCCCGCTGTGCACAGTTGCCCTGAAGCCACCGGGGTGGCGGTGCCACCGGGCTTGGGCCCGCCATCGCTGCTCGCAGCTATATTTATTATTATTATTATTATTATTTTTTTTTTTTTTTTTTTTCCGTCTTCCGGGGCTTTTTGGGGGCCTTAACATGCTCAAAAACTCTTGAAAATTGGCACACACATTGGAATCCGCGGCCATTAGGACGCCGGAGAGGCTGGTACCCGGGCGTGGCAGGGGGGCTCGACAGCGCCCCCTTGAAAAAAGTCTGAAAATTTGGTCCATATATTAAACATGCTTGCACGTATTAGTATGAAACTCGGTACACATATAGACCTCATCGGGCCGAACAACTTTCGCGCTCTAAGTTAATCGCCACGCCAACAGGAAGTCAGCTATTAAGGGTTGTTTGAAAAACGCATGCTCTGGAATTTGATATACTCCTCCTAGACGATTAATCCGATCGCCACCAAACTCGGTCAGCATGAAGTCAAGACACTGATGATTAAAAATTGCCAGGGGATTTTTGATATCTCGAACGGTTTGGCCGTGGCGAGGCAACGAATTTATGGCGAGAAAAAGGAAACAGGAAATGTGTTATAACGTCTTAATACATATGTTGATCTTTATGAAACTTCACGAGTGTGTTCGTTATAGGAGTCTGATCACATGGATGTGACTATTGTGAGTCAAAGTTATAGCGCCACCAACTGGCAGCAGGAAGTGTATCACTTTTTGAAATGTTTTGAGATCACCCTCTTATTTTTACCTGATTTGCTTCAAACTTCATCAGTGTAATGTCAATACACAGCAGATGTAGACCTATGACAGGATTTTTGATATTTGAAATATTGTTGCCATGGCAACAGGTCAAACTGTAATAATATTCTTGAGTGTTTTTGAGGCTCTTAACATGCTTCAAATTGCATGAAACTCGACACACACATCAATATTGTCAACCAGTAGACATGGACAAAGCCATAGAAATGGGCGTGGTGGAGGGGCTCAGTAGCGCCACCTTTTGACAAAAGTGGGGGTTAGTTTTTCCTACAGTCACCAAACTCGGTACACATATTGTTCTCATCAAGCCGGACAATTTTCTAATTTACATTCATTAGCTCCGACCAACAGGAAGTCAGCTATTTTGGTTTGAATGTTAATTTTTTGAAAAAACAGGCTATGAATTTTATACTACTACTCCTACAGGGTTTATCCAATTTACACCAAGCTTTTTTTAACTTGTTGCGAACACATTGAAGTTGTTTAATTGCAAACGGATTTTGGATATCTCAAACGATTTGGCCGTGGCGAGGCAACGAATTTATGGCGAGAAAAGGGAAACAGGAAATGTGTTATAACTTCTGCATACATTGATTGATGTTTATGAAACTTCAGGAGTGTGTTGGTTGTAGTAGTCTGATCACATGGATGTAACTATTGTGAGTCAAAGTTATAGCGCCACCAAATGGCAGCAAGAAGTGTATCACTTTTAAAATGCTTTGAGATCACCCTCTTATTTTTACCTGATTTGCTTCAAACTTCATCAGTGTAATGTCAATACACAGCAGATGTAGACCTATGACAGGATTTTTGATATTTGAAATATTGTTGCCATGGCAACAGGTCAAACTGTAATAATATTCTTGAGTGTTTTTGAGGCTCTTAACATGCTTCAAATTGCATGAAACTCGACACACACATCAATATTGTCAACCAGTAGACATGGACAAAGCCATAGAAATGGGCGTGGTGGAGGGGCTCAGTAGCGCCACCTTTTGACAAAAGTGGGGGGGTTAGTTTTTCCTACAGTCACCAAACTCGGTACACATATTATTCTCATCAAGCCGGACAATTTTCTAATTTACATTCATTAGCTCCGACCAACAGGAAGTCAGCTATTTTGGTTTGAATGTTAATTTTTTGAAAAAACAGGCTATGAATTTTATACTACTACTCCTACAGGGTTTATCCAATTTACACCAAGCTTTTTTTAACTTGTTGCTAACACATTGAAGTTGTTTAATTGCAAACGGATTTTGGATATCTCAAACGGTTTGGCCGTGGCGAGGCAACGAATTTATGGCAAGAAAAGGGAAACAAAGTGTTATAACTTCTGCATACATTAATTGATTTTGATGAAACTTTGGCTTAGTCTTCGTTGTACAAGGCTGATCACATGGATTTGACTATTGTGATTCAAAGTCATAGCGCCACCAACTGGAAGCAGAAAATGTGTCACTTTCAGCATACATTGAGATCACCCTCTTATTTTTACCTGATTTGCTTCAAAATTCATCAGAATAATGTTAAAACTTGGCACATGTAATCCTTTGAAAATGGGCAGGGAGGAGGGGCTCTATAGCGGCACCTTGTAGTGCAGTAAATGTGGAGTGAATTTGACATAGTCCTTTGATGTTTAACCGTTTTAAGTGCCTATTGCCCGCCGTGCACAGTTGCCCTGAAGCCACCGGGGTGGCGGTGCCACCGGGCTTGGGCCCGCCATCGCTGCTCGCAGCTATATTTAGGGCCCAAGCGAAAATTAGCGCAGGGCCCTCTTGTTCTTCTAAGGATTATTATTATTATTATTATTTTTTTTTTTTTTTTTTTTTTTCCGTCTTCCGGGGCTTTTTGGGGGCCTTAACATGCTCAAAAACTCTTGAAAATTGGCACACACATTGGAATCCGCGGCCATTAGGACGCCGGAGAGGCTGGTACCCGGGCGTGGCAGGGGGGCTCGACAGCGCCCCCTTGAAAAAAGTCTGAAAATTTGGTCCATATATTAAACATGCTTGCACGTATTAGTATGAAACTCGGTACACATATAGACCTCATCGGGCCGAACAACTTTCGCGCTCTAAGTTAATCGCCACGCCAACAGGAAGTCAGCTATTAAGGGTTGTTTGAAAAACGCATGCTCTGGAATTTGATATACTCCTCCTAGACGATTAATCCGATCGCCACCAAACTCGGTCAGCATGAAGTCAAGACACTGATGATTAAAAATTGCCAGGGGATTTTTGATATCTCGAACGGTTTGGCCGTGGCGAGGCAACGAATTTATGGCGAGAAAAAGGAAACAGGAAATGTGTTATAACGTCTTAATACATATATTGATCTTTATGAAACTTCACGAGTGTGTTCGTTATAGGAGTCTGATCACATGGATGTGACTATTGTGAGTCAAAGTTATAGCGCCACCAACTGGCAGCAGGAAGTGTATCACTTTTTGAAATGTTTTGAGATCACCCTCTTATTTTTACCTGATTTGCTTCAAACTTCATCAGTGTAATGTCAATACACAGCAGATGTAGACCTATGACAGGATTTTTGATATTTGAAATATTGTTGCCATGGCAACAGGTCAAACTGTAATAATATTCTTGAGTGTTTTTGAGGCTCTTAACATGCTTCAAATTGCATGAAACTCGACACACACATCAATATTGTCAACCAGTAGACATGGACAAAGCCATAGAAATGGGCGTGGTGGAGGGGCTCAGTAGCGCCACCTTTTGACAAAAGTGGGGGTTTAGTTTTTCCTACAGTCACCAAACTCGGTACACATATTATTCTCATCAAGCCGGACAATTTTCTAATTTACATTCATTAGCTCCGACCAACAGGAAGTCAGCTATTTTGGTTTGAATGTTAATTTTTTGAAAAAACAGGCTATGAATTTTATACTACTACTCCTACAGGGTTTATCCAATTTACACCAAGCTTTTTTTAACTTGTTGCGAACACATTGAAGTTGTTTAATTGCAAACGGATTTTGGATATCTCAAACGGTTTGGCCGTGGCGAGGCAACGAATTTATGGCAAGAAAAGGAAACAAAGTGTTATAACTTCTGCATACATTTATTGATTTTGATGAAACTTCGGCTTAGTCTTCGTTGTACAAGGCTGATCACATGGATGTGACTATTGTGATTCAAAGTCATAGCGCCACCAACTGGAAGCAGAAAATGTGTCACTTTCAGCATACATTGAGATCACCCTCTTATTTTTACCTGATTTGCTTCAAAATTCATCAGAATAATGTTAAAACTTGGCACATGTAATCCTCTGAAAATGGGCAGGGAGGAGGGGCTATATAGCGGCACCTTGTAGTGCAGTAAATGTGGAGTGAATTTGACATAGTCCTTTGATGTTTAACCGTTTTAAATGTCTATTGCCCGCTGTGCACAGTTGCCCTGAAGCCACCGGGGTGGCGGTGCCACCGGGCTTGGGCCCACCATCGCTGCTCGCAGCTATATTTATTTTTTATTTATTTATTTTTTTTATTATTTTTCCGTCTTCTGGGGCTTTTTGGGGGCCTTAACATGCTCAAAAACTCCTGAAAATTTGCACACACAGTGGAATCCGCGGCCATTAGGATGCCGCAGAGGCTGGTACCCGGGCGTGGCAGGGGGGCTCGACAGCGCCCCCTTGAAAAAAGTCAGAAAATTTGGTCCATATATTAAACACGCTTGCACGTATTAGTATGAAACTCGGTACACATATAGACCTCATCGGGCCGAACAACTTTCGTACTCTAAGTTAAACACCACGCCAACAGGAAGTCAGCTATTAAGGGTTGTTTGAAAAACGCATGCTCTGGAATTTGATATACTCCTCCTAGACGATTAATCCGATCGCCACCAAACTTGGTCAGCATGAAGTCAAGACACCGATGATTAAAAATTGCCAGGGGATTTTTGATATCTCGAACGGTTTGGCCGTGGCGAGGCAACGAATTTATGGCGAGAAAAAGGAAACAGGAAATTTGTTATAACGTCTGCATACATATATTGATCTTTATGAAACTTCACGAGTGTGTTGGTTGTAGTAGTCTGATCACATGGATGTGACTATTGTGAGTCAAAGTTATAGCGCCACCAACTGGCAGCAGGAAGTGTATCACTTTTTGAAATGCTTTGAGATCACCCTCTTATTTTTACCTGATTTGCTTCAAACTTCATCAGTGTAATGTCAATACACAGCAGATGTAGACCTATGACAGGATTTTTGATATTTGAAATATTGTTGCCATGGCAACAGGTCAAACTGTAATAATATTCTTGAGTGTTTTTGAGGCTCTTAACATGCTTCAAATTGCATGAAACTCGACACACACATCAATATTGTCAACCAGTAGACATGGACAAAGTCATAGATATGGGCATGGTGGAGGGGCTCAGTAGCGCCACCTTTTGACAAAAGTGGGGGTTCGTTTTTCCTACAGTCACCAAACTCGGTACACATATTGTTCTCATCAAGCCGGACAATTTTCTAATTTACATTCATTAGCTCCGACCAACAGGAAGTCGGCTATTTTTGTTTGAATGTTAATTTTTTGAAAAAACAGGCTATGAATTTTATACTACTACTCCTACAGGGTTTATCCAATTTACACCAAGCTTTTTTTAACTTGTTGCTAACACATTGAAGTTGTTTAATTGCAAACGGATTTTGGATATCTCAAACGGTTTGGCCGTGGCGAGGCAACGAATTTATGGCAAGAAAAGGGAAACAAAGTGTTCTAACTTCTGCATACATTAATTGATTTTGATGAAACTTTGGCTTAGTCTTCGTAGTACAAGGCTGATCACATGGATTTGACTATTGTGATTCAAAGTCATAGCGCCACCAACTGGAAGCAGAAAATGTGTCACTTTCAGCATACATTGAGATCACCCTCTTATTTTTACCTGATTTGCTTCAAAATTCATCAGAATAATGTTAAAACTTGGCACATGTAATCCTTTGAAAATGGGCAGGGAGGAGGGGCTCTATAGCGGCACCTTGTAGTGCAGTAAATGTGGAGTGAATTTGACATAGTCCTTTGATGTTTAACCGTTTTAAGTGCCTATTGCCCGCTGTGCACAGTTGCCCTGAAGCCACCGGGGTGGCGGTGCCACCGGGCTTGGGCCCGCCATCGCTGCTCGCAGCTATATTATTAGGGCCCAAGCGAATTAAGCGCGCAGGGCCCTCTTGTTCTTCTAAGGATTATTATTATTTTTAGGGCCCAAGCGAAAATTCGCGCAGGGCCCTCTTGTTCTTCTAAGGATTATTTAGGGCCCAAGCGAAAATTCGCGCAGGGCCCTCTTGTTCTTCTAAGGATTATTATTATTTATTTATTTATTTATTTATTTATTTTTTCCGTCTTCCGGGGCTTTTTGGGGGCCTTAACATGCTCAAAAACTCTTGAAAATTGGCACACACATTGGAATCTGCGGCCATTAGGACGCCGGAGAGGCTGGTACCCGGGCGTGGCAGGGGGGCTCGACAGCGCCCCCTTGAAAAAAGTCTGGAAATTTGGTCCATATATTAAACATGCTTGCACGTATTAGTATGAAACTCGGTACACATATAGACCTCATTGGGCCGAACAACTTTCGCGCTGTAAGTTAATCGTCACGCCAACAGGAAGTCAGCTATTAAGGGTTGTTTGAAAAACGCATGCTCTGGAATTTGATATACTCCTCCTAAACGATTAATCCGATCGCCACCAAACTCGGTCAGCATGAAGTCAAGACACTGATGATTAAAAATTGCCAGGGGATTTTTGATATCTCGAACGGTTTGGCCGTGGCGAGGCAACGAATTTATGGCGAGAAAAAGGAAACAGGAAATGTGTTATAACGTCTTAATACATATATTGATCTTTATGAAACTTCACGAGTGTGTTCGTTATAGGAGTCTGATCACATGGATGTGACTATTGTGAGTCAAAGTTATAGCGACACCAACTGGCAGCAGGAAGTGTATCACTTTTTGAAATGTTTTGAGATCACCCTCTTATTTTTACCTGATTTGCTTCAAACTTCATCAGTGTAATGTCAATACACAGCAGATGTAGACCTATGACAGGATTTTTGATATTTGAAATATTGTTGCCATGGCAACAGGTCAAACTGTAATAATATTCTTGAGTGTTTTTGAGGCTCTTAACATGCTTCAAATTGCATGAAACTCGACACACACATCAATATTGTCAACCAGAAGACATGGACAAAGCCATAGAAATGGGCGTGGTGGAGGGGCTCAGTAGCGCCACCTTTTGACAAAAGTGGGGGGTTAGTTTTTCCTACAGTCACCAAACTCGGTACACATATTATTCTCATCAAGCCGGACAATTTTCTAATTTACATTCATTAGCTCCGACCAACAGGAAGTCAGCTATTTTGGTTTGAATGTTAATTTTTTGAAAAAACAGGCTATGAATTTTATACTACTACTCCTACAGGGTTTATCCAATTTACACCAAGCTTTTTTTAACTTGTTGCGAACACATTGAAGTTGTTTAATTGCAAACGGATTTTGGATATCTCAAACGGTTTGGCCGTGGCGAGGCAACGAATTTATGGCAAGAAAAGGAAACAAAGTGTTATAACTTCTGCATACATTTATTGATTTTGATGAAACTTCGGCTTAGTCTTCGTTGTACAAGGCTGATCACATGGATGTGACTATTGTGATTCAAAGTCATAGCGCCACCAACTGGAAGCAGAAAATGTGTCACTTTCAGCATACATTGAGATCACCCTCTTATTTTTACCTGATTTGCTTCAAAATTCATCAGAATAATGTTAAAACTTGGCACATGTAATCCTCTGAAAATGGGCAGGGAGGAGGGGCTATATAGCGGCACCTTGTAGTGCAGTAAATGTGGAGTGAATTTGACATAGTCCTTTGATGTTTAACCGTTTTAAATGTCTATTGCCCGCTGTGCACAGTTGCCCTGAAGCCACCGGGGTGGCGGTGCCACCGGGCTTGGGCCCACCATCGCTGCTCGCAGCTATATTTATTTTTTATTTATTTATTTTTTTTATTATTTTTCCGTCTTCTGGGGCTTTTTGGGGGCCTTAACATGCTCAAAAACTCCTGAAAATTTGCACACACAGTGGAATCCGCGGCCATTAGGATGCCGCAGAGGCTGGTACCCGGGCGTGGCAGGGGGGCTCGACAGCGCCCCCTTGAAAAAAGTCAGAAAATTTGGTCCATATATTAAACACGCTTGCACGTATTAGTATGAAACTCGGTACACATATAGACCTCATCGGGCCGAACAACTTTCGTACTCTAAGTTAAACACCACGCCAACAGGAAGTCAGCTATTAAGGGTTGTTTGAAAAACGCATGCTCTGGAATTTGATATACTCCTCCTAGACGATTAATCCGATCGCCACCAAACTTGGTCAGCATGAAGTCAAGACACCGATGATTAAAAATTGCCAGGGGATTTTTGATATCTCGAACGGTTTGGCCGTGGCGAGGCAACGAATTTATGGCGAGAAAAAGGAAACAGGAAATTTGTTATAACGTCTGCATACATATATTGATCTTTATGAAACTTCACGAGTGTGTTGGTTGTAGTAGTCTGATCACATGGATGTGACTATTGTGAGTCAAAGTTATAGCGCCACCAACTGGCAGCAGGAAGTGTATCACTTTTTGAAATGCTTTGAGATCACCCTCTTATTTTTACCTGATTTGCTTCAAACTTCATCAGTGTAATGTCAATACACAGCAGATGTAGACCTATGACAGGATTTTTGATATTTGAAATATTGTTGCCATGGCAACAGGTCAAACTGTAATAATATTCTTGAGTGTTTTTGAGGCTCTTAACATGCTTCAAATTGCATGAAACTCGACACACACATCAATATTGTCAACCAGTAGACATGGACAAAGTCATAGATATGGGCATGGTGGAGGGGCTCAGTAGCGCCACCTTTTGACAAAAGTGGGGGTTCGTTTTTCCTACAGTCACCAAACTCGGTACACATATTGTTCTCATCAAGCCGGACAATTTTCTAATTTACATTCATTAGCTCCGACCAACAGGAAGTCGGCTATTTTTGTTTGAATGTTAATTTTTTGAAAAAACAGGCTATGAATTTTATACTACTACTCCTACAGGGTTTATCCAATTTACACCAAGCTTTTTTTAACTTGTTGCTAACACATTGAAGTTGTTTAATTGCAAACGGATTTTGGATATCTCAAACGGTTTGGCCGTGGCGAGGCAACGAATTTATGGCAAGAAAAGGGAAACAAAGTGTTCTAACTTCTGCATACATTAATTGATTTTGATGAAACTTTGGCTTAGTCTTCGTAGTACAAGGCTGATCACATGGATTTGACTATTGTGATTCAAAGTCATAGCGCCACCAACTGGAAGCAGAAAATGTGTCACTTTCAGCATACATTGAGATCACCCTCTTATTTTTACCTGATTTGCTTCAAAATTCATCAGAATAATGTTAAAACTTGGCACATGTAATCCTTTGAAAATGGGCAGGGAGGAGGGGCTCTATAGCGGCACCTTGTAGTGCAGTAAATGTGGAGTGAATTTGACATAGTCCTTTGATGTTTAACCGTTTTAAGTGCCTATTGCCCGCTGTGCACAGTTGCCCTGAAGCCACCGGGGTGGCGGTGCCACCGGGCTTGGGCCCGCCATCGCTGCTCGCAGCTATATTATTAGGGCCCAAGCGAATTAAGCGCGCAGGGCCCTCTTGTTCTTCTAAGGATTATTATTATTTTTAGGGCCCAAGCGAAAATTCGCGCAGGGCCCTCTTGTTCTTCTAAGGATTATTTAGGGCCCAAGCGAAAATTCGCGCAGGGCCCTCTTGTTCTTCTAAGGATTATTATTATTTATTTATTTATTTATTTATTTATTTTTTCCGTCTTCCGGGGCTTTTTGGGGGCCTTAACATGCTCAAAAACTCTTGAAAATTGGCACACACATTGGAATCTGCGGCCATTAGGACGCCGGAGAGGCTGGTACCCGGGCGTGGCAGGGGGGCTCGACAGCGCCCCCTTGAAAAAAGTCTGGAAATTTGGTCCATATATTAAACATGCTTGCACGTATTAGTATGAAACTCGGTACACATATAGACCTCATTGGGCCGAACAACTTTCGCGCTGTAAGTTAATCGTCACGCCAACAGGAAGTCAGCTATTAAGGGTTGTTTGAAAAACGCATGCTCTGGAATTTGATATACTCCTCCTAAACGATTAATCCGATCGCCACCAAACTCGGTCAGCATGAAGTCAAGACACTGATGATTAAAAATTGCCAGGGGATTTTTGATATCTCGAACGGTTTGGCCGTGGCGAGGCAACGAATTTATGGCGAGAAAAAGGAAACAGGAAATGTGTTATAACGTCTTAATACATATATTGATCTTTATGAAACTTCACGAGTGTGTTCGTTATAGGAGTCTGATCACATGGATGTGACTATTGTGAGTCAAAGTTATAGCGCCACCAACTGGCAGCAGGAAGTGTATCACTTTTTGAAATGTTTTGAGATCACCCTCTTATTTTTACCTGATTTGCTTCAAACTTCATCAGTGTAATGTCAATACACAGCAGATGTAGACCTATGACAGGATTTTTGATATTTGAAATATTGTTGCCATGGCAACAGGTCAAACTGTAATAATATTCTTGAGTGTTTTTGAGGCTCTTAACATGCTTCAAATTGCATGAAACTCGACACACACATCAATATTGTCAACCAGAAGACATGGACAAAGCCATAGAAATGGGCGTGGTGGAGGGGCTCAGTAGCGCCACCTTTTGACAAAAGTGGGGGGTTAGTTTTTCCTACAGTCACCAAACTCGGTACACATATTATTCTCATCAAGCCGGACAATTTTCTAATTTACATTCATTAGCTCCGACCAACAGGAAGTCAGCTATTTTGGTTTGAATGTTAATTTTTTGAAAAAACAGGCTATGAATTTTATACTACTACTCCTACAGGGTTTATCCAATTTGCACCAAGCTTTTTTTAACTTGTTGCGAACA
This sequence comes from Chanodichthys erythropterus, assembly GCF_024489055.1. Taxonomy (NCBI): domain Eukaryota; kingdom Metazoa; phylum Chordata; class Actinopteri; order Cypriniformes; family Xenocyprididae; genus Chanodichthys; species Chanodichthys erythropterus. Next base: position 1,893,959 of record NC_090229.1, read on the forward strand.
CATTGAAGTTGTTTAATTGCAAACGGATTTTGGATATCTCAAACGGTTTGGCCGTGGCGAGGCAACGAATTTATGGCGAGAAAAGGGAAACAGGAAATGTGTTATAACTTCTGCATACATTGATTGATGTTTATGAAACTTCAGGAGTGTGTTGGTTGTAGTAGTCTGATCACATGGATGTAACTATTGTGAGTCAAAGTTATAGCGCCACCAAATGGCAGCAAGAAGTGTATCACTTTTAAAATGCTTTGAGATCACCCTCTTATTTTTACCTGATTTGCTTCAAACTTCATCAGTGTAATGTCAATACACAGCAGATGTAGACCTATGACAGGATTTTTGATATTTGAAATATTGTTGCCATGGCAACAGGTCAAACTGTAATAATATTCTTGAGTGTTTTTGAGGCTCTTAACATGCTTCAAATTGCATGAAACTCGACACACACATCAATATTGTCAACCAGTAGACATGGACAAAGCCATAGAAATGGGCGTGGTGGAGGGGCTCAGTAGCGCCACCTTTTGACAAAAGTGGGGGTTAGTTTTTCCTACAGTCACCAAACTCGGTACACATATTATTCTCATCAAGCCGGACAATTTTCTAATTTACATTCATTAGCTCCGACCAACAGGAAGTCAGCTATTTTGGTTTGAATGTTAATTTTTTGAAAAAACAGGCTATGAATTTTATACTACTACTCCTACAGGGTTTATCCAATTTACACCAAGCTTTTTTTAACTTGTTGCTAACACATTGAAGTTGTTTAATTGCAAACGGATTTTGGATATCTCAAACGGTTTGGCCGTGGCGAGGCAACGAATTTATGGCAAGAAAAGGGAAACAAAGTGTTATAACTTCTGCATACATTAATTGATTTTGATGAAACTTTGGCTTAGTCTTCGTTGTACAAGGCTGATCACATGGATTTGACTATTGTGATTCAAAGTCATAGCGCCACCAACTGGAAGCAGAAAATGTGTCACTTTCAGCATACATTGAGATCACCCTCTTATTTTTACCTGATTTGCTTCAAAATTCATCAGAATAATGTTAAAACTTGGCACATGTAATCCTTTGAAAATGGGCAGGGAGGAGGGGCTCTATAGCGGCACCTTGTAGTGCAGTAAATGTGGAGTGAATTTGACATAGTCCTTTGATGTTTAACCGTTTTAAGTGCCTATTGCCCGCCGTGCACAGTTGCCCTGAAGCCACCGGGGTGGCGGTGCCACCGGGCTTGGGCCCGCCATCGCTGCTCGCAGCTATATTTAGGGCCCAAGCGAAAATTAGCGCAGGGCCCTCTTGTTCTTCTAAGGATTATTATTATTATTATTATTATTTTTTTTTTTTTTTTTTTTTTCCGTCTTCCGGGGCTTTTTGGGGGCCTTAACATGCTCAAAAACTCTTGAAAATTGGCACACACATTGGAATCCGCGGCCATTAGGACGCCGGAGAGGCTGGTACCCGGGCGTGGCAGGGGGGCTCGACAGCGCCCCCTTGAAAAAAGTCTGAAAATTTGGTCCATATATTAAACATGCTTGCACGTATTAGTATGAAACTCGGTACACATATAGACCTCATCGGGCCGAACAACTTTCGCGCTCTAAGTTAATCGCCACGCCAACAGGAAGTCAGCTATTAAGGGTTGTTTGAAAAACGCATGCTCTGGAATTTGATATACTCCTCCTAGACGATTAATCCGATCGCCACCAAACTCGGTCAGCATGAAGTCAAGACACTGATGATTAAAAATTGCCAGGGGATTTTTGATATCTCGAACGGTTTGGCCGTGGCGAGGCAACGAATTTATGGCGAGAAAAAGGAAACAGGAAATGTGTTATAACGTCTTAATACATATATTGATCTTTATGAAACTTCACGAGTGTGTTCGTTATAGGAGTCTGATCACATGGATGTGACTATTGTGAGTCAAAGTTATAGCGCCACCAACTGGCAGCAGGAAGTGTATCACTTTTTGAAATGTTTTGAGATCACCCTCTTATTTTTACCTGATTTGCTTCAAACTTCATCAGTGTAATGTCAATACACAGCAGATGTAGACCTATGACAGGATTTTTGATATTTGAAATATTGTTGCCATGGCAACAGGTCAAACTGTAATAATATTCTTGAGTGTTTTTGAGGCTCTTAACATGCTTCAAATTGCATGAAACTCGACACACACATCAATATTGTCAACCAGTAGACATGGACAAAGCCATAGAAATGGGCGTGGTGGAGGGGCTCAGTAGCGCCACCTTTTGACAAAAGTGGGGGGGTTAGTTTTTCCTACAGTCACCAAACTCGGTACACATATTATTCTCATCAAGCCGGACAATTTTCTAATTTACATTCATTAGCTCCGACCAACAGGAAGTCAGCTATTTTGGTTTGAATGTTAATTTTTTGAAAAAACAGGCTATGAATTTTATACTACTACTCCTACAGGGTTTATCCAATTTACACCAAGCTTTTTTTAACTTGTTGCGAACACATTGAAGTTGTTTAATTGCAAACGGATTTTGGATATCTCAAACGGTTTGGCCGTGGCGAGGCAACGAATTTATGGCAAGAAAAGGAAACAAAGTGTTATAACTTCTGCATACATTTATTGATTTTGATGAAACTTCGGCTTAGTCTTCGTTGTACAAGGCTGATCACATGGATGTGACTATTGTGATTCAAAGTCATAGCGCCACCAACTGGAAGCAGAAAATGTGTCACTTTCAGCATACATTGAGATCACCCTCTTATTTTTACCTGATTTGCTTCAAAATTCATCAGAATAATGTTAAAACTTGGCACATGTAATCCTCTGAAAATGGGCAGGGAGGAGGGGCTATATAGCGGCACCTTGTAGTGCAGTAAATGTGGAGTGAATTTGACATAGTCCTTTGATGTTTAACCGTTTTAAATGTCTATTGCCCGCTGTGCACAGTTGCCCTGAAGCCACCGGGGTGGCGGTGCCACCGGGCTTGGGCCCACCATCGCTGCTCGCAGCTATATTTATTTTTTATTTATTTATTTTTTTTATTATTTTTCCGTCTTCTGGGGCTTTTTGGGGGCCTTAACATGCTCAAAAACTCCTGAAAATTTGCACACACAGTGGAATCCGCGGCCATTAGGATGCCGCAGAGGCTGGTACCCGGGCGTGGCAGGGGGGCTCGACAGCGCCCCCTTGAAAAAAGTCAGAAAATTTGGTCCATATATTAAACACGCTTGCACGTATTAGTATGAAACTCGGTACACATATAGACCTCATCGGGCCGAACAACTTTCGTACTCTAAGTTAAACACCACGCCAACAGGAAGTCAGCTATTAAGGGTTGTTTGAAAAACGCATGCTCTGGAATTTGATATACTCCTCCTAGACGATTAATCCGATCGCCACCAAACTTGGTCAGCATGAAGTCAAGACACCGATGATTAAAAATTGCCAGGGGATTTTTGATATCTCGAACGGTTTGGCCGTGGCGAGGCAACGAATTTATGGCGAGAAAAAGGAAACAGGAAATTTGTTATAACGTCTGCATACATATATTGATCTTTATGAAACTTCACGAGTGTGTTGGTTGTAGTAGTCTGATCACATGGATGTGACTATTGTGAGTCAAAGTTATAGCGCCACCAACTGGCAGCAGGAAGTGTATCACTTTTTGAAATGCTTTGAGATCACCCTCTTATTTTTACCTGATTTGCTTCAAACTTCATCAGTGTAATGTCAATACACAGCAGATGTAGACCTATGACAGGATTTTTGATATTTGAAATATTGTTGCCATGGCAACAGGTCAAACTGTAATAATATTCTTGAGTGTTTTTGAGGCTCTTAACATGCTTCAAATTGCATGAAACTCGACACACACATCAATATTGTCAACCAGTAGACATGGACAAAGTCATAGATATGGGCATGGTGGAGGGGCTCAGTAGCGCCACCTTTTGACAAAAGTGGGGGGTTAGTTTTTCCTACAGTCACCAAACTCGGTACACATATTGTTCTCATCAAGCCGGACAATTTTCTAATTTACATTCATTAGCTCCGACCAACAGGAAGTCGGCTATTTTTGTTTGAATGTTAATTTTTTGAAAAAACAGGCTATGAATTTTATACTACTACTCCTACAGGGTTTATCCAATTTACACCAAGCTTTTTTTAACTTGTTGCTAACACATTGAAGTTGTTTAATTGCAAACGGATTTTGGATATCTCAAACGGTTTGGCCGTGGCGAGGCAACGAATTTATGGCAAGAAAAGGGAAACAAAGTGTTCTAACTTCTGCATACATTAATTGATTTTGATGAAACTTTGGCTTAGTCTTCGTAGTACAAGGCTGATCACATGGATTTGACTATTGTGATTCAAAGTCATAGCGCCACCAACTGGAAGCAGAAAATGTGTCACTTTCAGCATACATTGAGATCACCCTCTTATTTTTACCTGATTTGCTTCAAAATTCATCAGAATAATGTTAAAACTTGGCACATGTAATCCTTTGAAAATGGGCAGGGAGGAGGGGCTCTATAGCGGCACCTTGTAGTGCAGTAAATGTGGAGTGAATTTGACATAGTCCTTTGATGTTTAACCGTTTTAAGTGCCTATTGCCCGCTGTGCACAGTTGCCCTGAAGCCACCGGGGTGGCGGTGCCACCGGGCTTGGGCCCGCCATCGCTGCTCGCAGCTATATTATTAGGGCCCAAGCGAATTAAGCGCGCAGGGCCCTCTTGTTCTTCTAAGGATTATTATTATTTTTAGGGCCCAAGCGAAAATTCGCGCAGGGCCCTCTTGTTCTTCTAAGGATTATTTAGGGCCCAAGCGAAAATTCGCGCAGGGCCCTCTTGTTCTTCTAAGGATTATTATTATTTATTTATTTATTTATTTATTTATTTTTTCCGTCTTCCGGGGCTTTTTGGGGGCCTTAACATGCTCAAAAACTCTTGAAAATTGGCACACACATTGGAATCTGCGGCCATTAGGACGCCGGAGAGGCTGGTACCCGGGCGTGGCAGGGGGGCTCGACAGCGCCCCCTTGAAAAAAGTCTGGAAATTTGGTCCATATATTAAACATGCTTGCACGTATTAGTATGAAACTCGGTACACATATAGACCTCATTGGGCCGAACAACTTTCGCGCTGTAAGTTAATCGTCACGCCAACAGGAAGTCAGCTATTAAGGGTTGTTTGAAAAACGCATGCTCTGGAATTTGATATACTCCTCCTAAACGATTAATCCGATCGCCACCAAACTCGGTCAGCATGAAGTCAAGACACTGATGATTAAAAATTGCCAGGGGATTTTTGATATCTCGAACGGTTTGGCCGTGGCGAGGCAACGAATTTATGGCGAGAAAAAGGAAACAGGAAATGTGTTATAACGTCTTAATACATATATTGATCTTTATGAAACTTCACGAGTGTGTTCGTTATAGGAGTCTGATCACATGGATGTGACTATTGTGAGTCAAAGTTATAGCGCCACCAACTGGCAGCAGGAAGTGTATCACTTTTTGAAATGTTTTGAGATCACCCTCTTATTTTTACCTGATTTGCTTCAAACTTCATCAGTGTAATGTCAATACACAGCAGATGTAGACCTATGGCAGGATTTTTGATATTTGAAATATTGTTGCCATGGCAACAGGTCAAACTGTAATAATATTCTTGAGTGTTTTTGAGGCTCTTAACATGCTTCAAATTGCATGAAACTCGACACACACATCAATATTGTCAACCAGAAGACATGGACAAAGCCATAGAAATGGGCGTGGTGGAGGGGCTCAGTAGCGCCACCTTTTGACAAAAGTGGGGGGTTAGTTTTTCCTACAGTCACCAAACTCGGTACACATATTATTCTCATCAAGCCGGACAATTTTCTAATTTACATTCATTAGCTCCGACCAACAGGAAGTCAGCTATTTTGGTTTGAATGTTAATTTTTTGAAAAAACAGGCTATGAATTTTATACTACTACTCCTACAGGGTTTATCCAATTTACACCAAGCTTTTTTAACTTGTTGCGAACACATTGAAGTTGTTTAATTGCAAACGGATTTTGGATATCTCAAACGGTTTGGCCGTGGCGAGGCAACGAATTTATGGCGAGAAAAGGGAAACAGGAAATGTGTTATAACTTCTGCATACATTGATTGATGTTTATGAAACTTCAGGAGTGTGTTGGTTGTAGTAGTCTGATCACATGGATGTAACTATTGTGAGTCAAAGTTATAGCGCCACCAAATGGCAGCAAGAAGTGTATCACTTTTAAAATGCTTTGAGATCACCCTCTTATTTTTACCTGATTTGCTTCAAACTTCATCAGTGTAATGTCAATACACAGCAGATGTAGACCTATGACAGGATTTTTGATATTTGAAATATTGTTGCCATGGCAACAGGTCAAACTGTAATAATATTCTTGAGTGTTTTTGAGGCTCTTAACATGCTTCAATTTGCATGAAACTCGACACACACATCAATATTGTCAACCAGTAGACATGGACAAAGCCATAGAAATGGGCGTGGTGGAGGGGCTCAGTAGCGCCACCTTTTGACAAAAGTGGGGGGTTTAGTTTTTCCTACAGTCACCAAACTCGGTACATATATTGATCTCATCAAGCCGGACAATTTTCTAATTTACATTCATTAGCTCCGACCAACAGGAAGTCGGCTATTTTTGTTTGAATGTTAATTTTTTGAAAAAACAGGCTATGAATTTTATACTACTACTCCTACAGGGTTTATCCAATTTACACCAAGCTTTTTTAACTTGTTGCTAACACATTGAAGTTGTTTAATTGCAAACGGATTTTGGATATCTCAAACGGTTTGGCCGTGGCGAGGCAACGAATTTATGGCAAGAAAAGGGAAACAAAGTGTTATAACTTCTGCATACATTAATTGATTTTGATGAAACTTTGGCTTAGTCTTCGTTGTACAAGGCTGATCACATGGATTTGACTATTGTGATTCAAAGTCATAGCGCCACCAACTGGAAGCAGAAAATGTGTCACTTTCAGCATACATTGAGATCACCCTCTTATTTTTACCTGATTTGCTTCAAAATTCATCAGAATAATGTTAAAACTTGGCACATGTAATCCTTTGAAAATGGGCAGGGAGGAGGGGCTCTATAGCGGCACCTTGTAGTGCAGTAAATGTGGAGTGAATTTGACATAGTCCTTTGATGTTTAACCGTTTTAAGTGCCTATTGCCCGCCGTGCACAGTTGCCCTGAAGCCACCGGGGTGGCGGTGCCACCGGGCTTGGGCCCGCCATCGCTGCTCGCAGCTATATTTATTTTTTATTTATTTATTTTTTTTATTATTTTTCCGTCTTCTGGGGCTTTTTGGGGGCCTTAACATGCTCAAAAACTCCTGAAAATTTGCACACACAGTGGAATCCGCGGCCATTAGGATGCCGCAGAGGCTGGTACCCGGGCGTGGCAGGGGGGCTCGACAGCGCCCCCTTGAAAAAAGTCAGAAAATTTGGTCCATATATTAAACACGCTTGCACGTATTAGTATGAAACTCGGTACACATATAGACCTCATCGGGCCGAACAACTTTCGTACTCTAAGTTAAACACCACGCCAACAGGAAGTCAGCTATTAAGGGTTGTTTGAAAAACGCATGCTCTGGAATTTGATATACTCCTCCTAGACGATTAATCCGATCTCCACCAAACTTGGTCAGCATGAAGTCAAGACACTGATGATTAAAAATTGCCAGGGGATTTTTGATATCTCGAACGGTTTGGCCGTGGCGAGGCAACGAATTTATGGCGAGAAAAAGGAAACAGGAAATGTGTTATAACGTCTGCATACATATATTGATCTTTATGAAACTTCACGAGTGTGTTGGTTGTAGTAGTCTGATCACATGGATGTGACTATTGTGAGTCAAAGTTATAGCGCCACCAACTGGCAGCAGGAAGTGTATCACTTTTTGAAATGCTTTGAGATCACCCTCTTATTTTTACCTGATTTGCTTCAAACTTCATCAGTGTAATGTCAATACACAGCAGATGTAGACCTATGACAGGATTTTTGATATTTGAAATATTGTTGCCATGGCAACAGGTCAAACTGTAATAATATTCTTGAGTGTTTTTGAGGCTCTTAACATGCTTCAAATTGCATGAAACTCGACACACACATCAATATTGTCAACCAGTAGACATGGACAAAGTCATAGATATGGGCATGGTGGAGGGGCTCAGTAGCGCCACCTTTTGACAAAAGTGGGGGGTTAGTTTTTCCTACAGTCACCAAACTCGGTACACATATTGTTCTCATCAAGCCGGACAATTTTCTAATTTACATTCATTAGCTCCGACCAACAGGAAGTCGGCTATTTTTGTTTGAATGTTAATTTTTTGAAAAAACAGGCTATGAATTTTATACTACTACTCCTACAGGGTTTATCCAATTTACACCAAGCTTTTTTTAACTTGTTGCTAACACATTGAAGTTGTTTAATTGCAAACGGATTTTGGATATCTCAAACGGTTTGGCCGTGGCGAGGCAACGAATTTATGGCAAGAAAAGGGAAACAAAGTGTTCTAACTTCTGCATACATTAATTGATTTTGATGAAACTTTGGCTTAGTCTTCGTAGTACAAGGCTGATCACATGGATTTGACTATTGTGATTCAAAGTCATAGCGCCACCAACTGGAAGCAGAAAATGTGTCACTTTCAGCATACATTGAGATCACCCTCTTATTTTTACCTGATTTGCTTCAAAATTCATCAGAATAATGTTAAAACTTGGCACATGTAATCCTTTGAAAATGGGCAGGGAGGAGGGGCTCTATAGCGGCACCTTGTAGTGCAGTAAATGTGGAGTGAATTTGACATAGTCCTTTGATGTTTAACCGTTTTAAGTGCCTATTGCCCGCTGTGCACAGTTGCCCTGAAGCCACCGGGGTGGCGGTGCCACCGGGCTTGGGCCCGCCATCGCTGCTCGCAGCTATATTATTAGGGCCCAAGCGAATTAAGCGCGCAGGGCCCTCTTGTTCTTCTAAGGATTATTATTATTTTTAGGGCCCAAGCGAAAATTCGCGCAGGGCCCTCTTGTTCTTCTAAGGATTATTTAGGGCCCAAGCGAAAATTCGCGCAGGGCCCTCTTGTTCTTCTAAGGATTATTATTATTTATTTATTTATTTATTTATTTATTTTTTCCGTCTTCCGGGGCTTTTTGGGGGCCTTAACATGCTCAAAAACTCTTGAAAATTGGCACACACATTGGAATCTGCGGCCATTAGGACGCCGGAGAGGCTGGTACCCGGGCGTGGCAGGGGCTCGACAGCGCCCCCTTGAAAAAAGTCTGGAAATTTGGTCCATATATTAAACATGCTTGCACGTATTAGTATGAAACTCGGTACACATATAGACCTCATTGGGCCGAACAACTTTCGCGCTGTAAGTTAATCGTCACGCCAACAGGAAGTCAGCTATTAAGGGTTGTTTGAAAAACGCATGCTCTGGAATTTGATATACTCCTCCTAAACGATTAATCCGATCGCCACCAAACTCGGTCAGCATGAAGTCAAGACACTGATGATTAAAAATTGCCAGGGGATTTTTGATATCTCGAACGGTTTGGCCGTGGCGAGGCAACGAATTTATGGCGAGAAAAAGGAAACAGGAAATGTGTTATAACGTCTTAATACATATATTGATCTTTATGAAACTTCACGAGTGTGTTCGTTATAGGAGTCTGATCACATGGATGTGACTATTGTGAGTCAAAGTTATAGCGCCACCAACTGGCAGCAGGAAGTGTATCACTTTTTGAAATGTTTTGAGATCACCCTCTTATTTTTACCTGATTTGCTTCAAACTTCATCAGTGTAATGTCAATACACAGCAGATGTAGACCTATGACAGGATTTTTGATATTTGAAATATTGTTGCCATGGCAACAGGTCAAACTGTAATAATATTCTTGAGTGTTTTTGAGGCTCTTAACATGCTTCAAATTGCATGAAACTCGACACACACATCAATATTGTCAACCAGAAGACATGGACAAAGCCATAGAAATGGGCGTGGTGGAGGGGCTCAGTAGCGCCACCTTTTGACAAAAGTGGGGGGGTTAGTTTTTCCTACAGTCACCAAACTCGGTACACATATTATTCTCATCAAGCCGGACAATTTTCTAATTTACATTCATTAGCTCCGACCAACAGGAAGTCAGCTATTTTGGTTTGAATGTTAATTTTTTGAAAAAACAGGCTATGAATTTTATACTACTACTCCTACAGGGTTTATCCAATTTACACCAAGCTTTTTTTAACTTGTTGCGAACACATTGAAGTTGTTTAATTGCAAACGGATTTTGGATATCTCAAACGGTTTGGCCGTGGCGAGGCAACGAATTTATGGCGAGAAAAGGGAAACAGGAAATGTGTTATAACTTCTGCATACATTGATTGATGTTTATGAAACTTCAGGAGTGTGTTGGTTGTAGTAGTCTGATCACATGGATGTAACTATTGTGAGTCAAAGTTATAGCGCCACCAAATGGCAGCAAGAAGTGTATCACTTTTAAAATGCTTTGAGATCACCCTCTTATTTTTACCTGATTTGCTTCAAACTTCATCAGTGTAATGTCAATACACAGCAGATGTAGACCTATGACAGGATTTTTGATATTTGAAATATTGTTGCCATGGCAACAGGTCAAACTGTAATAATATTCTTGAGTGTTTTTGAGGCTCTTAACATGCTTCAATTTGCATGAAACTCGACACACACATCAATATTGTCAACCAGTAGACATGGACAAAGCCATAGAAATGGGCGTGGTGGAGGGGCTCAGTAGCGCCACCTTTTGACAAAAGTGGGTGTTAGTTTTTCCTACAGTCACCAAACTCGGTACATATATTGATCTCATCAAGCCGGACAATTTTCTAATTTACATTCATTAGCTCCGACCAACAGGAAGTCGGCTATTTTTGTTTGAATGTTAATTTTTTGAAAAAACAGGCTATGAATTTTATACTACTACTCCTACAGGGTTTATCCAATTTACACCAAGCTTTTTTAACTTGTTGCTAACACATTGAAGTTGTTTAATTGCAAACGGATTTTGGATATCTCAAACGGTTTGGCCGTGGCGAGGCAACGAATTTATGGCAAGAAAAGGGAAACAAAGTGTTATAACTTCTGCATACATTAATTGATTTTGATGAAACTTTGGCTTAGTCTTCGTTGTACAAGGCTGATCACATGGATTTGACTATTGTGATTCAAAGTCATAGCGCCACCAACTGGAAGCAGAAAATGTGTCACTTTCAGCATACATTGAGATCACCCTCTTATTTTTACCTGATTTGCTTCAAAATTCATCAGAATAATGTTAAAACTTGGCACATGTAATCCTTTGAAAATGGGCAGGGAGGAGGGGCTCTATAGCGGCACCTTGTAGTGCAGTAAATGTGGAGTGAATTTGACATAGTCCTTTGATGTTTAACCGTTTTAAGTGCCTATTGCCCGCCGTGCACAGTTGCCCTGAAGCCACCGGGGTGGCGGTGCCACCGGGCTTGGGCCCGCCATCGCTGCTCGCAGCTATATTTATTTTTTATTTATTTATTTTTTTTATTATTTTTCCGTCTTCTGGGGCTTTTTGGGGGCCTTAACATGCTCAAAAACTCCTGAAAATTTGCACACACAGTGGAATCCGCGGCCATTAGGATGCCGCAGAGGCTGGTACCCGGGCGTGGCAGGGGGGCTCGACAGCGCCCCCTTGAAAAAAGTCAGAAAATTTGGTCCATATATTAAACACGCTTGCACGTATTAGTATGAAACTCGGTACACATATAGACCTCATCGGGCCGAACAACTTTCGTACTCTAAGTTAAACACCACGCCAACAGGAAGTCAGCTATTAAGGGTTGTTTGAAAAACGCATGCTCTGGAATTTGATATACTCCTCCTAGACGATTAATCCGATCTCCACCAAACTTGGTCAGCATGAAGTCAAGACACTGATGATTAAAAATTGCCAGGGGATTTTTGATATCTCGAACGGTTTGGCCGTGGCGAGGCAACGAATTTATGGCGAGAAAAAGGAAACAGGAAATGTGTTATAACGTCTGCATACATATATTGATCTTTATGAAACTTCACGAGTGTGTTGGTTGTAGTAGTCTGATCACATGGATGTGACTATTGTGAGTCAAAGTTATAGCGCCACCAACTGGCAGCAGGAAGTGTATCACTTTTTGAAATGCTTTGAGATCACCCTCTTATTTTTACCTGATTTGCTTCAAACTTCATCAGTGTAATGTCAATACACAGCAGATGTAGACCTATGACAGGATTTTTGATATTTGAAATATTGTTGCCATGGCAACAGGTCAAACTGTAATAATATTCTTGAGTGTTTTTGAGGCTCTTAACATGCTTCAAATTGCATGAAACTCGACACACACATCAATATTGTCAACCAGTAGACATGGACAAAGTCATAGATATGGGCATGGTGGAGGGGCTCAGTAGCGCCACCTTTTGACAAAAGTGGGGGGTTAGTTTTTCCTACAGTCACCAAACTCGGTACACATATTGTTCTCATCAAGCCGGACAATTTTCTAATTTACATTCATTAGCTCCGACCAACAGGAAGTCGGCTATTTTTGTTTGAATGTTAATTTTTTGAAAAAACAGGCTATGAATTTTATACTACTACTCCTACAGGGTTTATCCAATTTACACCAAGCTTTTTTTAACTTGTTGCTAACACATTGAAGTTGTTTAATTGCAAACGGATTTTGGATATCTCAAACGGTTTGGCCGTGGCGAGGCAACGAATTTATGGCAAGAAAAGGGAAACAAAGTGTTCTAACTTCTGCATACATTAATTGATTTTGATGAAACTTTGGCTTAGTCTTCGTAGTACAAGGCTGATCACATGGATTTGACTATTGTGATTCAAAGTCATAGCGCCACCAACTGGAAGCAGAAAATGTGTCACTTTCAGCATACATTGAGATCACCCTCTTATTTTTACCTGATTTGCTTCAAAATTCATCAGAATAATGTTAAAACTTGGCACATGTAATCCTTTGAAAATGGGCAGGGAGGAGGGGCTCTATAGCGGCACCTTGTAGTGCAGTAAATGTGGAGTGAATTTGACATAGTCCTTTGATGTTTAACCGTTTTAAGTGCCTATTGCCCGCTGTGCACAGTTGCCCTGAAGCCACCGGGGTGGCGGTGCCACCGGGCTTGGGCCCGCCATCGCTGCTCGCAGCTATATTATTAGGGCCCAAGCGAATTAAGCGCGCAGGGCCCTCTTGTTCTTCTAAGGATTATTATTATTTTTAGGGCCCAAGCGAAAATTCGCGCAGGGCCCTCTTGTTCTTCTAAGGATTATTTAGGGCCCAAGCGAAAATTCGCGCAGGGCCCTCTTGTTTTTCTAAGGATTATTATAATTTATTTATTTATTTATTTATTTATTTATTTATTTACTTTTTCCGTCTTCCGGGGCTTTTTGGGGGCCTTAACATGCTCAAAAACTCTTGAAAATTGGCACACACATTGGAATCCGCGGCCATTAGGACGCCGGAGAGGCTGGTACCCGGGCGTGGCAGGGGGGCTCGACAGCGCCCCCTTGAAAAAAGTCTGGAAATTTGGTCCATATATTAAACATGCTTGCACGTATTAGTATGAAACTCGGTACACATATAGACCTCATTGGGCCGAACAACTTTCGCGCTGTAAGTTAATCGTCACGCCAACAGGAAGTCAGCTATTAAGGGTTGTTTGAAAAACGCATGCTCTGGAATTTGATATACTCCTCCTAAACGATTAATCCGATCGCCACCAAACTCGGTCAGCATGAAGTCAAGACACTGATGATTAAAAATTGCCAGGGGATTTTTGATATCTCGAACGGTTTGGCCGTGGCGAGGCAACGAATTTATGGCGAGAAAAAGGAAACAGGAAATGTGTTATAACGTCTTAATACATATATTGATCTTTATGAAACTTCACGAGTGTGTTCGTTATAGGAGTCTGATCACATGGATGTGACTATTGTGAGTCAAAGTTATAGCGCCACCAACTGGCAGCAGGAAGTGTATCACTTTTTGAAATGTTTTGAGATCACCCTCTTATTTTTACCTGATTTGCTTCAAACTTCATCAGTGTAATGTCAATACACAGCAGATGTAGACCTATGACAGGATTTTTGATATTTGAAATATTGTTGCCATGGCAACAGGTCAAACTGTAATAATATTCTTGAGTGTTTTTGAGGCTCTTAACATGCTTCAAATTGCATGAAACTCGACACACACATCAATATTGTCAACCAGTAGACATGGACAAAGCCATAGAAATGGGCGTGGTGGAGGGGCTCAGTAGCGCCACCTTTTGACAAAAGTGGGGGGTTAGTTTTTCCTACAGTCACCAAACTCGGTACACATATTATTCTCATCAAGCCGGACAATTTTCTAATTTACATTCATTAGCTCCGACCAACAGGAAGTCAGCTATTTTGGTTTGAATGTTAATTTTTTGAAAAAACAGGCTATGAATTTTATACTACTACTCCTACAGGGTTTATCCAATTTACACCAAGCTTTTTTAACTTGTTGCGAACACATTGAAGTTGTTTAATTGCAAACGGATTTTGGATATCTCAAACGGTTTGGCCGTGGCGAGGCAACGAATTTATGGCGAGAAAAGGGAAACAGGAAATGTGTTATAACTTCTGCATACATTGATTGATGTTTATGAAACTTCAGGAGTGTGTTGGTTGTAGTAGTCTGATCACATGGATGTAACTATTGTGAGTCAAAGTTATAGCGCCACCAAATGGCAGCAAGAAGTGTATCACTTTTAAAATGCTTTGAGATCACCCTCTTATTTTTACCTGATTTGCTTCAAACTTCATCAGTGTAATGTCAATACACAGCAGATGTAGACCTATGACAGGATTTTTGATATTTGAAATATTGTTGCCATGGCAACAGGTCAAACTGTAATAATATTCTTGAGTGTTTTTGAGGCTCTTAACATGCTTCAATTTGCATGAAACTCGACACACACATCAATATTGTCAACCAGTAGACATGGACAAAGCCATAGAAATGGGCGTGGTGGAGGGGCTCAGTAGCGCCACCTTTTGACAAAAGTGGGGGTTAGTTTTTCCTACAGTCACCAAACTCGGTACATATATTGATCTCATCAAGCCGGACAATTTTCTAATTTACATTCATTAGCTCCGACCAACAGGAAGTCGGCTATTTTTGTTTGAATGTTAATTTTTTGAAAAAACAGGCTATGAATTTTATACTACTACTCCTACAGGGTTTATCCAATTTACACCAAGCTTTTTTTAACTTGTTGCTAACACATTGAAGTTGTTTAATTGCAAACGGATTTTGGATATCTCAAACGGTTTGGCCGTGGCGAGGCAACGAATTTATGGCAAGAAAAGGGAAACAAAGTGTTATAACTTCTGCATACATTAATTGATTTTGATGAAACTTTGGCTTAGTCTTCGTTGTACAAGGCTGATCACATGGATTTGACTATTGTGATTCAAAGTCATAGCGCCACCAACTGGAAGCAGAAAATGTGTCACTTTCAGCATACATTGAGATCACCCTCTTATTTTTACCTGATTTGCTTCAAAATTCATCAGAATAATGTTAAAACTTGGCACATGTAATCCTTTGAAAATGGGCAGGGAGGAGGGGCTCTATAGCGGCACCTTGTAGTGCAGTAAATGTGGAGTGAATTTGACATAGTCCTTTGATGTTTAACCGTTTTAAGTGCCTATTGCCCGCCGTGCACAGTTGCCCTGAAGCCACCGGGGTGGCGGTGCCACCGGGCTTGGGCCCGCCATCGCTGCTCGCAGCTATATTTATTTTTTATTTATTTATTTTTTTTATTATTTTTCCGTCTTCTGGGGCTTTTTGGGGGCCTTAACATGCTCAAAAACTCCTGAAAATTTGCACACACAGTGGAATCCGCGGCCATTAGGATGCCGCAGAGGCTGGTACCCGGGCGTGGCAGGGGGGCTCGACAGCGCCCCCTTGAAAAAAGTCAGAAAATTTGGTCCATATATTAAACACGCTTGCACGTATTAGTATGAAACTCGGTACACATATAGACCTCATCGGGCCGAACAACTTTCGTACTCTAAGTTAAACACCACGCCAACAGGAAGTCAGCTATTAAGGGTTGTTTGAAAAACGCATGCTCTGGAATTTGATATACTCCTCCTAGACGATTAATCCGATCGCCACCAAACTTGGTCAGCATGAAGTCAAGACACCGATGATTAAAAATTGCCAGGGGATTTTTGATATCTCGAACGGTTTGGCCGTGGCGAGGCAACGAATTTATGGCGAGAAAAAGGAAACAGGAAATTTGTTATAACGTCTGCATACATATATTGATCTTTATGAAACTTCACGAGTGTGTTGGTTGTAGTAGTCTGATCACATGGATGTGACTATTGTGAGTCAAAGTTATAGCGCCACCAACTGGCAGCAGGAAGTGTATCACTTTTTGAAATGCTTTGAGATCACCCTCTTATTTTTACCTGATTTGCTTCAAACTTCATCAGTGTAATGTCAATACACAGCAGATGTAGACCTATGACAGGATTTTTGATATTTGAAATATTGTTGCCATGGCAACAGGTCAAACTGTAATAATATTCTTGAGTGTTTTTGAGGCTCTTAACATGCTTCAAATTGCATGAAACTCGACACACACATCAATATTGTCAACCAGTAGACATGGACAAAGTCATAGATATGGGCATGGTGGAGGGGCTCAGTAGCGCCACCTTTTGACAAAAGTGGGGGTTCGTTTTTCCTACAGTCACCAAACTCGGTACACATATTGTTCTCATCAAGCCGGACAATTTTCTAATTTACATTCATTAGCTCCGACCAACAGGAAGTCGGCTATTTTTGTTTGAATGTTAATTTTTTGAAAAACAGGCTATGAATTTTATACTACTACTCCTACAGGGTTTATCCAATTTACACCAAGCTTTTTTTAACTTGTTGCTAACACATTGAAGTTGTTTAATTGCAAACGGATTTTGGATATCTCAAACGGTTTGGCCGTGGCGAGGCAACGAATTTATGGCAAGAAAAGGGAAACAAAGTGTTCTAACTTCTGCATACATTAATTGATTTTGATGAAACTTTGGCTTAGTCTTCGTAGTACAAGGCTGATCACATGGATTTGACTATTGTGATTCAAAGTCATAGCGCCACCAACTGGAAGCAGAAAATGTGTCACTTTCAGCATACATTGAGATCACCCTCTTATTTTTACCTGATTTGCTTCAAAATTCATCAGAATAATGTTAAAACTTGGCACATGTAATCCTTTGAAAATGGGCAGGGAGGAGGGGCTCTATAGCGGCACCTTGTAGTGCAGTAAATGTGGAGTGAATTTGACATAGTCCTTTGATGTTTAACCGTTTTAAGTGCCTATTGCCCGCTGTGCACAGTTGCCCTGAAGCCACCGGGGTGGCGGTGCCACCGGGCTTGGGCCCGCCATCGCTGCTCGCAGCTATATTATTAGGGCCCAAGCGAATTAAGCGCGCAGGGCCCTCTTGTTCTTCTAAGGATTATTATTATTTTTAGGGCCCAAGCGAAAATTCGCGCAGGGCCCTCTTGTTCTTCTAAGGATTATTTAGGGCCCAAGCGAAAATTCGCGCAGGGCCCTCTTGTTCTTCTAAGGATTATTAGGGCCCAAGCGAAAATTCGCGCAGGGCCCTCTTGTTCTTCTAAGGATTATTAGGGCCCAAGCGAAAATTCGCGCAGGGCCCTCTTGTTCTTCTAAGGATTATTATTAGGGCCCAAGCGAAAATTCGCGCAGGGCCCTCTTGTTCTTCTAAGGATTATTATTTTTTTTTTTTTTTTTTTTTTTTTTTTTTTTCCGTCTTCCGGGGCTTTTTGGGGGCCTTAACATGCTCAAAAACTCTTGAAAATTGGCACACACATTGGAATCCGCGGCCATTAGGACGCCGGAGAGGCTGGTACCCGGGCGTGGCAGGGGGGCTCGACAGCGCCCCCTTGAAAAAAGTCTGAAAATTTGGTCCATATATTAAACATGCTTGCACGTATTAGTATGAAACTCGGTACACATATAGACCTCATCGGGCCGAACAACTTTCGCGCTCTAAGTTAATCGCCACGCCAACAGGAAGTCAGCTATTAAGGGTTGTTTGAAAAACGCATGCTCTGGAATTTGATATACTCCTCCTAGACGATTAATCCGATCGCCACCAAACTCGGTCAGCATGAAGTCAAGACATTGATGATTAAAAATTGCCAGGGGATTTTTGATATCTCGAACGGTTTGGCCGTGGCGAGGCAACGAATTTATGGCGAGAAAAAGGAAACAGGAAATGTGTTATAACGTCTTAATACATATATTGATCTTTATGAAACTTCACGAGTGTGTTCGTTATAGGAGTCTGATCACATGGATGTGACTATTGTGAGTCAAAGTTATAGCGCCACCAACTGGCAGCAGGAAGTGTATCACTTTTTGAAATGTTTTGAGATCACCCTCTTATTTTTACCTGATTTGCTTCAAACTTCATCAGTGTAATGTCAATACACAGCAGATGTAGACCTATGACAGGATTTTTGATATTTGAAATATTGTTGCCATGGCAACAGGTCAAACTGTAATAATATTCTTGAGTGTTTTTGAGGCTCTTAACATGCTTCAAATTGCATGAAACTCGACACACACATCAATATTGTCAACCAGTAGACATGGACAAAGCCATAGAAATGGGCGTGGTGGAGGGGCTCAGTAGCGCCACCTTTTGACAAAAGTGGGGGGATTAGTTTTTCCTACAGTCACCAAACTCGGTACACATATTATTCTCATCAAGCCGGACAATTTTCTAATTTACATTCATTAGCTCCGACCAACAGGAAGTCAGCTATTTTGGTTTGAATGTTAATTTTTTGAAAAAACAGGCTATGAATTTTATACTATTACTCCTACAGGGTTTATCCAATTTACACCAAGCTTTTTTTAACTTGTTGCTAACACATTGAAGTTGTTTAATTGCAAACGGATTTTGGATATCTCAAACGGTTTGGCCGTGGCGAGGCAACGAATTTATGGCGAGAAAAGGGAAACAGGAAATGTGTTATAACTTCTGCATACATTGATTGATGTTTATGAAACTTCAGGAGTGTGTTGGTTGTAGTAGTCTGATCACATGGATGTAACTATTGTGAGTCAAAGTTATAGCGCCACGAAATGGCAGCAAGAAGTGTATCACTTTTAAAATGCTTTGAGATCACCCTCTTATTTTTACCTGATTTGCTTCAAACTTCATCAGTGTAATGTCAATACACAGCAGATGTAGACCTATGACAGGATTTTTGATATTTGAAATATTGTTGCCATGGCAACAGGTCAAACTGTAATAATATTCTTGAGTGTTTTTGAGGCTCTTAACATGCTTCAAATTGCATGAAACTCGACACACACATCAATATTGTCAACCAGTAGACATGGACAAAGCCATAGAAATGGGCGTGGTGGAGGGGCTCAGTAGCGCCACCTTTTGACAAAAGTGGGGGGGTTAGTTTTTCCTACAGTCACCAAACTCGGTACACATATTATTCTCATCAAGCCGGACAATTTTCTAATTTACATTCATTAGCTCCGACCAACAGGAAGTCAGCTATTTTGGTTTGAATGTTAATTTTTTGAAAAAACAGGCTATGAATTTTATACTACTACTCCTACAGGGTTTATCCAATTTACACCAAGCTTTTTTTAACTTGTTGCTAACACATTGAAGTTGTTTAATTGCAAACGGATTTTGGATATCTCAAACGGTTTGGCCGTGGCGAGGCAACGAATTTATGGCAAGAAAAGGGAAACAAAGTGTTATAACTTCTGCATACATTAATTGATTTTGATGAAACTTTGGCTTAGTCTTCGTTGTACAAGGCTGATCACATGGATTTGACTATTGTGATTCAAAGTCATAGCGCCACCAACTGGAAGCAGAAAATGTGTCACTTTCAGCATACATTGAGATCACCCTCTTATTTTTACCTGATTTGCTTCAAAATTCATCAGAATAATGTTAAAACTTGGCACATGTAATCCTTTGAAAATGGGCAGGGAGGAGGGGCTCTATAACGGCACCTTGTAGTGCAGTAAATGTGGAGTGAATTTGACATAGTCCTTTGATGTTTAACCGTTTTAAGTGCCTATTGCCCGCTGTGCACAGTTGCCCTGAAGCCACCGGGGTGGCGGTGCCACCGGGCTTGGGCCCGCCATCGCTGCTCGCAGCTATATTTATTTATTTATTTATTTATTTATTTTTTTTTTTTTTTTCCGTCTTCCGGGGCTTTTTGGGGGCCTTAACATGCTCAAAAACTCTTGAAAATTGGCACACACATTGGAATCCGCGGCCATTAGGACGCCGGAGAGGCTGGTACCCGGGCGTGGCAGGGGGGCTCGACAGCGCCCCCTTGAAAAAAGTCTGAAAATTTGGTCCATATATTAAACATGCTTGCACGTATTAGTATGAAACTCGGTACACATATAGACCTCATCGGGCCGAACAACTTTCGCGCTCTAAGTTAATCGCCACGCCAACAGGAAGTCAGCTATTAAGGGTTGTTTGAAAAACGCATGCTCTGGAATTTGATATACTCCTCCTAGACGATTAATCCGATCGCCACCAAACTCGGTCAGCATGAAGTCAAGACACTGATGATTAAAAATTGCCAGGGGATTTTTGATATCTCGAACGGTTTGGCCGTGGCGAGGCAACGAATTTATGGCGAGAAAAAGGAAACAGGAAATGTGTTATAACGTCTTAATACATATATTGATCTTTATGAAACTTCACGAGTGTGTTCGTTATAGGAGTCTGATCACATGGATGTGACTATTGTGAGTCAAAGTTATAGCGACACCAACTGGCAGCAGGAAGTGTATCACTTTTTGAAATGTTTTGAGATCACCCTCTTATTTTTTCCTGATTTGCTTCAAACTTCATCAGTGTAATGTCAATACACAGCAGATGTAGACCTATGACAGGATTTTTGATATTTGAAATATTGTTGCCATGGCAACAGGTCAAACTGTAATAATATTCTTGAGTGTTTTTGAGGCTCTTAACATGCTTCAAATTGCATGAAACTCGACACACACATCAATATTGTCAACCAGTAGACATGGACAAAGCCATAGAAATGGGCGTGGTGGAGGGGCTCAGTAGCGCCACCTTTTGACAAAAGTGGGGGGGTTAGTTTTTCCTACAGTCACCAAACTCGGTACACATATTATTCTCATCAAGCCGGACAATTTTCTAATTTACATTCATTAGCTCCGACCAACAGGAAGTCAGCTATTTTGGTTTGAATGTTAATTTTTTGAAAAAACAGGCTATGAATTTTATACTACTACTCCTACAGGGTTTATCCAATTTACACCAAGCTTTTTTTAACTTGTTGCGAACACATTGAAGTTGTTTAATTGCAAACGGATTTTGGATATCTCAAACGGTTTGGCCGTGGCGAGGCAACGAATTTATGGCGAGAAAAGGGAAACAGGAAATGTGTTATAAATTCTGCATACATTGATTGATGTTTATGAAACTTCAGGAGTGTGTTGGTTGTAGTAGTCTGATCACATGGATGTAACTATTGTGAGTCAAAGTTATAGCGCCACCAAATGGCAGCAAGAAGTGTATCACTTTTAAAATGCTTTGAGATCACCCTCTTATTTTTACCTGATTTGCTTCAAACTTCATCAGTGTAATGTCAATACACAGCAGATGTAGAACTATGACAGGATTTTTGATATTTGAAATATTGTTGCCATGGCAACAGGTCAAACTGTAATAATATTCTTGAGTGTTTTTGAGGCTCTTAACATGCTTCAAATTGCATGAAACTCGACACACACATCAATATTGTCAACCAGTAGACATGGACAAAGCCATAGAAATGGGCGTGGTGGAGGGGCTCAGTAGCGCCACCTTTTGACAAAAGTGGGGGGGTTAGTTTTTCCTACAGTCACCAAACTCGGTACACATATTATTCTCATCAAGCCGGACAATTTTCTAATTTACATTCATTAGCTCCGACCAACAGGAAGTCAGCTATTTTGGTTTGAATGTTAATTTTTTGAAAAAACAGGCTATGAATTTTATACTACTACTCCTACAGGGTTTATCCAATTTACACCAAGCTTTTTTTAACTTGTTGCTAACACATTGAAGTTGTTTAATTGCAAACGGATTTTGGATATCTCAAACGGTTTGGCCGTGGCGAGGCAACGAATTTATGGCAAGAAAAGGGAAACAAAGTGTTATAACTTCTGCATACTTTAATTGATTTTGATGAAACTTTGGCTTAGTCTTCGTTGTACAAGGCTGATCACATGGATTTGACTATTGTGATTCAAAGTCATAGCGCCACCAACTGGAAGCAGAAAATGTGTCACTTTCAGCATACATTGAGATCACCCTCTTATTTTTACCTGATTTGCTTCAAAATTCATCAGAATAATGTTAAAACTTGGCACATGTAATCCTTTGAAAATGGGCAGGGAGGAAGGGGTCTATAGCGGCACCTTGTAGTGCAGTAAATGTGGAGTGAATTTGACATAGTCCTTTGATGTTTAACCGTTTTAAGTGCCTATTGCCCGCTGTGCACATTTGGCCTGAAGCCACCGGGGTGGCGGTGCCACCGGGCTTGGGCCCGCCATCGCTGCTCGCAGCTATATTTATTTTTTATTTATTTATTTTTTTTATTATTTTTCCGTCTTCTGGGGCTTTTTGGGGGCCTTAACATGCTCAAAAACTCCTGAAAATTTGCACACACAGTGGAATCCGCGGCCATTAGGATGCCGCAGAGGCTGGTACCCGGGCGTGGCAGGGGGGCTCGACAGCGCCCCCTTGAAAAAAGTCAGAAAATTTGGTCCATATATTAAACACGCTTGCACGTATTAGTATGAAACTCGGTACACATATAGACCTCATCGGGCCGAACAACTTTCGTACTCTAAGTTAAACACCACGCCAACAGGAAGTCAGCTATTAAGGGTTGTTTGAAAAACGCATGCTCTGGAATTTGATATACTCCTCCTAGACGATTAATCCGATCGCCACCAAACTTGGTCAGCATGAAGTCAAGACACTGATGATTAAAAATTGCCAGGGGATTTTTGATATCTCGAACGGTTTGGCCGTGGCGAGGCAACGAATTTATGGCGAGAAAAAGGAAACAGGAAATGTGTTATAACGTCTGCATACATATATTGATCTTTATGAAACTTCACGAGTGTGTTGGTTGTAGTAGTCTGATCACATGGATGTGACTATTGTGAGTCAAAGTTATAGCGCCACCAACTGGCAGCAGGAAGTGTATCACTTTTTGAAATGCTTTGAGATCACCCTCTTATTTTTACCTGATTTGCTTCAAACTTCATCAGTGTAATGTCAATACACAGCAGATGTAGACCTATGACAGGATTTTTGATATTTGAAATATTGTTGCCATGGCAACAGGTCAAACTGTAATAATATTCTTGAGTGTTTTTGAGGCTCTTAACATGCTTCAAATTGCATGAAACTCGACACACACATCAATATTGTCAACCAGTAGACATGGACAAAGTCATAGATATGGGCATGGTGGAGGGGCTCAGTAGCGCCACCTTTTGACAAAAGTGGGGGGTTAGTTTTTCCTACAGTCACCAAACTCGGTACACATATTGTTCTCATCAAGCCGGACAATTTTCTAATTTACATTCATTAGCTCCGACCAACAGGAAGTCGGCTATTTTTGTTTGAATGTTAATTTTTTGAAAAAACAGGCTATGAATTTTATACTACTACTCCTACAGGGTTTATCCAATTTACACCAAGCTTTTTTTAACTTGTTGCTAACACATTGAAGTTGTTTAATTGCAAACGGATTTTGGATATCTCAAACGGTTTGGCCGTGGCGAGGCAACGAATTTATGGCAAGAAAAGGGAAACAAAGTGTTCTAACTTCTGCATACATTAATTGATTTTGATGAAACTTTGGCTTAGTCTTCGTAGTACAAGGCTGATCACATGGATTTGACTATTGTGATTCAAAGTCATAGCGCCACCAACTGGAAGCAGAAAATGTGTCACTTTCAGCATACATTGAGATCACCCTCTTATTTTTACCTGATTTGCTTCAAAATTCATCAGAATAATGTTAAAACTTGGCACATGTAATCCTTTGAAAATGGGCAGGGAGGAGGGGCTCTATAGCGGCACCTTGTAGTGCAGTAAATGTGGAGTGAATTTGACATAGTCCTTTGATGTTTAACCGTTTTAAGTGCCTATTGCCCGCTGTGCACAGTTGCCCTGAAGCCACCGGGGTGGCGGTGCCACCGGGCTTGGGCCCGCCATCGCTGCTCGCAGCTATATTATTAGGGCCCAAGCGAATTAAGCGCGCAGGGCCCTCTTGTTCTTCTAAGGATTATTATTATTTTTAGGGCCCAAGCGAAAATTCGCGCAGGGCCCTCTTGTTCTTCTAAGGATTATTTAGGGCCCAAGCGAAAATTCGCGCAGGGCCCTCTTGTTCTTCTAAGGATTATTATTTATTTATTTATTTATTTATTTATTTTTTTTTCGTCTTCCGGGGCTTTTTGGGGGCCTTAACATGCTCAAAAACTCTTGAAAATTGGCACACACATTGGAATCCGCGGCCATTAGGACGCCGGAGAGGCTGGTACCCGGGCGTGGCAGGGGGGCTCGACAGCGCCCCCTTGAAAAAAGTCTGGAAATTTGGTCCATATATTAAACATGCTTGCACGTATTAGTATGAAACTCGGTACACATATAGACCTCATTGGGCCGAACAACTTTCGCGCTGTAAGTTAATCGTCACGCCAACAGGAAGTCAGCTATTAAGGGTTGTTTGAAAAACGCATGCTCTGGAATTTGATATACTCCTCCTAAACGATTAATCCGATCGCCACCAAACTCGGTCAGCATGAAGTCAAGGCACTGATGATTAAAAATTGCCAGGGGATTTTTGATATCTCGAACGGTTTGGCCGTGGCGAGGCAACGAATTTATGGCGAGAAAAAGGAAACAGGAAATGTGTTATAACGTCTTAATACATATATTGATCTTTATGAAACTTCACGAGTGTGTTCGTTATAGGAGTCTGATCACATGGATGTGACTATTGTGAGTCAAAGTTATAGCGCCACCAACTGGCAGCAGGAAGTGTATCACTTTTTGAAATGTTTTGAGATCACCCTCTTATTTTTACCTGATTTGCTTCAAACTTCATCAGTGTAATGTCAATACACAGCAGATGTAGACCTATGACAGGATTTTTGATATTTGAAATATTGTTGCCATGGCAACAGGTCAAACTGTAATAATATTCTTGAGTGTTTTTGAGGCTCTTAACATGCTTCAAATTGCATGAAACTCGACACACACATCAATATTGTCAACCAGTAGACATGGACAAAGCCATAGAAATGGGCGTGGTGGAGGGGCTCAGTAGCGCCACCTTTTGACAAAAGTGGGGGTTAGTTTTTCCTACAGTCACCAAACTCGGTACACATATTATTCTCATCAAGCCGGACAATTTTCTAATTTACATTCATTAGCTCCGACCAACAGGAAGTCAGCTATTTTGGTTTGAATGTTAATTTTTTGAAAAAACAGGCTATGAATTTTATACTACTACTCCTACAGGGTTTATCCAATTTACACCAAGCTTTTTTAACTTGTTGCGAACACATTGAAGTTGTTTAATTGCAAACGGATTTTGGATATCTCAAACGGTTTGGCCGTGGCGAGGCAACGAATTTATGGCGAGAAAAGGGAAACAGGAAATGTGTTATAACTTCTGCATACATTGATTGATGTTTATGAAACTTCAGGAGTGTGTTGGTTGTAGTAGTCTGATCACATGGATGTAACTATTGTGAGTCAAAGTTATAGCGCCACCAAATGGCAGCAAGAAGTGTATCACTTTTAAAATGCTTTGAGATCACCCTCTTATTTTTACCTGATTTGCTTCAAACTTCATCAGTGTAATGTCAATACACAGCAGATGTAGACCTATGACAGGATTTTTGATATTTGAAATATTGTTGCCATGGCAACAGGTCAAACTGTAATAATATTCTTGAGTGTTTTTGAGGCTCTTAACATGCTTCAATTTGCATGAAACTCGACACACACATCAATATTGTCAACCAGTAGACATGGACAAAGCCATAGAAATGGGCGTGGTGGAGGGGCTCAGTAGCGCCACCTTTTGACAAAAGTGGGGGGGTTAGTTTTTCCTACAGTCACCAAACTCGGTACATATATTGATCTCATCAAGCCGGACAATTTTCTAATTTACATTCATTAGCTCCGACCAACAGGAAGTCGGCTATTTTTGTTTGAATGTTAATTTTTTGAAAAAACAGGCTATGAATTTTATACTACTACTCCTACAGGGTTTATCCAATTTACACCAAGCTTTTTTTAACTTGTTGCTAACACATTGAAGTTGTTTAATTGCAAACGGATTTTGGATATCTCAAACGGTTTGGCCGTGGCGAGGCAACGAATTTATGGCAAGAAAAGGGAAACAAAGTGTTATAACTTCTGCATACATTAATTGATTTTGATGAAACTTTGGCTTAGTCTTCGTTGTACAAGGCTGATCACATGGATTCGACTATTGTGATTCAAAGTCATAGCGCCACCAACTGGAAGCAGAAAATGTGTCACTTTCAGCATACATTGAGATCACCCTCTTATTTTTACCTGATTTGCTTCAAAATTCATCAGAATAATGTTAAAACTTGGCACATGTAATCCTTTGAAAATGGGCAGGGAGGAGGGGCTCTATAGCGGCACCTTGTAGTGCAGTAAATGTGGAGTGAATTTGACATAGTCCTTTGATGTTTAACCGTTTTAAGTGCCTATTGCCCGCCGTGCACAGTTGCCCTGAAGCCACCGGGGTGGCGGTGCCACCGGGCTTGGGCCCGCCATCGCTGCTCGCAGCTATATTTATTTTTTATTTATTTATTTTTTTTATTATTTTTCCGTCTTCTGGGGCTTTTTGGGGGCCTTAACATGCTCAAAAACTCCTGAAAATTTGCACACACAGTGGAATCCGCGGCCATTAGGATGCCGCAGAGGCTGGTACCCGGGCGTGGCAGGGGGGCTCGACAGCGCCCCCTTGAAAAAAGTCAGAAAATTTGGTCCATATATTAAACACGCTTGCACGTATTAGTATGAAACTCGGTACACATATAGACCTCATCGGGCCGAACAACTTTCGTACTCTAAGTTAAACACCACGCCAACAGGAAGTCAGCTATTAAGGGTTGTTTGAAAAACGCATGCTCTGGAATTTGATATACTCCTCCTAGACGATTAATCCGATCGCCACCAAACTTGGTCAGCATGAAGTCAAGACACTGATGATTAAAAATTGCCAGGGGATTTTTGATATCTCGAACGGTTTGGCCGTGGCGAGGCAACGAATTTATGGCGAGAAAAAGGAAACAGGAAATGTGTTATAACGTCTGCATACATATATTGATCTTTATGAAACTTCACGAGTGTGTTGGTTGTAGTAGTCTGATCACATGGATGTGACTATTGTGAGTCAAAGTTATAGCGCCACCAACTGGCAGCAGGAAGTGTATCACTTTTTGAAATGCTTTGAGATCACCCTCTTATTTTTACCTGATTTGCTTCAAACTTCATCAGTGTAATGTCAATACACAGCAGATGTAGACCTATGACAGGATTTTTGATATTTGAAATATTGTTGCCATGGCAACAGGTCAAACTGTAATAATATTCTTGAGTGTTTTTGAGGCTCTTAACATGCTTCAAATTGCATGAAACTCGACACACACATCAATATTGTCAACCAGTAGACATGGACAAAGTCATAGATATGGGCATGGTGGAGGGGCTCAGTAGCGCCACCTTTTGACAAAAGTGGGGGGTTAGTTTTTCCTACAGTCACCAAACTCGGTACACATATTGTTCTCATCAAGCCGGACAATTTTCTAATTTACATTCATTAGCTCCGACCAACAGGAAGTCGGCTATTTTTGTTTGAATGTTAATTTTTTGAAAAAACAGGCTATGAATTTTATACTACTACTCCTACAGGGTTTATCCAATTTACACCAAGCTTTTTTTAACTTGTTGCGAACACATTGAAGTTGTTTAATTGCAAACGGATTTT
Source organism: Chanodichthys erythropterus (assembly GCF_024489055.1). Lineage (NCBI taxonomy): Eukaryota > Metazoa > Chordata > Actinopteri > Cypriniformes > Xenocyprididae > Chanodichthys > Chanodichthys erythropterus. The sequence continues at coordinate 1,922,202 of NC_090229.1, forward strand.
GGATATCTCAAACGGTTTGGCCGTGGCGAGGCAACGAATTTATGGCGAGAAAAGGGAAACAGGAAATGTGTTATAACTTCTGCATACATTGATTGATGTTTATGAAACTTCAGGAGTGTGTTGGTTGTAGTAGTCTGATCACATGGATGTAACTATTGTGAGTCAAAGTTATAGCGCCACCAAATGGCAGCAAGAAGTGTATCACTTTTAAAATGCTTTGAGATCACCCTCTTATTTTTACCTGATTTGCTTCAAACTTCATCAGTGTAATGTCAATACACAGCAGATGTAGACCTATGACAGGATTTTTGATATTTGAAATATTGTTGCCATGGCAACAGGTCAAACTGTAATAATATTCTTGAGTGTTTTTGAGGCTCTTAACATGCTTCAATTTGCATGAAACTCGACACACACATCAATATTGTCAACCAGTAGACATGGACAAAGCCATAGAAATGGGCGTGGTGGAGGGGCTCAGTAGCGCCACCTTTTGACAAAAGTGGGGGTTAGTTTTTCCTACAGTCACCAAACTCGGTACATATATTGATCTCATCAAGCCGGACAATTTTCTAATTTACATTCATTAGCTCCGACCAACAGGAAGTCAGCTATTTTTGTTTGAATGTTAATTTTTTGAAAAAACAGGCTATGAATTTTATACTACTACTCCTACAGGGTTTATCCAATTTACACCAAGCTTTTTTTAACTTGTTGCTAACACATTGAAGTTGTTTAATTGCAAACGGATTTTGGATATCTCAAACGGTTTGGCCGTGGCGAGGCAACGAATTATGGCAAGAAAAGGGAAACAAAGTGTTATAACTTCTGCATACATTAATTGATTTTGATGAAACTTTGGCTTAGTCTTCGTTGTACAAGGCTGATCACATGGATTTGACTATTGTGATTCAAAGTCATAGTGCCACCAACTGGAAGCAGAAAATGTGTCACTTTCAGCATACATTGAGATCACCCTCTTATTTTTACCTGATTTGCTTCAAAATTCATCAGAATAATGTTAAAACTTGGCACATGTAATCCTTTGAAAATGGGCAGGGAGGAGGGGCTCTATAGCGGCACCTTGTAGTGCAGTAAATGTGGAGTGAATTTGACATAGTCCTTTGATGTTTAACCGTTTTAAGTGCCTATTGCCCGCCGTGCACAGTTGCCCTGAAGCCACCGGGGTGGCGGTGCCACCGGGCTTGGGCCCGCCATCGCTGCTCGCAGCTATATTTATTTTTTATTTATTTATTTTTTTTATTATTTTTCCGTCTTCTGGGGCTTTTTGGGGGCCTTAACATGCTCAAAAACTCCTGAAAATTTGCACACACAGTGGAATCCGCGGCCATTAGGATGCCGCAGAGGCTGGTACCCGGGCGTGGCAGGGGGGCTCGACAGCGCCCCCTTGAAAAAAGTCAGAAAATTTGGTCCATATATTAAACACGCTTGCACGTATTAGTATGAAACTCGGTACACATATAGACCTCATCGGGCCGAACAACTTTCGTACTCTAAGTTAAACACCACGCCAACAGGAAGTCAGCTATTAAGGGTTGTTTGAAAAACGCATGCTCTGGAATTTGATATACTCCTCCTAGACGATTAATCCGATCGCCACCAAACTTGGTCAGCATGAAGTCAAGACACTGATGATTAAAAATTGCCAGGGGATTTTTGATATCTCGAACGGTTTGGCCGTGGCGAGGCAACGAATTTATGGCGAGAAAAAGGAAACAGGAAATGTGTTATAACGTCTGCATACATATATTGATCTTTATGAAACTTCACGAGTGTGTTGGTTGTAGTAGTCTGATCACATGGATGTGACTATTGTGAGTCAAAGTTATAGCGCCACCAACTGGCAGCAGGAAGTGTATCACTTTTTGAAATGCTTTGAGATCACCCTCTTATTTTTACCTGATTTGCTTCAAACTTCATCAGTGTAATGTCAATACACAGCAGATGTAGACCTATGACAGGATTTTTGATATTTGAAATATTGTTGCCATGGCAACAGGTCAAACTGTAATAATATTCTTGAGTGTTTTTGAGGCTCTTAACATGCTTCAAATTGCATGAAACTCGACACACACATCAATATTGTCAACCAGTAGACATGGACAAAGTCATAGATATGGGCATGGTGGAGGGGCTCAGTAGCGCCACCTTTTGACAAAAGTGGGGGGGTTCGTTTTTCCTACAGTCACCAAACTCGGTACACATATTGTTCTCATCAAGCCGGACAATTTTCTAATTTACATTCATTAGCTCCGACCAACAGGAAGTCGGCTATTTTTGTTTGAATGTTAATTTTTTGAAAAAACAGGCTATGAATTTTATACTACTACTCCTACAGGGTTTATCCAATTTACACCAAGCTTTTTTTAACTTGTTGCTAACACATTGAAGTTGTTTAATTGCAAACGGATTTTGGATATCTCAAACGGTTTGGCCGTGGCGAGGCAACGAATTTATGGCAAGAAAAGGGAAACAAAGTGTTCTAACTTCTGCATACATTAATTGATTTTGATGAAACTTTGGCTTAGTCTTCGTAGTACAAGGCTGATCACATGGATTTGACTATTGTGATTCAAAGTCATAGCGCCACCAACTGGAAGCAGAAAATGTGTCACTTTCAGCATACATTGAGATCACCCTCTTATTTTTACCTGATTTGCTTCAAAATTCATCAGAATAATGTTAAAACTTGGCACATGTAATCCTTTGAAAATGGGCAGGGAGGGGCTCTATAGCGGCACCTTGTAGTGCAGTAAATGTGGAGTGAATTTGACATAGTCCTTTGATGTTTAACCGTTTTAAGTGCCTATTGCCCGCTGTGCACAGTTGCCCTGAAGCCACCGGGGTGGCGGTGCCACCGGGCTTGGGCCCGCCATCGCTGCTCGCAGCTATATTATTAGGGCCCAAGCGAATTAAGCGCGCAGGGCCCTCTTGTTCTTCTAAGGATTATTATTATTTTTAGGGCCCAAGCGAAAATTCGCGCAGGGCCCTCTTGTTCTTCTAAGGATTATTTAGGGCCCAAGCGAAAATTCGCGCAGGGCCCTCTTGTTCTTCTAAGGATTATTATTTATTTATTTATTTATTTATTTTTATTTTTTTTCCGTCTTCCGGGGCTTTTTGGGGGCCTTAACATGCTCAAAAACTCTTGAAAATTGGCACACACATTGGAATCCGCGGCCATTAGGACGCCGGAGAGGCTGGTACCCGGGCGTGGCAGGGGGGCTCGACAGCGCCCCCTTGAAAAAAGTCTGGAAATTTGGTCCATATATTAAACATGCTTGCACGTATTAGTATGAAACTCGGTACACATATAGACCTCATTGGGCCGAACAACTTTCGCGCTGTAAGTTAATCGTCACGCCAACAGGAAGTCAGCTATTAAGGGTTGTTTGAAAAACGCATGCTCTGGAATTTGATATACTCCTCCTAAACGATTAATCCGATCGCCACCAAACTCGGTCAGCATGAAGTCAAGGCACTGATGATTAAAAATTGCCAGGGGATTTTTGATATCTCGAACGGTTTGGCCGTGGCGAGGCAACGAATTTATGGCGAGAAAAAGGAAACAGGAAATGTGTTATAACGTCTTAATACATATATTGATCTTTATGAAACTTCACGAGTGTGTTCGTTATAGGAGTCTGATCACATGGATGTGACTATTGTGAGTCAAAGTTATAGCGCCACCAACTGGCAGCAGGAAGTGTATCACTTTTTGAAATGTTTTGAGATCACCCTCTTATTTTTACCTGATTTGCTTCAAACTTCATCAGTGTAATGTCAATACACAGCAGATGTAGACCTATGACAGGATTTTTGATATTTGAAATATTGTTGCCATGGCAACAGGTCAAACTGTAATAATATTCTTGAGTGTTTTTGAGGCTCTTAACATGCTTCAAATTGCATGAAACTCGACACACACATCAATATTGTCAACCAGTAGACATGGACAAAGCCATAGAAATGGGCGTGGTGGAGGGGCTCAGTAGCGCCACCTTTTGACAAAAGTGGGGGTTAGTTTTTCCTACAGTCACCAAACTCGGTACACATATTATTCTCATCAAGCCGGACAATTTTCTAATTTACATTCATTAGCTCCGACCAACAGGAAGTCAGCTATTTTGGTTTGAATGTTAATTTTTTGAAAAAACAGGCTATGAATTTTATACTACTACTCCTACAGGGTTTATCCAATTTACACCAAGCTTTTTTTAACTTGTTGCGAACACATTGAAGTTGTTTAATTGCAAACGGATTTTGGATATCTCAAACGGTTTGGCCGTGGCGAGGCAACGAATTTATGGCGAGAAAAGGGAAACAGGAAATGTGTTATAACTTCTGCATACATTGATTGATGTTTATGAAACTTCAGGAGTGTGTTGGTTGTAGTAGTCTGATCACATGGATGTAACTATTGTGAGTCAAAGTTATAGCGCCACCAAATGGCAGCAAGAAGTGTATCACTTTTAAAATGCTTTGAGATCACCCTCTTATTTTTACCTGATTTGCTTCAAACTTCATCAGTGTAATGTCAATACACAGCAGATGTAGACCTATGACAGGATTTTTGATATTTGAAATATTGTTGCCATGGCAACAGGTCAAACTGTAATAATATTCTTGAGTGTTTTTGAGGCTCTTAACATGCTTCAATTTGCATGAAACTCGACACACACATCAATATTGTCAACCAGTAGACATGGACAAAGCCATAGAAATGGGCGTGGTGGAGGGGCTCAGTAGCGCCACCTTTTGACAAAAGTGGGGGGGTTAGTTTTTCCTACAGTCACCAAACTCGGTACATATATTGATCTCATCAAGCCGGACAATTTTCTAATTTACATTCATTAGCTCCGACCAACAGGAAGTCGGCTATTTTTGTTTGAATGTTAATTTTTTGAAAAAACAGGCTATGAATTTTATACTACTACTCCTACAGGGTTTATCCAATTTACACCAAGCTTTTTTAACTTGTTGCTAACACATTGAAGTTGTTTAATTGCAAACGGATTTTGGATATCTCAAACGGTTTGGCCGTGGCGAGGCAACGAATTTATGGCAAGAAAAGGGAAACAAAGTGTTATAACTTCTGCATACATTAATTGATTTTGATGAAACTTTGGCTTAGTCTTCGTTGTACAAGGCTGATCACATGGATTCGACTATTGTGATTCAAAGTCATAGCGCCACCAACTGGAAGCAGAAAATGTGTCACTTTCAGCATACATTGAGATCACCCTCTTATTTTTACCTGATTTGCTTCAAAATTCATCAGAATAATGTTAAAACTTGGCACATGTAATCCTTTGAAAATGGGCAGGGAGGAGGGGCTCTATAGCGGCACCTTGTAGTGCAGTAAATGTGGAGTGAATTTGACATAGTCCTTTGATGTTTAACCGTTTTAAGTGCCTATTGCCCGCCGTGCACAGTTGCCCTGAAGCCACCGGGGTGGCGGTGCCACCGGGCTTGGGCCCGCCATCGCTGCTCGCAGCTATATTTATTTTTTATTTATTTATTTTTTTTATTATTTTTCCGTCTTCTGGGGCTTTTTGGGGGCCTTAACATGCTCAAAAACTCCTGAAAATTTGCACACACAGTGGAATCCGCGGCCATTAGGATGCCGCAGAGGCTGGTACCCGGGCGTGGCAGGGGGGCTCGACAGCGCCCCCTTGAAAAAAGTCAGAAAATTTGGTCCATATATTAAACACGCTTGCACGTATTAGTATGAAACTCGGTACACATATAGACCTCATCGGGCCGAACAACTTTCGTACTCTAAGTTAAACACCACGCCAACAGGAAGTCAGCTATTAAGGGTTGTTTGAAAAACGCATGCTCTGGAATTTGATATACTCCTCCTAGACGATTAATCCGATCGCCACCAAACTTGGTCAGCATGAAGTCAAGACACTGATGATTAAAAATTGCCAGGGGATTTTTGATATCTCGAACGGTTTGGCCGTGGCGAGGCAACGAATTTATGGCGAGAAAAAGGAAACAGGAAATGTGTTATAACGTCTGCATACATATATTGATCTTTATGAAACTTCACGAGTGTGTTGGTTGTAGTAGTCTGATCACATGGATGTGACTATTGTGAGTCAAAGTTATAGCGCCACCAACTGGCAGCAGGAAGTGTATCACTTTTTGAAATGCTTTGAGATCACCCTCTTATTTTTACCTGATTTGCTTCAAACTTCATCAGTGTAATGTCAATACACAGCAGATGTAGACCTATGACAGGATTTTTGATATTTGAAATATTGTTGCCATGGCAACAGGTCAAACTGTAATAATATTCTTGAGTGTTTTTGAGGCTCTTAACATGCTTCAAATTGCATGAAACTCGACACACACATCAATATTGTCAACCAGTAGACATGGACAAAGTCATAGATATGGGCATGGTGGAGGGGCTCAGTAGCGCCACCTTTTGACAAAAGTGGGGGGGTTCGTTTTTCCTACAGTCACCAAACTCGGTACACATATTGTTCTCATCAAGCCGGACAATTTTCTAATTTACATTCATTAGCTCCGACCAACAGGAAGTCGGCTATTTTTGTTTGAATGTTAATTTTTTGAAAAAACAGGCTATGAATTTTATACTACTACTCCTACAGGGTTTATCCAATTTACACCAAGCTTTTTTTAACTTGTTGCGAACACATTGAAGTTGTTTAATTGCAAACGGATTTTGGATATCTCAAACGGTTTGGCCGTGGCGAGGCAACGAATTTATGGCGAGAAAAGGGAAACAGGAAATGTGTTATAACTTCTGCATACATTGATTGATGTTTATGAAACTTCAGGAGTGTGTTGGTTGTAGTAGTCTGATCACATGGATGTAACTATTGTGAGTCAAAGTTATAGCGCCACCAAATGGCAGCAAGAAGTGTATCACTTTTAAAATGCTTTGAGATCACCCTCTTATTTTTACCTGATTTGCTTCAAACTTCATCAGTGTAATGTCAATACACAGCAGATGTAGACCTATGACAGGATTTTTGATATTTGAAATATTGTTGCCATGGCAACAGGTCAAACTGTAATAATATTCTTGAGTGTTTTTGAGGCTCTTAACATGCTTCAATTTGCATGAAACTCGACACACACATCAATATTGTCAACCAGTAGACATGGACAAAGCCATAGAAATGGGCGTGGTGGAGGGGCTCAGTAGCGCCACCTTTTGACAAAAGTGGGGGGGTTAGTTTTTCCTACAGTCACCAAACTCGGTACATATATTGATCTCATCAAGCCGGACAATTTTCTAATTTACATTCATTAGCTCCGACCAACAGGAAGTCAGCTATTTTTGTTTGAATGTTAATTTTTTGAAAAAACAGGCTATGAATTTTATACTACTACTCCTACAGGGTTTATCCAATTTACACCAAGCTTTTTTTAACTTGTTGCTAACACATTGAAGTTGTTTAATTGCAAACGGATTTTGGATATCTCAAACGGTTTGGCCGTGGCGAGGCAACGAATTATGGCAAGAAAAGGGAAACAAAGTGTTATAACTTCTGCATACATTAATTGATTTTGATGAAACTTTGGCTTAGTCTTCGTTGTACAAGGCTGATCACATGGATTTGACTATTGTGATTCAAAGTCATAGTGCCACCAACTGGAAGCAGAAAATGTGTCACTTTCAGCATACATTGAGATCACCCTCTTATTTTTACCTGATTTGCTTCAAAATTCATCAGAATAATGTTAAAACTTGGCACATGTAATCCTTTGAAAATGGGCAGGGAGGAGGGGCTCTATAGCGGCACCTTGTAGTGCAGTAAATGTGGAGTGAATTTGACATAGTCCTTTGATGTTTAACCGTTTTAAGTGCCTATTGCCCGCTGTGCACAGTTGCCCTGAAGCCACCGGGGTGGCGGTGCCACCGGGCTTGGGCCCGCCATCGCTGCTCGCAGCTATATTTATTTTTTATTTATTTATTTTTTTTATTATTTTTCCGTCTTCTGGGGCTTTTTGGGGGCCTTAACATGCTCAAAAACTCCTGAAAATTTGCACACACAGTGGAATCCGCGGCCATTAGGATGCCGCAGAGGCTGGTACCCGGGCGTGGCAGGGGGGCTCGACAGCGCCCCCTTGAAAAAAGTCAGAAAATTTGGTCCATATATTAAACACGCTTGCACGTATTAGTATGAAACTCGGTACACATATAGACCTCATCGGGCCGAACAACTTTCGTACTCTAAGTTAAACACCACGCCAACAGGAAGTCAGCTATTAAGGGTTGTTTGAAAAACGCATGCTCTGGAATTTGATATACTCCTCCTAGACGATTAATCCGATCACCACCAAACTTGGTCAGCATGAAGTCAAGACACTGATGATTAAAAATTGCCAGGGGATTTTTGATATCTCGAACGGTTTGGCCGTGGCGAGGCAACGAATTTATGGCGAGAAAAAGGAAACAGGAAATGTGTTATAACGTCTGCATACATATATTGATCTTTATGAAACTTCACGAGTGTGTTGGTTGTAGTAGTCTGATCACATGGATGTGACTATTGTGAGTCAAAGTTATAGCGCCACCAACTGGCAGCAGGAAGTGTATCACTTTTTGAAATGCTTTGAGATCACCCTCTTATTTTTACCTGATTTGCTTCAAACTTCATCAGTGTAATGTCAATACACAGCAGATGTAGACCTATGACAGGATTTTTGATATTTGAAATATTGTTGCCATGGCAACAGGTCAAACTGTAATAATATTCTTGAGTGTTTTTGAGGCTCTTAACATGCTTCAAATTGCATGAAACTCGACACACACATCAATATTGTCAACCAGTAGACATGGACAAAGTCATAGATATGGGCATGGTGGAGGGGCTCAGTAGCGCCACCTTTTGACAAAAGTGGGGGGTTAGTTTTTCCTACAGTCACCAAACTCGGTACACATATTGTTCTCATCAAGCCGGACAATTTTCTAATTTACATTCATTAGCTCCGACCAACAGGAAGTCGGCTATTTTTGTTTGAATGTTAATTTTTTGAAAAAACAGGCTATGAATTTTATACTACTACTCCTACAGGGTTTATCCAATTTACACCAAGCTTTTTTTAACTTGTTGCTAACACATTGAAGTTGTTTAATTGCAAACGGATTTTGGATATCTCAAACGGTTTGGCCGTGGCGAGGCAACGAATTTATGGCAAGAAAAGGGAAACAAAGTGTTCTAACTTCTGCATACATTAATTGATTTTGATGAAACTTTGGCTTAGTCTTCGTAGTACAAGGCTGATCACATGGATTTGACTATTGTGATTCAAAGTCATAGCGCCACCAACTGGAAGCAGAAAATGTGTCACTTTCAGCATACATTGAGATCACCCTCTTATTTTTACCTGATTTGCTTCAAAATTCATCAGAATAATGTTAAAACTTGGCACATGTAATCCTTTGAAAATGGGCAGGGAGGAGGGGCTCTATAGCGGCACCTTGTAGTGCAGTAAATGTGGAGTGAATTTGACATAGTCCTTTGATGTTTAACCGTTTTAAGTGCCTATTGCCCGCTGTGCACAGTTGCCCTGAAGCCACCGGGGTGGCGGTGCCACCGGGCTTGGGCCCGCCATCGCTGCTCGCAGCTATATTATTAGGGCCCAAGCGAATTAAGCGCGCAGGGCCCTCTTGTTCTTCTAAGGATTATTATTATTTTTAGGGCCCAAGCGAAAATTCGCGCAGGGCCCTCTTGTTCTTCTAAGGATTATTTAGGGCCCAAGCGAAAATTCGCGCAGGGCCCTCTTGTTCTTCTAAGGATTATTAGGGCCCAAGCGAAAATTCGCGCAGGGCCCTCTTGTTCTTCTAAGGATTATTATTATTTTTTTTTTTCCGTCTTCCGGGGCTTTTTGGGGGCCTTAACATGCTCAAAAACTCTTGAAAATTGGCACACACATTGGAATCCGCGGCCATTAGGACGCCGGAGAGGCTGGTACCCGGGCGTGGCAGGGGGGCTCGACAGCGCCCCCTTGAAAAAAGTCTGAAAATTTGGTCCATATATTAAACATGCTTGCACGTATTAGTATGAAACTCAGTACACATATAGACCTCATCGGTCCGAACAACTTTCGCGCTCTAAGTTAATCGCCACGCCAACAGGAAGTCAGCTATTAAGGGTTGTTTGAAAAACGCATGCTCTGGAATTTGATATACTCCTCCTAGACGATTAATCCGATCGCCACCAAACTCGGTCAGCATGAAGTCAAGACACTGATGATTAAAAATTGCCAGGGGATTTTTGATATCTCGAACGGTTTGGCCGTGGCGAGGCAACGAATTTATGGCGAGAAAAAGGAAACAGGAAATGTGTTATAACGTCTTAATACATATATTGATCTTTATGAAACTTCACGAGTGTGTTCGTTATAGGAGTCTGATCACATGGATGTGACTATTGTGAGTCAAAGTTATAGCGCCACCAAATGGCAGCAAGAAGTGTATCACTTTTAAAATGCTTTGAGATCACCCTCTTATTTTTACCTGATTTGCTTCAAACTTCATCAGTGTAATGTCAATACACAGCAGATGTAGACCTATGACAGGATTTTTGATATTTGAAATATTGTTGCCATGGCAACAGGTCAAACTGTAATAATATTCTTGAGTGTTTTTGAGGCTCTTAACATGCTTCAAATTGCATGAAACTCGACACACACATCAATATTGTCAACCAGTAGACATGGATAAAGCCATAGAAATGGGCGTGGTGGAGGGGCTCAGTAGCGCCACCTTTTGACAAAAGTGGGGGGGTTAGTTTTTCCTACAGTCACCAAACTCGGTACACATATTATTCTCATCAAGCCGGACAATTTTCTAATTTACATTCATTAGCTCCGACCAACAGGAAGTCAGCTATTTTGGTTTGAATGTTAATTTTTTGAAAAAACAGGCTATGAATTTTATACTACTACTCTTACAGGGTTTATCCAATTTACACCAAGCTTTTTTTAACTTGTTGCTAACACATTGAAGTTGTTTAATTGCAAACGGATTTTGGATATCTCAAACGTTTTGGCCGTGGCGAGGCAACGAATTTATGGCAAGAAAAGGGAAACAAAGTGTTATAACTTCTGCATACATTAATTGATTTTGATGAAACTTTGGCTTAGTCTTCGTTGTACAAGGCTGATCACATGGATTTGACTATTGTGATTCAAAGTCATAGCGCCACCAACTGGAAGCAGAAAATGTGTCACTTTCAGCATACATTGAGATCACCCTCTTATTTTTACCTGATTTGCTTCAAAATTAATCAGAATAATGTTAAAACTTGGCACATGTAATCCTTTAAAAAATGGGCAGGGAGGAGGGGCTCTATAACGGCACCTTGTAGTGCAGTAAATGTGGAGTGAATTTGACATAGTCCTTTGATGTTTAACCGTTTTAAGTGCCTATTGCCCACTGTGCACAGTTGCCCTGAAGCCACCGGGGTGGCGGTGCCACCGGGCTTGGGCCCGCCATCGCTGCTCGCAGCTATATTTATTTTTTATTTTTATTTTTTTTATTTTTTATTTTTTTCGTCTTCCGGGGCTTTTTGGGGGCCTTAACATGCTCAAAAACTCTTGAAAATTGGCACACACATTGGAATCCGCGGCCATTAGGACGCCGGAGAGGCTGGTACCCGGGCGTGGCAGGGGGGCTCGACAGCGCCCCCTTGAAAAAAGTCTGAAAATTTGGTCCATATATTAAACATGCTTGCACGTATTAGTATGAAACTCGGTACACATATAGACCTCATCGGGCCGAACAACTTTCGCGCTCTAAGTTAATCGCCACGCCAACAAGAAGTCAGCTATTAAGGGTTGTTTGAAAAACGCATGCTCTGGAATTTGATATACTCCTCCTAGACGATTAATCCGATCGCCACCAAACTCGGTCAGCATGAAGTCAAGACACTGATGATTAAAAATTGCCAGGGGATTTTTGATATCTCGAACGGTTTGGCCGTGGCGAGGCAACGAATTTATGGCGAGAAAAAGGAAACAGGAAATGTGTTATAACGTCTTAATACATATATTGATCTTTATGAAACTTCACGAGTGTGTTCGTTATAGGAGTCTGATCACATGGATGTGACTATTGTGAGTCAAAGTTATAGCGACACCAACTGGCAGCAGGAAGTGTATCACTTTTTGAAATGTTTTGAGATCACCCTCTTATTTTTTCCTGATTTGCTTCAAACTTCATCAGTGTAATGTCAATACACAGCAGATGTAGACCTATGACAGGATTTTTGATATTTGAAATATTGTTGCCATGGCAACAGGTCAAACTGTAATAATATTCTTGAGTGTTTTTGAGGCTCTTAACATGCTTCAAATTGCATGAAACTCGACACACACATCAATATTGTCAACCAGTAGACATGGACAAAGCCATAGAAATGGGCGTGGTGGAGGGGCTCAGTAGCGCCACCTTTTGACAAAAGTGGGGGTTAGTTTTTCCTACAGTCACCAAACTCGGTACACATATTATTCTCATCAAGCCGGACAATTTTCTAATTTACATTCATTAGCTCCGACCAACAGGAAGTCAGCTATTTTGGTTTGAATGTTAATTTTTTGAAAAAACAGGCTATGAATTTTATACTACTACTCCTACAGGGTTTATCCAATTTACACCAAGCTTTTTTAACTTGTTGCGAACACATTGAAGTTGTTTAATTGCAAACGGATTTTGGATATCTCAAACGGTTTGGCCGTGGCGAGGCAACGAATTTATGGCGAGAAAAGGGAAACAGGAAATGTGTTATAACTTCTGCATACATTGATTGATGTTTATGAAACTTCAGGAGTGTGTTGGTTGTAGTAGTCTGATCACATGGATGTAACTATTGTGAGTCAAAGTTATAGCGCCACCAAATGGCAGCAAGAAGTGTATCACTTTTAAAATGCTTTGAGATCACCCTCTTATTTTTACCTGATTTGCTTCAAACTTCATCAGTGTAATGTCAATACACAGCAGATGTAGACCTATGACAGGATTTTTGATATTTGAAATATTGTTGCCATGGCAACAGGTCAAACTGTAATAATATTCTTGAGTGTTTTTGAGGCTCTTAACATGCTTCAAATTGCATGAAACTCGACACACACATCAATATTGTCAACCAGTAGACATGGACAAAGCCATAGAAATGGGCGTGGTGGAGGGGCTCAGTAGCGCCACCTTTTGACAAAAGTGGGGGGGTTAGTTTTTCCTACAGTCACCAAACTCGGTACACATATTATTCTCATCAAGCCGGACAATTTTCTAATTTACATTCATTAGCTCCGACCAACAGGAAGTCAGCTATTTTGGTTTGAATGTTAATTTTTTGAAAAAACAGGCTATGAATTTTATACTACTACTCCTACAGGGTTTATCCAATTTACACCAAGCTTTTTTTAACTTGTTGCGAACACATTGAAGTTATTTAATTGCAAACGGATTTTGGATATCTCAAACGGTTTGGCCGTGGCGAGGCAACGAATTTATGGCGAGAAAAGGGAAACAGGAAATGTGTTATAACTTCTGCATACATTGATTGATGTTTATGAAACTTCAGGAGTGTGTTGGTTGTAGTAGTCTGATCACATGGATGTAACTATTGTGAGTCAAAGTTATAGCGCCACCAAATGGCAGCAAGAAGTGTATCACTTTTAAAATGCTTTGAGATCACCCTCTTATTTTTACCTGATTTGCTTCAAACTTCATCAGTGTAATGTCAATACACAGCAGATGTAGACCTATGACAGGATTTTTGATATTTGAAATATTGTTGCCATGGCAACAGGTCAAACTGTAATAATATTCTTGAGTGTTTTTGAGGCTCTTAACATGCTTCAAATTGCATGAAACTCGACACACACATCAATATTGTCAACCAGTAGACATGGACAAAGTCATAGATATGGGCGTGGTGGAGGGGCTCAGTAGCGCCACCTTTTGACAAAAGTGGGGGGGTTCGTTTTTCCTACAGTCACCAAACTCGGTACACATATTGTTCTCATCAAGCCGGACAATTTTCTAATTTACATTCATTAGCTCCGACCAACAGGAAGTCGGCTATTTTTGTTTGAATGTTAATTTTTTGAAAAAACAGGCTATGAATTTTATACTACTACTCCTACAGGGTTTATCCAATTTACACCAAGCTTTTTTTAACTTGTTGCTAACACATTGAAGTTGTTTAATTGCAAACGGATTTTGGATATCTCAAACGGTTTGGCCGTGGCGAGGCAACGAATTTATGGCAAGAAAAGGGAAACAAAGTGTTCTAACTTCTGCATACATTAATTGATTTTGATGAAACTTTGGCTTAGTCTTCGTAGTACAAGGCTGATCACATGGATTTGACTATTGTGATTCAAAGTCATAGCGCCACCAACTGGAAGCAGAAAATGTGTCACTTTCAGCATACATTGAGATCACCCTCTTATTTTTACCTGATTTGCTTCAAAATTCATCAGAATAATGTTAAAACTTGGCACATGTAATCCTTTGAAAATGGGCAGGGAGGAGGGGCTCTATAGCGGCACCTTGTAGTGCAGTAAATGTGGAGTGAATTTGACATAGTCCTTTGATGTTTAACCGTTTTAAGTGCCTATTGCCCGCTGTGCACAGTTGCCCTGAAGCCACCGGGGTGGCGGTGCCACCGGGCTTGGGCCCGCCATCGCTGCTCGCAGCTATATTATTAGGGCCCAAGCGAATTAAGCGCGCAGGGCCCTCTTGTTCTTCTAAGGATTATTATTATTTTTAGGGCCCAAGCGAAAATTCGCGCAGGGCCCTCTTGTTCTTCTAAGGATTATTTAGGGCCCAAGCGAAAATTCGCGCAGGGCCCTCTTGTTCTTCTAAGGATTATTAGGGCCCAAGCGAAAATTCGCGCAGGGCCCTCTTGTTCTT